>NC_134460.1:71099998-71699998 GCF_047948215.1 Lycorma delicatula
TCCTCCAACTATTATATTTTCTATTACTTCATAATTGGTAGAAATCCGTTACTCAGGCCCGCTATACCGGTTTTGTTGCAATATATTGGGAAGAAGACGCAAATTATTTCACTTTATTAACACTTTTTTTCAAAGAATACATTTTTAAGGGTAACTGTCAAATCTTCATTGCATTTGCACAGTATTTAAAATGAATTAATTTTTATAAATGAACTTACAAATAACATTAATGTAAGCACTTACTCGTTAACAGCCATGAGAAGAAACTCCTGGCTTTATCAGAGGAGTTTCTCCTCTGGGCAACAAAAAGGACAACTGTCAAGTTTCAAGAAAGCTAAAAGAGCTGTCAGTCGTATGCACTTCACCCAGATAGATGCAGCTAAACTTATACATCACTGTATGAAATTCCCGAAAAGTATGTTTTCCAAACATACTGAGTCTTTGAGTCTTTTTGGCTCAAATAATTTAAATTTTGATCAGAGTTAAATATATATTTTCATACTACGTATGAAATTAGGAAACGAAATCTGAAAAAACTGAAAAAAATAGTTTAAAAATTTTGAGCAAAACCTGACAGAAGGCCTACTGGTCTACGGCCTATATAGGCCGAAATTGCAATAATGCAATTTTATGCCTCAGATTAATAGTAGAAGGAAGATTAAAGAAAACAAACCAACATACTTGGCATTTATAGACCTACAAAAGGCATTCGATACCGTAAACTGAAATAAAATGTTCAGCATTTAAAAAAAATTAGGATTCAAATACAGAGATAGAAGAACAATTGCTAACATTTACAGGAACCAAACAGCAACAGTAATAATTGAAGAACATAAGAAAGAAGCTGTAATAAGAAAGGGAGTCCTACAGGGATGTTCCCTATCCCCGTTACTTTTTAATCTTTACATGGAACTAGCAGTTAATGATGTTAAAGAACAATTTATATTCGGAGTAACAGTACAAGGTGAAAAGATAAAGATGCTACGATTGGCTAATGAGATAATAATTCTAGCTGAGAGTAAAAAGGATTAGAAGAAACAATGAACGGTATGGATGAAGTCGTACGCAAGAACTACCGCATGAAAATAAACAAGAACAAAACGAAAGTAATGAAATGTAGTAGAAATAATAAAGATGGACCACTGAATGTGAAAATAGGAGGAGAAAAGATTATGGAGGTAGAAGAATTTTGTTATTTGGGAAGTAGAATTACTAAAGATGGACGAAGCAGGAGCGATATAAAATGCCGAATAGCTCAGGCGAAACGAGTCTTCAATCAGAATATAATTTTTTTACATCAAAAATTAATTTAAATTTCAGGAAAAGATTTTTGAAAGTATATGTTTGGAGTGTCGCTTTAAATGGAAGTGAAACTTGGACAATCGGAGTATCTGAAACGTGGTGCTACAGGAGAATGTTAAAAATCAGACGGGTGGATAAAGTGACAAATGAAGAGATGTTGCAACAAATAGATGAAGAAAGAAGCATTTGGAAAAATATAGCTAAACGAAGAGACAGACTTATAGGCCACATACTAAGGCATCCTGGAATAATCGCTTTAATATTGGAAGGACAGGTAGAAGGAAAACATTGTGTAGGCAGGCCACGTTTGGAATATGTGAAACAAATTGTTAGGGATGTAGGTTGTAGGGGGTATACCGAAATGAAACGACTAGCACTAGATAGGGAATCTTGGAGAGCTGCATCAAACCAGTCAAATGACTGCAGACAAAAAATAACTATATTGAAGCTTGAAGTTCACCAAACTTGAATTTTTGGTAAAAAATATTGCCGTTTTTCAGAAACAATAGATTACGTGACACTTCTAAAAAAAAAGAACACTTTTAAGTAAGGCCGATATTTACGTGAAATGACATTCCAAATCTCAACATTCTATTTTTTCAAAAATAATTACCAACGAAGAATTTATTTGAAAATATTAAATAAAAAAATCTGATGCCGATACCATATGACTTCCATGTACGCCTATTAAATTAGACACAAATTAAAAAAAAAAGTACATTAAGTTTTATTTCACAACTTCTATATTTGTATATATTAAAGTTCCACTTACCAACAATTCTCAAAATATATATCCAAGTACTTTCGGAGCCGTTACTCCATCATCAGAGATTTCTGATAAGAAATTAATTCAAAATTCAAATGTATAATTATATTTAAATTAAAAATTGTTACTTTCATAATAGTCGTCAAGAAATAAAAATAATTTGTACATCAATAAGACTGTAACATCATGTCCGTAACATGTTTACCACTACTATGAAATATAAATGAAATAATATATTAAATTATCAATTTATTTTAAATTGTCAATTATTTTTATTGCATCAATACCAACGGTGCCAAAAGAAATTAAATCTGATATTTTTTTCATTGTTATTACTGAATTATTATTTACCGTAAATATATTTTTACAATCAGAATTTAATAATTATTAAAAAATCAATACATTTAAATTAAAAAAAAAAGAGTTAAAAAAGGAGTTTATTTTATTATTATTTGATTAATAAAAATTTTGTTTGGCTAAAGCTCTGGAACCAATGAAAATAAGTACCACTTATGATATATCGTTGAAAAGCTCTTAATGAAGACTTATTACTGCCGTAATAAGCCCTAGGAAATATAAGGAAAAATCCTAAATCCAATTTATTTGAATTTTAGGATTTTTTGGACACTTTTGGCTCAGTCGATTGCAATCAAAAGAGGAGGTCCACAACGAGATGTTACAATTTTAGATGAAATTTTCATTTAACTTCAATTGTCTAACAAAAGAGTGGATAATTTCAATTTTTACCTTTATCACCAACTTTATATTTTTAGGCAAAACTTCCTTGTCAACAGAAATTATTAGATATTACCTACCAATTTAAAAAAAAAATTATTATATAACTCTGACTTTCCAATCATCCAATTATTATTTGTTACGTATTAAAAATTGTTAAAATATTATTTAGGGTTAGGTAAAAACTAATCTTAATGGAAAAAGTTTTTTTTTACACACCAGAAAATTCATGCAATTTATTTAATGCTTAAACTATTTCATAGATTACAAAATCTTTTATCAATCAGTTCAGTGGTTCACTTATTGAAAGGGCAATAGAAAAATAAATAAAGAGATTAAAGTGGTTTTTTATATTTTTTAAATATAGTAAATTTAGATTTCTTGAACATGGTTCCGCTGGTATATTTTAATAAAATAATAAAAAGTAATTAATAAGTGATAAATCAACTTTGCTAGCAAATAAGTGTTAAGTCCTCGAGATCTTTCGGTTTTTTCAAACCATCTCAGGAGTTAAAATATTATAATTAAGTCAAAAGTTGAAATAATTAAGTCAAAAAATAAAATACGAGTACATTCATAATTATTTGTATGTTCAATACTGTTACCATGCAAACAGTCATGACTGTATACGTATTTTAACTTTTGACTTAATTACAATATTTTAACTTCTGATGATGGTTAGAAAAGCCGAAAAATCCCGAGGACTTTAATATTATTAAACAAGAAAACAACGGAGGATGTGAAACTCGGAAATAAAGTTTATTTCTAGAACTTTTTTTTTACGACTAACAAAATTTTTTCTTACATTTTTTTTTTTGGATGTAGATTCTTATACTTGGTTACAATAGTAATAAAATTTGAGATTCATTTACTTCTTTTTCGTTCTACCCGACTGGAGGTACGTTGGATCAATCACTTTTTATGAGTTCTGTGTCTTTCTTTTAGACCAGTATTGTTTCATTCTTTCCGATCTTACTTCCTTCGGAGAACTGAATCTTAGGTTTGATTTTGCGTTTGGGTTGAAACCTTTTCTTGACCTTGGTGATTGTTTTGGCGGTTTTGCCAAAGAGCATGTTTTCTGTGATTTGGAGTGCCATTAAATCTTTTTCCGTTTCGTTTTTTGTCGTGGAAATAACCAAGATCAGTTTGGTTAGTCTGTTTATACTCATTGCGAGGATGTGTGTAGTAATCGATTTTTCTTTTTGTCAACAATTTTTGTCATTATGTCTGGCAATTTTTCTGTTCTTTGGTGTAGGGTTTCGTTTCAGTTTCCCGTCTAGCGTTATAGCAGAGCTATAGCTTTCTAAGAGAAAGTATAGTAATCGGTCCAATTTGGGCACATGCAGTTTTAACCTTTACGTTTTGACACCTAAGGAACCCAAAAAACATAAATACCGGATGGAAATGTTCGCATGTACTTGTGTGTGTTTGGTGTTTCACAACTTATATCTTCAGAACCTCTCGACTGATATTGACCAAACTTAGATTACTTCTATATATGTGGCATTGATGCCATTAAATTCTCAATTTAAAAGGTCATGGGGATGAGGCTGTACAGCAAGGTCACCTTCAGTATCTCGAGATTTCGCCTAATTAAGGACTTATTTTTCATAGGCACATTTGTTAACAATTAAAAAATAATATTTCCAAAAAACTTTTGCAAAATCGCACCCCCACCCCAAAAATTGCCCTAAATAAACTACTGGCTAAGTGAGTGTAGTGCGTCATTAGTATCTCCTCTCACCACAAGGAGCGGTACTGTAGCACTGACGTACAGCTATAGTAGTCGTCTCTCTCTTTCTATTTTAGCCTCCGGAACCACCGTAAGGTATTACTTCAGAGGATGAATGAGGATTATGATATGTAAATGAGATATAGTCTTGTACAGTCCCAGATCGACCATTCCTGGGATGTGTGGTTAATTGAAACCGAACCACCAAAGAACACCGGTATCCGCAACTTAGTAATCAAACTCTGTTCAAAAGTAAATGCGTTTATTAGGATTTGAACCTTAGAACTCTCGACCTCGAAATCTCTGCCGATCCCCGTGGCGAAGTGGTAGCTGTAGTCGTTTGTCGCCTTCTATGTTGTAACGGCATAGGTGAGCGGTAAAATTAAATAAATGAATAATATTTAAAGTGTAAAATGGTATTTAAAGTTGCCTCTAATACCGCCTCACCCACACGAATGAAGTACGGTATGCGCGCGCGCTTTATTTAAAATCATTACATTAAACAAAGCAATATTATATTTAAATAAAAAGATAAATATTTAAAATTAATTAGTGTAAGCCGTGCATCGGAAAAAAGCCGTGTGAAGGGAAAGTCCTAGAACTGTGATGTCAGCTTTTTGATATGGATCAGATCGTTGTTTTGGAATTTTGGGTCTGAAGATTTTTGTTAAGAGTTCCTTTTTTTTGATCTCTAGTCTTTCGACAGGACCGTAATTTGTAATGGTTAATGTTTCGACTGCAGGGATACAGGGTTTCCGGTCTGATTATCGTGTTCTAATGTTGTATTTTTACATTCTAGAATAGAGATATTTTGTTGATTTTTTGGTTAGATTTATTTCAAAATAATAAAACAAACTTAATTTTTTTTGTAAGCGATAATTCAGATTTATTAACTTTTTTAATTGATATTTTGCACTCTTATTCAATGTATTAAAGCCACACATATCTGTTTGAAACAAACGTACAATATTTCATAATGTATGAATTTAAATTTAGCTTAAAGATTGCTTTAATACTAAATAAATTTTTGCAAAAATAAAGAAAATATACGAAAGACTGTTAGAATTCAAATTAGGAAAAAATTGAATTCACATCCATTCTTCTAATTTGCTTACGATAATTTTATTTCTCAAAAATACAAAAAACAAAATGATAATAAAGTTATACAGTATTGAAAAAAAAATAAATGCTGAGAGAATACATAATAGGGTTTCACACATAACAAAGCAAAGTTAAAATAAATTAAAAAAAAATTCTTTATGTAAATAAAACCTTAATTTTCTTTGTAACTGTTATCATAATTTTTTCCTAGTAATGAATTATTATAAAATAAATAATTACATAGTCTTCTATGTTAAGTTTTTTATGTTTCATTTCAATAAATTTTTTATTTCAAAAATGATGAACATGAGAAAAAAATTTGTTGGGGGAAAAAATTGCAGGCATTATCAGAAAATCGAACCCGAGACCGTTTGATTTATAATGTAGTACATTACAATACTTTATACTGTAAGGGTATATCCTATGCTTATAACTATTGTATACTTATATAAGAACACATACAAAAAAAAAAGATTACTACTGAAGAAATATTTATCAGATGATCTGATTTAATAAAGATAACCTTTTATAGTCAGGGAAGAAAGTAAAAAAAGAAACGTTTTCAATAAGATAATACTAATATAAATAAGAATAATATATCGTGTGGGAATTTATGAATTATTATCATAAGAATAAACCGGTGGCCATGTTATTCCAATTGGAACTAATTAAATAACTCGTCTAGAATTTATTTGCTACTTGTTTTATGTTAACTGCTCTGTGAGCGCGAGTAGAACAGAAAGTGTGGGAGAATTAAAAAGGAAAGAAAGAAAGGGGTATAACTAAACTGTATTCAGAAGAGAAGAGAGAGAGAGAGAGAGAGAGAGAGAGAAAGAAAAAGATAAAGAGAAGAGAAAAATAGTAAGCAAGATTTGAATTCCGAATTATATCCACAGCTAGTTTAATACAGTTTATAAACCATTATAAATGTCAAATAAAGTTACGAATAATATCTTTGGTAGTACTGAAGTACAGCGCAAACACTAAAACGAGATTTACAAAAGAGATTAAGAAGTTTTATTAATAAGAAATATAATCCAACCACCAGTATTTTCAATGTAAATTATATTTTATAATTCACTTATAATAAATATGTTACAATAAAAAAAAATCAATTATTTATATGCTCATTCAATATGTCTAAACATATATTAATTTATTCTTTTCATTTCTTTGTAAGATACATTCTTAGCAATTCATTTTCCACAAATGTTAGGAATAAACTGAGTTTTAACGTTAATAAGTATAGTTGAAACACTCCATCACTCAAACGCATATGTTTTATCTTTTTTTTTGTACAATCATTTTTAGATATATTGTGCGTAAAGTAAATATTTTATTACAAAAAGTATCAGTTTCATTTATTTTCTTACTTATTTTCATCCGAGTTATAGCGAACGTTAATTATTTTTTAATAATATAAATTTAATAAAAAAATAACAAAAGAAAATGTATATATAATTAATAACTAGCATCCCGTCGCGGCTTCACCCGCGTATAAGATTACTTACGTTTTCCATTGCGGTTAATTTTTTTTATTTTTATTTTTAGGCTAGTAACCGGAGGCAGAGATTAGTCGAATCGCACATAACAGTGGCAGTGGCTGTGTTGTAACAGCAGTCGTGCCGTACACCGTCGCACGTCTTAAAGAATTGAAATTCAAAACAACCCGAAAATGGTTTTTAGATATTCATCTGAAGAGTGTTTGCAAGCCTAAATCTAGAAAATATCTCGTTTAAAAAGTCGAAAATGGAGAAAATTCGCAGTCGTTGTTCAAAATTGTTTTACCTTTCTTTATCCCTTTCAAGGTCGAATTTCGAAAAATCTAGTAATTGGTTTTTAGATATTTATATGAATATTACAAGCAACAAAAATGAAGGTGATATCCTCATTTTTTACCAAGAAATTAAAAAAAAATCCGGGTTTCAAATAAAATTCAATAACCAATTTTAACTTTTTAAAGTTGGAATTTCAAAAAATTTAGAAATTGGTTTTTAGATCGTGAAGATTATACGCAACAATAATCAAAGTGATATCTTCATTTAATACCGAGAAATTAAAAAACAAACCAAAAGAAAAAAGAGGAAGAAATTTTTTCCAAAAAAAACGAAAGAGAAACGAAAGTAGTCAAAGAATGAAAGATCTATGATAAAGATGGTCTAAACGATATTTAAAATAAATACGGATTCGAAAATTTTCTAAAAAGAAAAAACTAATTTTTAAATTTCGACCTTTTAAAGTTGGAAAAAAATAAAAAAATATATATGTACATAAACAAATTACTAATTCTTAATTTCAGTTTAAAAAAGTTGAAATTTATGATAGATTAAATAATATCAATTAAAAATGTTAATCGTGTATTTTGAAGATAGGTTAATTTATTAAATTTACCCTATTTAGGTCTTTTTTATTTGATTTTATACGAAAAATGCCATTCATAAGAAACGTGAAAGGGAAAAACCTTCGGTTTGATAAAGTTAAAAAAACGTATGGATAAAAATAAAAACATTAATCAATACTACTATGTATTAGGATGTAACTTTTCTGGAATGCGGTAATTTGTATTATTTTAGTAATCACCTCATGCTTTCCAACAACTTGTTTTTATGTTTCCTGTGAAAACACTTTAAACAGCAATATATTTTTACTTATAATTTATACTATATATATTTCCACTATAAGAAGTCATGATAATTAATGATATCGACAAACGAAAAGTAAAATATAATTTTAAATTATCTATGTGACAATTTAATTTTTTTTATAAAATAATCTTCCAAAGATTTTAATTAGAAGAATCTTACTACATCATTCTCAACAAAAAATATATTTTTTCATATCTAAGAATTGAACACAAAAAATCGAATTCCCGGAATGTATGTAAGCACAGATCGAAATGAGAATATAAGTACGAAACGAAATGATTAAAAGAAAAACCAGGGAAACTTCGGACAGAATTAAACTTAATA
Organism: Lycorma delicatula; assembly: GCF_047948215.1. NCBI lineage: Eukaryota > Metazoa > Arthropoda > Insecta > Hemiptera > Fulgoridae > Lycorma > Lycorma delicatula. The sequence continues at coordinate 71,108,604 of NC_134460.1, forward strand.
AATAAATAAGTTAGATAATAGTGCTATAAAATTCTACTTTTAATTGTGTGTCCTAAACGTCAATTGAATTAAGGATCAATAAGTTTCATTAAGAATATTACATAGAAGTCAACCGTTGTGTCGCCCAAATAGTAGTTCTGTACTAGTAGAATTTACTCCTTATAAACCTTTTAACAAATTGAGCTATAAAATGAAGTTGAATCATTAAAGTAAAGGGGGAAAAACGGAATTACAAATTATGGAAAGATTAACTAGAGCTCGAAATAATTTTACTGTATTAATAATACTTAACGGACAGTTTCCAGAGATAGCCGAAGTGATTAATGAATGTTAGTAACTGTTACTGTATGACTGTTAGACATTAGGAGGAAATTCCACTACAGTTCTTTTTTACTTCCTTGTACAAAGTAGAGGAAGTAATGTAATCACGAAAATTGTCGGTTTTCAGATTTCAACCGAAATATCCATTTTGACCTTCCCTGAATCTATTTTGACTAGTTTTGGAGTGACGAATGTACACATTTATCTCGCATAACTCAAAAACGATTAGTCGTAGAATGTTGAAATTTTGGATTTAGGACTGTTGTTAACATCTAATTGTGCACCTCATCTTTTTATTGCAATCGACTGAACTAAAAGTGTCCAAAAAAGCCCAAAATCCAAGAACTTTTTTCTTAACTACAGTAATGCGCCCTCATTTAGAGCTTTTCAACGATACATCATAAGTGGTAATTATTTTCACTTTTTCCAGAGTTATAACCAAATAAACTTTTAATTAATTAAATATTTGGATCTTACAAGGGGAAGGAACATGGGTTCAAATCCGACCTCATTTCCTTTCATTTTTAATTTTTTTTTTTTTAATTTAAATATATTGGTTTATTAATAATTATTAACCTCTATTTGAAAAAAATATGAAAAATTCAGAAGTTATGAGTGAAAAAAAATTTATGAACTTTTCATTTTAATTCTAACATTTTTTCAGAGGTTAATAATTAAAAGATAAAAAAAAATATATGTGTATGATGTCAGGATTGAAACCGATGCGTGCATGGTTATGAATCCGATATGTTCTCACTTATACCACATAACTACTTGAGCGATGTGGAAAAAATTATTATATAAACTTATATAAAATACTAATACGGATATCACAAAAAAATATGATGCAGCGGGGGTATCCACCATAATGCAGTTGTGTAACTGTTCACTTTATTAAAGAACTGGAGGATCGTATCTCAATTTCAAATGAAATAAATTTAAATGAAGTACAGCAAAAATGTGTATACGTAATGTAATAGGCGTACAAGGAAGTCATATGGTGTCCAGATCAGATTTTTAATTAAAATATTTTTTGAACAACAATACATATAATATATATGTTATAAATTAATGTTTACAGATTAGCAAGTAAGAGAAAATCCGCTTATCAGAAACCAAATGAGTGAGCACTAACAGTTGGTAGCTTTTCCCCAACAGATATATGGCTATCATTTTGAAACAAAATATTTTTAAAATAGTTAACTCCTAACGTCGTTCCGCATAGCAGCAAGGAATCTACCGAAAATTTTCAAAATTTGAGAATTTCATTTCCCCTTAATTGTGTCATAAACAGAATATAAATAACTCCCTTATCTTGGTTAACAACGTAACAGCTAATGTTAATATTATTAAAAAATCTGACAACAAAGTTGTAATACATTCCTGAAATTGGTTATTAATTCTTATACGGTGGAAAAATAATGATACATGAAAAAAGTTACCTATGACTGCCTAGATATTCTACTTTTTTTTTGGGGGGGAAGTAATTTATGATGAATTAGTATTGTAAAATTAACATTATGTTTAAATAAATAAAAAAAAAAATGTTAATTTAAAAAAATCGGTGTTGTTTTATTTATTCTCCTCCTCCACCTCCAAAATCACCTTCCAAGAATTTTTTTTTCTTTTCTAAGTTTACTATGGTAAATGGAAGAAACTAAAAAATACAACAAAAAAAACGTTCCCTAAGATTTCTTTTTTCGGGATAGGGGATGAATTACGATAAAATTTTATTGCAGTATTATTACTAAAAGTTTTTACTTTTAATACTATTAACAGTTTAAACAAACTAAAAAGCTTTGAAAAAAGTAAAAAATCGAGAAGGATAATGATGGAAGAGTTTATCTCTCCTCCCTTATCATCGGAAAGAAATATTAATCTCCAAAATATATTCCCAAAAAATTTGGCCAGTCAGAAAAAATAAACTTATTATTACGGGGAAAGAGAAATCACTTGTATTTAATGTTGATTAGGTTGGTTTGAATTTACATTTTAATAATCTTATTTCAAAAATACAAATTCAGAAGGAAATAATATAATAAAAGTTGAGATTGTATTTATTTTTCAATAATTTTTTACAAAATTCATTCATAATTTTTCTACAACTAAGAAAACAAAATTTAATAAGAAATCATAACTATCTACAGCAAATCTTTACAGAGGTATACTGATTCAAATAAGTCTGTAAGAAAAATTAAGAAATTATGTAAAAATGATTAACGTTAGAGCTGACCTAACATCCCTATTCCCTCTGTTTTAGATATTTATCAATATCTAAAACAAAAATTATACGTAATTTTAAAAATAATTTCGAAAAAATCCGGTGTTCTAAGCTTTTAATAATAAGTAGAGAGAAAAAAAAACTGAATTATTACGTACTTATAAATTCACCAAAAAATAAATACACCTGCTTCTAATTAATCTACTTTAAAAATTTCTAACTGCTGGCCTACTAGGAATGCAAATAATATTGACAAAGACAGTAATCAAAAAGATAAAATTTATTAATATATTCAATTCCAAAAATTATAATATAAAAGAGTTAACTATTTATAATATAATATAAATATATTCATATCTTCCAAAAATTTTATCTGTTAAATATATCAAATGCAAAATATATAAATCTGCTTCAGCACTGCTTTTTTAATTTTAATCATGTTATTTCCCTAGAACATGTTTAATTTAAACAGATTAAAACTGAAATGTAAAGAATTATTTCTATGAATGTAGTACGACTAGTAAAAATAGATTAGCAAAATGTTTAGATGTTATTTTATCCACTTTTCTGTTAAATTATATTTTCCAATTAAAATAAGGAAATTAGCGGTAGATTTACATATTTAATAGAATTTAACAGACACACCTCTCAGCCTTTTCCTGTCGCCTTTTATTCCTTTTGATATAATTAATACTGCCTGGTTAAAAATTACCTTAATACACATTCATTTCTAATAAGTGGATATGTCCTATTACCTAAGCATTCTTAAAGATTATATGAAAGAAGAGATGTATAATTCACTCTATTGGTTACAAATCTATACATCATAACCATCAATTTAACTTCAATTTCACTTATTAAAATTGTAAATAAAAAGAATACTCAGTACGGAAGGGCCAAATCACATTTTTACAATTTTTTATAAGTTTCGTATCTTCAATCATTAGATTAAAAATCAAGCGCATCTCACCGAAATCTGACTAAAAATACTACTGATCGTTTTGATAACGAGAGATAATAAAGTTCTTGCCTGCTACATGTACAAGGTCAATCCTGTCTAGGATCCGGAAAAATGGTAACAAATTGATTCGGAAAATTGAACTTAGCGTTAGCGGAAAATTGAATGACTTTGTCGTTAAACAGCGTAAAAAAATATTATTATTATATTAATTTATTTATTGGTTGATGAAATTACACAGAAGATTTGAAGCTTGTACGTTAAAATATCAAAACAGAATTTTGTAGCGTATGAAAAATACCTGACCGGGATTCGAACTTGGGATCTCCGGATGAAAGACTGAGACGCTACCACTCCGCCACGGAAGTCGACTTTTTATTATTATTGTTATTACTTTAATCGTAACTAATTATTATTATAACAGCTGTACTTTTATTTCATTCGATTTTAATCTTTAACTATTATCATATTAGAATATATATAAAAAGGATTGATCAGTCTTGTCACAAATCGCTTATTCAGTTGGAAAATTTATTAATAAAAACGATTGCAAGTAGATTTTATACTACTTCATTTCTTCTATCAACAACCAAACCTGATAAAAATTGTATAAAGAAAGGTAATTGTTTTTATATTCCTTCTGCACCAGTGAAATATGATTCAGTTAAAAACGTCCTGACCTAATTTTTTTTATACGATTTTAGAGTACTGATATATTTGCGATGAAAGAAATCCCATGATTCTGTTTTTCTCACTTTCTGAAATTCCATATTCTCTCCAATGGAGAATAAGGGTAATGGATGATTTGAGTATTATTATTTTCTGCCTTTTCTAGCATTGTCACTCCAATATCCTAGTTGACGCGTTTCGGAGTACCTCCATTCTCAAAACTATATCTTCAAATTTTTTCAAAACGTCTAACCTTATACACATATGAGAGACTGAGGATAGGAGTTAATGGAAATCTTTATCAAATTATATAAAATAGGATACAGATAATTCTGTACTGAATTTTTAACTAAAAAATTAGATTAATAGAGATCGTTAACTACTGAACACCGAATATCTGTTTTAAAAAAATGCAATGAAAAACTATATCAAAAAGTAAATAGCAAATTTTTTACTTTATTCGTTACTTAAACAATACTTTTTTTAAACAGATATATTTTTTTTAACAAATATTTAATTTAGGAGATAAATTAAATAATCCCGTCATTATTTATTTTTAATCAATATTACACTGCCTTCTACGTAGTACAATGATGTTAATCTATCGTAAATAACATAATTACATCAGTAACATAGTGAATTAAATCTAGTCAAAAGTAACTTTTAATTAATTTACATTTAAACCTATATCATGTAACATAGCAGAACGCTAAGTTAGTAATTAACATAATTATTAAATAAGCAAAGATTTATAAACAACATACTTTACATATGAGGCCTTTCTGTATCCTACATTAAATATAATTAACCAAAAAATAGATAAAATGAATAAAAATGTAAAATTACGACAGTAAATGAGAGAAAATGAAAGATAAAAAAATGTTAAAATGTCGTCAAACAAAAAATATTTTAAGGACTTTAAAGAAAAAAAAAAATTCATGTCTGATCTTTAATATAGTGTCACAGCATACACAAGAAACTGTCCGTAAGTACATATTTCTGTAATTTTGGAGAAAAAAACATTAAAATAAAACAAAACAAGTATGTTAAATTATATTTCCCGTTATATAATATGAATATATATTTTTAAAAGATAGCGTCAAATGTTAAACTAGTAGTAATGAAATTTTATTTGATCATTAACCCGAAAGATATTGAGAAGATGTGGTCTATGCCATCAGAATTCCAACGCTTCAGGTTAGTATCGTATATTCTGGATAGTCTGACAACACCTCCTAGTGCGGTTTATACAGATAAGTCGTTCGTTTCAACCTTGTTCAGAATTATTCATCTAAATATATTATTAAAATACTAAACAAATCATAAAATGAGTATTCTATGCATAACATACATTTGCATAAGGAAACACCAAGTATACTGTTTTTACATAAATTGCTTATACAAATCAAAATATAAAATGTGAAAGACCACATACGCATATTTATTTCAAGAATAACATATATAATATACACCTTTAACAAAACATATATTTCTGCACACTTTATTTTATAATTGGCAGTTCACTTGATCACTTTGTTGATGTGATCAACACAAACAACCTCCCCATACCGAGAAAATTAAAATTTATTAGATTAGTAATGAATTAAATAGAATTAACGAAAAATTTTGAAATATTTCTAGTGAGGGAAAAAAAACGGGAGGTATAAAACAAGTGTACAAAATAATAAAAATGAGTTAAAAAACTCATTTAAAAGTAAAAAAAATATAAATGCTTCTTTAAATTACGTTCTTTTTGAAAGATTAGTCAGAAACAAAAAAAAGACTACTCAAAAACTTACCATTAATTTGTGCGATTTGAAATGGTGAAAATTTTATTTTTTAAAATTTATTTTACACTATTTAAAATATTACACATAAATTATTGCTTTTATGATAAGGAAGGAACTGTTTCTACCTTTCTTCTTCGTTGTTAATTGTATCTCCTATTTCTTACTTTTATCTTCGTACACGTCTGGAGAAAAAAGTCCAATACAAAAAACATCGTTCTTATGAAAAAACCATGTTCGTAACAAACGTAGAAAAGAAATTTACTTTTAATGAAAATAAGAAAAAGTATGTTGAGAAACTACGTTCAGTAATTACTAGTGGACGTGAGTTAATGTGGATATTCCCATATCTGGAATGTGGGAATTTATGTAGTTACCTCAAGATTTATATATATATTTTTACCTTAAGATTTCCAAATAATTTTCTTTAAGTTTCACGATAAAATACTTTGAATATTCTAATAACTTCTGGCTAAAAACTACATCATTCCAATATTACAATTCAATATTATGTAATTATAATAAAGAAAATATCTCATTCTTGTCAACATGAGCACGTATAAATTTGCACTTAAATTTTTCCAGTATTTGGATGAAACTTACTACAGATCCACCCGAGTGAATTGGTTGAGAATAGAGTTTATTTTACTTTTTATTTTAGTTTTGCTTACTTTTTGTTATTTATTTCCTTCATTCAATTATTACTGTTTTTCATTTGTGAATTAATACTAAAGTTAGACTTGCCTACAAAAACAAGTTAATAAACAGACTTCTTCGTAATATTTTTTTCACTACACCCTCAATACGATCTTTGAAATTTATCTATTTCAAATCACAATTATTTTTCATTAATACCTTTCAGTTAATGTTTGATTATCATAAATTTCATAATCCGTATATCGTGTTAGATCGTACACTTAATATTGGTTCACTTTATAGTCATAGATTTTCTACTATCCAGATTTATAAAAAAAAAAAAAGATATAACTTGAAAAGATCAAAAGATATGTTTATGTAAAAAATAAACACATTTAAAAAAAAAACTGGGAAAGTATTGCACGACTTATCGGCTATTAATAATAAAAATTAAAAGAGTTAGAACCAAAAAGCAAACCAAACTATATACGTACATATTTTTTAGAGGTGGGGAATAAATTTTAAGAAAAAAATTAAATAAATTTAACAAATATATAAAGAAGAAATAGAATAGAAGATATATTAAGAAGAATATATATATTAATTAAATATACGAGTATATATATATATATATATATATATATATATATATATATATATGTAGATTAAACTTAACAAATTTGTTTAAGTAACGTTTCCTATAAATCTACGAGTATAATGTTTGTAAGTGACCTGAGATTAGTTGTAAATTACTTCTGAAAATTACATAGTTATCCTCAAGAATAATAAGCATTCCATGTTGTGCTAATTAAGTAAAACGAAGAGAGAAAAAATTCGTTTGAGAGTTTCCCATTGAGCCACGGTTGCAAATCAGAATGCTTAGCCGGCCGAAATTTAAGTGATACTCAGCGCTACAAACAAAGCCTGTTCACAAAAGGTCGAACTGAACAACTGAACATCACTACTCTGAGAGAAAGATAATATGATCGGTAGAACATACAATATAAAATAATAAATTAATATGATTCTTTCTATTGTAAAACAATTTATTGTCTGAACTTAACAAAAGTGTAACGAATAAGTATAATAAGATAAAAAAAATTTACATAAAAGATTAATTGAAATATGTAAATTTAAATTATTCAAAACAAATGTAATTTGGTAACACTTTTTATATTTTATTACAAACAAATTAAGAACAACAGATACCTGAGAAGGTGATATAAAAAATAGTAAGATTCACTTACCTTCCAAGAAGTCAATGACTTCGTAAGAAAGAATATCTTTTATTTCATTCTTTATACTGATGAAATTTGAAACGTAACCAGTAATTTGTTTGAGAATTAATAAATTTATATTTTTACACTAGTTGTATCAGAGAAAGAGTAAGAAAGATAGAAGATATGTTCGGCAAGTCAAACATCGTGGTATGCGAGATAATCTCATTTCTTTATAAGCATACGTCGGTACGGGTTCATTGTAAATACTGAATGAAGTACCAACAGTAATACATAATTGATATTTTCATGTCACTTTTTGAATACCTTAATCTCTATTCTTTTTCTCGTTTTAAAAACAATACCTGCATAAAAAGATTATAGCTTTAATTTTTAGAAATGATACAGAAATATATTAGCCATGTGTTTCATAATAGTTGACTTAGGAAAGATACTAAATCCTTAAAACAAATTAACATTCATTTGAAAAGATTAAATTAAATTTTTTTAATTAAATTTTTTCAAATTAACTATTTTCAAATTAGCTTTTTTCATTTTTGAAAATTAGGTGTTTTATATAAATCTATATTTTTATTGTTAATATTAGGAATCATATATTTTTTACACGACTGTCCATAAAGGAGTGGAGTTCCACCATAGCAGTTCAACGGTTGAACTGATGTAAATGTATGACCCAGCGTTGAAATCCTTACATTACCGGGAGAGTCATCATAGACTATATAAATGTGTGTGTGTGTGTGTGTGTATATATATATATATATATATATATATATATATATATATATTTAAATAAATTTAGAAGATTTAAAAAAAAATTATATTATACAAAAATAGTTTTTTTATATAAGCAATGTTTGTCATCAGTGTTTTTTTGGCAATCGTGTTTTTTTAGGAAAAATAAAAAATATTAGTGCAAATCTTAGAATATAAATTTTATGCATTTCAAGAATATTTGAAGTTTATTTAACTTAAAAAAAGCCTAGACCTGCGAGGCGGGGAAAGTTTTGCAAATCATTTTTGAAAAAAATATTCTGGTAGAATATTTTAGTGATGAAGTTTTTAGTTACAAAATTTTTTTTAGAGTTCATGCATCAGGAGCCTTTTTTAAATGATTAAAATATTCACTAAATTATTTTAAATAAATTAAAATCGGAATATAATTATTTTTTTACATTGGGAGCTTAATACACTCGGCCGAGTGTATTAAGAGAGATATTTTATAGAGTTTATTGTTTAAACAAAAATACGTTTTGACCATTAAAAATTTTAATTTGCGAAGAAAAGTTTTCTTCATTTTGGGAATATTTGCCATACTCAAGGGGAAGAATTCGGGTATAATTTATTTTTAATAAAATAATCCCAAAGTGGTGATAATAAATTTAAAAAAATTTATTTGTTAAAAAAAGATACAGCCATAATTCTAAATAAACAAAGTTGTAATTTTCTAGGAAGTGGGTGAAAATATTTTACTATTTTTTTTTGTCAAAAAACATTTTATAGAGGTTTGAATGCCTACTGATGTAGAAAATATAGATGCAAAAAAACTTCCATTGACTCCTTTTCTGAAACAAGATACAGCTAAAAAATATATACAAAAGATTATTTTTTTAAGGGAAGGGTGAATATTAAATAGAAATTTTTGATAATTTGTGATCTTGATAAAAAAAAGTTATTTTGATAAGAAAGATTTTTTGCTAAACTTCCCCCCGCAGAGATTTAAAATTTTATTTCGGTAAAAACACCTCACCTCTTTTCCAATTTTTGCCAAAATTTAATACATTCTTTCTTCCCGGATATACTAACTGAGTACCAAGTTTGAAGAAAGTCGGTTAACAAGGTCCAGAGTTGTAAGACCAAATAGAGGTCAACACACAACGTGCGTATATCCACACAAACGTCCATCTGATAAAAATAGAATTTTTGAACTTAGGAGCATTGAAATAATAAATTTTTTTCACAGATTATTTACAATTTATTTAAAACTATTTTCTTTTTAATTCCTTGTTCGAAGTAAAGGGAGTATTGTAACCGCGAAAAATTTAGGTTTTCAGATTTCAAAGGAAATTTTGACCTTCACTGAATCCATTTTGACTAGTTTCGGCGTGACGTCTGTACGTACGTATGTATCTCGCGTAACTCAAAAACAATTACCGTAAAATGTTGAAATTTTGTAATTAGGACTGTTGTAACATCTAGTTTTGCACCTTCCCTTTTGATTGCAATCTACTGAACCAAAAGTACAAGCATTAAAGAATATATCTATACTATCTCTACTCAATAGGAATAATTAGGTATAACCGAAGAAAATTATAGTATAACCTAATATGAGGGTTTTAATTTATAATGAAAAGATTTTTCTTCTGCTATCTTATGTGATCTAATTTTTTGAAGTAAAGAATTTTTGAAGAAACAAACCTTTTACTTCTACAGTAAATTTATTATAAACTACAATATAGTACAAACTTAAGTCACGAGAGAAGACTGGAGAAGATAAACTGTTATTCAGGTTGTCTTGCTTTAACAATAGCTATTTATCTTTTGTTATGCTATAAAGACTGTTTTAGACGGAATGAAAGAAAATAAAAGCTTAGATATAGGAAACGTTAGGCAAGAGTTTGTTTTTTAAGAGTAACGATGTTAGTAGACAAAAAACGTTGTCGTGAACACAGTAAAAAGATAACAGAAAGCCTCACATTTTGGTGAGTTCGCACCAAAGAAAGCAACAGAAAACCACTTCACCCAGCAGCAAGATTAGAGTTTATATTTTTTACGTGAAACGTCTTTAAAATCACACCGAAATATACGGGTACCAGAACATAAATATGTAGCGCATCGAAATGGTCTATGCCTTAGTAACTCTATGCCTTCGTCTTGCCTTAATAACTCCCTAACTATTAGTCTCAGAGACGTAAATACGGTGTTAATGTATAACTTACATGGTCAGATCGCCGATCGACTTTGGGTTTGCGTCACTGATGAGTGGGTTGTAGGGGAGGGGGCACAGCGCAGATCGGCCAAAACTGGCGCCTCACACACACATTTTCATTCAGTGTAGCTCACGACTTAGACATGACAGCGCTGTGATTCGTGTGCTTGTGTTTAGAGTTTGTCGAGACAGATCAATTTATATAATAATAAAAGTGTATTTTGGACAATATTTATGTGTAAAAAATTAAAATAAATAAATATGTAAAAAATTAAAAAAATTCAATATGTCAGCCTCAGCCCACGCAAAAGCCAGCCGAAAATATAAATTACGCATTTCGTTGGAAAGGGGAGGTTATGGGCCACGCACAGGTACCTCAATTTCCGGTGCCGAGCGAGCGAGACTATTTCGGGGACGTCGCAAAGCTGGCACGACGCGCTCAGTGAACACGCCGACAGCGCGAGAACCAATACCGTTGCTTATTATGCCTTATGTGTCTTACTTCTCATATCCCATACCAATGTTGAACAAAATTGTCGTCGAATATTAGTCGAAATAAATATCATGTACCATTTAGTGTCTATTTTATGTTAAAATTAAATTTAGTAAGCAGTCAATGCCTCGTTCTTATTTCAATCCAATACGCTAAAAGTGTATGGTCAGTGAATCGTTGACATACAGACCGATCAATTTATCTGTAGAGTTGGTCAAATGAAGGAACTAAAATTTTCTATTAGAGACTTTCAGTTTTGTTAAAAAAAAAATACAATGGTGGCTCTCTCATTTAACTCTACAGATCAGTTGTTCGGTCTATAGCTCGGAGGAACTTCATCCAAGGTCTGTAACGTTTCACGTTAAATCAACGGCCGTGCGCCCCAACACAGCCGATTTTTTTATTCTTGAAAAGGCTAAGTCGTTTTTGAGTCGGACTTAAAATTCATGTAAGGCTAAGGTGTTGATATCCTGAACACCTAACAACTAGAAAATAAATTTTAAAGCGTACAAATGAAATTCGTTGTGTTGAATTAAAAGAATGGTTTTTTTTCTTTTTTTAATATGTCAAATTATCAGAAAAATCACAAAAATATATAAAAAGATATCATTAAAACATGATTCCAATTAAAATACGTAGTGTTTATTTAACAATTCAAACGGTAAAAATTATAAATATTAAAACCATAAATTAACAATAATAAGATTAAATATATTACAAAAAAATTTGGATATGAAGAGAAATCGAAGAAAAATTTAATAAAAAATTAACCTGAATGGCGTGGTTTTTAAAAAGCTTTTTTGTGTTAACCAATCCGTATCAATACATGTTAAGTATATATATAATTATTTATTTATTTTAAGTAAGCTTTATATTTTATAATATAAACTGTACTGAATAAATATTTTACATAGATAATTATAGAAAAAGAAACGACATACTTATTTAGTGCTATTGTAGGTAATAAACACTTTGAAATAAAAATTACAACCTGTAACATGAAGGAAAAATAAACTGTTGAACAATAAAATTAAAACGTCAATAATGATATAAATTGTTATTAAGTGCAAAACATTGTTTATGTTGGAGCAAGGTGCGAAGGTAAAGCACTGTTTAACTGTGTAAAGTGTAGATGAATTACAGTACACCGAAAGTACAAGAAAAAATTAAAATTACTTTAAAACGATCGTGTTGGAGAGAACGAGAAGGTAAAAGGGTTGAACGTTATGTTTAAAGAAGTGGAGAGGGGTAGGGGTTTACACGTATGGGTTATTTATTAGTGACAAAGTGTGAGGTATATTCAGCCGGAAGATGGAGGGCGGGATAGAAAAGATGTACGGGGTGGTCACGCTCCGACTGACCTCAGGTCATCCGCAATTAGGAGGTGAGTCGGCTAGCCTAGCTTATCCTAGCCTAGCACAGTTTAACTTTGGCCACAAGGATGGGAACCGACTCGAAGAAGAAGAAGCAATGAGCGAATCCACTCCGCCCCCCTCACGACTCTTTGAAACAAACCCATACGAGACCAGAGTGACCGCCGACCGGCAATGCTGGAGTGACTATGGCTATTTAACAGACCAACCCCAAATGTTATATTCAAAATAGCTCTCGACAACACGCAACTTTATTCGAACAGGAAAACAATATAACCAAATGTTTCTTCAAAATAGTATTCGTTAATATTATTAAGCAAATATGAACGCAGAATCTTAAAAATAACTTAGCCCACACGGAGTCGACTCGGTATCATCCACCTGTTCATAAACCGTTAACTATTTATAATAATAAATAAATTAAAACTGTAGTTAATCCCAAGAAAATAGATAGAAACTAATGAGATAATAAAAAGTAAATGTTAAACTTTTTCCAATAACCTATTAAGCTTAAATATAAATTGAATTTCAATATTTTAAACATTCTCAAGGAATAATTTAACTATAAAGATTCTTCCTGTCAATTTAGTTGAGTAAGAATGAAAAATAAAACGACCGCTAACGTTTATTTTTATAATACAAACACATTAATTTTACTTACAAAATTACTTGTATGGATAATTAATAGAATAATAAATAAGAAAGCAAATGGTATTTTGTAAACCATATAATATATAAAAATGTTAACGATTACCTTATAAATTCTATAACTCTGCTTACAAATTGATTTCACAATAAAATAAAAGGAATTACGAGTAATTTAAACTTATGCATACAGACAGGCGCACACACAGATACATGTTATATTTGAAAGTATGTGACTTTTTTTTAATTGAAATAAATATCATTAAATCTGTAGTTACTGTTCATAAATTACTCGTACTCAGCGATTTTGAAAAGTGATTTTATCACATGTGTCAATCAATGTCTCATATATAATTATTTTCACAAATTACAAAGTTTTATAAATAGATAACTTAACTTATTTTAGAATGAATATTTACGCAATTTTTTCTTTTTTAGAAAATATAACTTTATAAAATCTAGAAATTTAAACTGTTATGGATATAAAATCTTCTTTGTCAACGAATAAGAGCCGATTTTATTATTATAATTTCTTTGTAATAAAATTGTAGTTAGAATAGCTGATTTGTAACGATGAAGTACGGAGGTTCAAATACTAGTAAAGTGCTTTTATACGGATTTGAATAGACAGTGTATACAAATGTACTTTGGTAGTTGAAATTCAATTAACTAAACCTTTCAGGAATAGTCGGCCAGAGTCTGTACAAGACTACAGCTTATTTACAAGTCATACACATCATTCTCATCTCATCGGGCCATGGGGTCGCTTATTATCCACAAAATGAACATATTGGAATGTACACGTTAGAAATAGAAAATAAAAATAAAACACTCTCGCAATATCCTTTGTCAAACCGATAACTCACGATAATATTATCAAAATACGATCATATAGCCACATTTATTATTTTTAATACTTGTTTGAGAATCTTAACATTTTTAGCTAACTGTCAGTTACAGATATGTTTTACGGACAGTAGTGAAACAACAGCTTGTATCATCAAATAACAACTTGTATCTCAAGTTGTTATTTGATATTAAGGTAAAATCGGATTCTTAGACGATACTCTTTTTTATTCTTTAGTAAATAATTTTGTAATTATTTTTTGAGCATTATTTATTTATATATCTCTCCTTTTTCAAGAAAGTACAGATTAATCTAATTACAGCCGTTTATGCGAGATGAAATTTTATAGTGTGTGGAAAATATTAAGGAATCGTATGTCTGGGATTTGAAGCTCACTACCTACCAGGAAAAGTCAAAGATGCTACCACTGCGCCAGGGAGGTCAGCAATAAGCTACAAGATATTTTTCAACTTTATTATTTGTTAATAATTTAGCGCAATAAAAGCAAAACATAATATTAGTAGGATTGGAACTTATAAAAACAAATTGTGAAATAAATCCGAAGATAAAAGAATTATAGAACATAATAAATAAAATTAATTTTATTTAATTAGAATCAATTTTGAAATCAAATTAGAACAAAGTGGAAGAGACCGCTGTTACGCATGATGTAATGAAGAACCAAGGAGAAAAAGAATAATTTCAGGAAATCTGAGGATCGGTCAATATTTAGAGACAAATTCATTCTATTTTATAACATATAACAACAGTAATCGTTGTTGATGGCATGTTGCTCTTCCAAATAATCAGAATAAATTTGGCCTTTGTAGCCTCAAAACACTATTAGCACAACTTTACCGACTAATGAGTAAGTTTTGATTTTTTTCCTGGCGGGCGGTCTAGGATGTTTCCATTCCACACTCTGACGTTCGCAATCACTTCAAAATGATGAATTTAGGTTTCATCGCGAGTTATAGATAGATATAAAGTAACCTTCCACTAAAACATCGTTTAAGTTACATACAAATATGAATCAGGGTTTATTTCTGATAGTCCAGTCAATGGGGGAAAAAAGGTAGATTTTTGAAGAAAATTAGTAGAGTTAAGGGAAGTACATGGGACTTGTAAATTAGAATAAGTATAGCTATTTATATCAACGATAAAAGTTTCGCTAACTGGACAAAATGGTGGCCGTTCAAAGGTGGTGAAAATCGGTTTTCCAATTTTGTAGGCCAAGTTATACTTCTTGGGCGAAAACGTTCTAAATAAAAGTTGTGGAAATTTGCAGTACCTATAACATAAGCCATTAACCGTTGAATTTTGTTAATTAGTTACTGCAAAAAAGGCGAAAAAACGTTAAAAATGGCCATTTTTTTGAAAGCCAATATTTATTGGAAAAATAACTTTTTTAATATTTTTATTGTTTTAAAAGTTAGAAGAGTGAAGTACATAAAAGCCGACTATAATCTGAAATAATACGTAAAAACTGATAGCGCGATAGTTATTATTTTTTCAAGCTACCTCGGTTTAAAAAAAAAATAGTCTTGATCTGTCCAAAATTCGCGGAAACAGAGCGATTTTTTCGCACTCCACCGATTTGAGGTTAAGAATTCAGCTTTATTCTCGCGCGATTGCCGCAAACCTCTTCCTCCTTCACAACTACCGAGCATGCAAGCTCTATTTTTCGCTCATTTTTCGAAGAAGTTTAAACAAGTTTTACCTTAATTACTGGTCTAAAACTTATTCGTCATTTAAAAGTACAAATGTTGAAGAATAAGGTACACTTGAAATGGACACGAAAAAGTTATTAAAACCCAAAATAATTACATTTGCCTGAAGAGTCTTTTTATAAACAAATTCCAATATATCAGCAACGAATAAACCAACTTTCTTGTATAACCACTAATTGAATTTGGAATTCCAAGAGCTAACTTTTAAAACAATAAAAGTAGTAAAAAAATCAATAATTGCAATGAATTTGGCTTTGCAAAAAACTGCCATTTTTAACGGTTTTTTGGCTTTTTTGCAGTAACTAATTAATGAAATTCAATTTTAAGAGCTTAAATGTTAGGTACTGTAAATTTCCATAACTTTTATTCAGAACCTTTTTCGCTTAGGAAGTTTACCTTGGCCTACAAAATTAAAAAACCTATTTTCACCACCTTTAAACGGTCTCCGTTTTGTCCAGTTAGCGACAAGTTATATTTACCTTAATCTACAATATCATATACTTTCCTAAACTCATTATTTAAAACAAAACCTATTGACTGGACTGAGATTTTGAGTCCACTATTTCAAAACTCACTTTGAACAAGTTGTACAGTTATTCAGCTTGTATCATGGATAATGGAATAATCAATGTACTCGCACTACAAATTTCAGCGATTTCCAAAATTTTTATACATCTGTCCTTGCAAGTATGATCATTAATGCCAATTTGCAAATCGGGTCAGTCGAAACTTTCAACTGATTTTCTCCGCTACATTGAAAATTGGTAACACTTGTTCTGCCTACTTTAAAACTGTTCAATCACTTTATTGGAATTTTTGTAGTTAATATATTTTTTACCGCACTATTTTAATATCCGGAAATGAATTCAGCCGTTTTACACCTTCAGAAAAAACTTATTACAGCAGGTTGTTTTTCCTTGGTAAAAATGTTAAGCGAAGCCGATGTTTTTAAATAAACAAAAAAGGTTATAACATTTTCGAAGAGTTAATATTTTCTATGTTAGGTCAACTTGAACGACACATAGCTTCAGTTTATTTCATTTAATAGTTTTTCCACTGTTGCCAATTGTCTCTTTAAATATTAAACGACTCGTAATTTCAATATTGTCGTTCTTGCAACAAAAAATTAACAAGATAATTTGTTGATAATTGTGTTTTGTATACTACACGAATAGAATACTTACAATTCGTACAAAGCGGGTACACTGTACGCTTTGTAAATTCACTAATATATAAAGAAGTATAAAAATATTTTTTTTATTTATTTCCATAGTCATAAATGACTATAAAATAATAATAAATAATAATTTTAATAAGAGTAAAATAAATTTGATTTCGTTTATTTTATTTTTTAGGTTATTATCTAATAAAAATAAAAATTAATTAATTCAGCCTAAATTTCACTTTTTGTATGATTAAATGAATACGGACAAAAAATAGTGATAATAATTAACAACTGTTTATTTTTTATTCATTGATTAATGCAGAATTTGGATATCCTTCTTGGACTTTATTATATTAAAAAACTTAAGATTTTTAAGTTTAAACTTTAAAGAAAACTTGAAATTCCAAGGATTAAATCAGTACTAGAAGGATAAACAGGAGAATTAAAGAAGATAATGATTACACATCATAAAAAAATAAAAAGGGAATTATTAGGAAAATATATAATTAGACATAACGTAAAGATCCTCCTCTGATCAGATAACCATAAAATGTTCATGGTAAATCTTCAAACAATATTACAATGAATGAAATCAATGAAATATCATAGTTTCTAAAAAGAGATATTTGTAGTGTCTCAACTGAAGGTAATAATCAAACATCCCTTCTTATAATTAACACATTAACACAATTCTACGTACATGAATGTACAAACTGTATTAGTTTTGTTACATACTCTTATATAAAAAAAAGATTAAGAAATTTTATAAAAACTTTAAAAGTTGGCCTGCATGAATAAATAATTATAAACATATGTTTCTTCGTAATCTGTTCTTACAAAAGAATAATTGTAAAGAAGATACGTCTTTTTTAAAAAAAGATTTTTTTAAATACTACTGTAACGACAGATTAAAATAAATATATGGAAATAATTTAGAAAATAAATAAACACCGCGCTGATATTACCACACATGAACTCGTTACGATTACCTTTTAAAGTTTAATTTAAATGTCACAAAAAGAACATGAACATCTTGATTTAACCTCTCACATAAGCTTATTAATATTAAATTTACTTTTTGATCAGAATGTTAAGAAGTTCTATGAAAACGTGATTATTTAGTATTATTTCTATAACGAATTTATTTTATTATCCATAAATAAGACGATTTATTTTAAAATAAAAAGCCGTCAAATAAATCTCAATAAAATTATCTATTAGACAGATGGTGTGACTGATAGTTACTTTTAAATGTGGGCGTGTATGTAGCACGCAAGTATTCACATTAAGTATATACGGAAATACCATGCATCTCTTATTTATTTTTTAATACGCATGCAATAACTGTTTAAGAAACGAACGAACGTACATACCATATGTACGCCCGCATGGGGGTAGTTGAGCTTAACTGCAGTATTTCATTTTAAATGGTATTCAAATTGCACTTATATTCATATTTGATAAAGGTAACGTTACGAGTTTAATCTAGTCGCATTATAATTTATTCTCTAATCGTCGTTTTACTTTGTTTTTTTATTAACCTAATCAATTTTGTTCGATAATGGAATTATCTTTATAAAAAATAATAAAAAGTATCCTTCTTCATTTATTAGGTAGATATCATATGAAAGCAACCTACTGTAATGGGTTCCATGATTTGACTTCAGGAAAATTTCGACTTCGACATACCTTCGCGTTTCACATCTCCAGACCCAAAAACCATCGTTGATATATATATATATATATATATATAATTCATTTTCTTGTGGACACGATAACTGCCGTAATTTTGCGCCAATCACTTTCAAATTCATACATAAAATATAACATTCCAAAATCTCGGTCGAATTCGTTTAGGTAAAATCGAACCGTGTGGGTGGAAGTGCGGAGGGGCTTTTTCGAAAATACAGAATATCGCTAAAACTATTTTATTAAGTAAAATATCGAATTCGTTTAAAGTTCCTACTACTCTTTGGAGAAGAGCCTATATATTATGTAAGTAAAGTTTTTAATATCACCTTAACCATGGCCCAGAGTGTAGAAACAATGAGGTTTTGAAGACAAGAAAAATCATACCTCCCTTAATAGGCACAGTATCGAATCGGTTTAAAGTGGTCGTTAGTCCCCTAAACATCATCTTAAACTTTTGTCTGTATCAATTTTTGACATGAGCAACACTTACGGCAAGGGATACAAAAATGTTGCTGGAATTGTAAGAAGATGGGGCTTGTATGCGAAACATGTGAAACTTTTTTCACATGCAACCATTGTAGTATTGAGTAAATTTGAAGTTTTTATTAACTGTAAGGTGGAAATCTTTTTTATCCCCTACTTAGCACCGGTGAAATCTATCTCCGCCTTCCGGCGTGCCGTAAGGGAAATTTTTTTTTTATTCTAAATCGATTTTATATCAAAATAAAAAATCCTAAAAATATGAAATGCTTAATAAGTTATTTTTCCTGTTTTGTTTTCGTTTAATTTAAACGTTTTTTCGATAAACAGTTTTCCAGTTTTTGTTATAATGTTTTGTTTTTTCTTTCTTTCAAATAATAATTATTTCAATCAATTATGATTAGAAATATAAAAATTAATAAAACGTAAAAGTTTTGATGAGAAAATGTGCAATATTATTTTTCATATAAAATGTCTTTATTATTAGTGAATGAATAATTTAAACAATTTTTTTTTTGACATCACTGAAAAAATAATTTTTTTCTACTTTTCATCAATTTTCACGATTTAAAAAAAAAGCGAATTTTTATAGTAGCTTCAAAATTTGGTACTTATGCATTACCGGGAGGAGGCACACTCGATTTTCGCTGTTTTCTATTGTTATTCTAATACCACTTTTGTTATTAATAAGTTGTATATAACGACATATTATTACTAAGTTGTATAGCTAACGACAAGGAATGACCAAAATATTGTTGGTGTTGTACAAAGAGGTTTCCCATATGCTAAACATATGAAGCTTGTTTACATATGAAACCATTGTCGTATTTAGTGAATTTGAAGTGAACGCATTTAAACTGCCGTGACTTGTAAGGTGTATATTTTAATTTTGTAAGTGACAATATTTTATGCGGGTAATGTAGATCTACTGTATTTTTAAATCATCTTCTCAAAATCACTGTTGTTACATTTATACATGTTTTTAAATAAAACTTTCTGAATACATTGTCTTTTTTATCAATACAAATAAGCAAACCTAGAATCTCCTAATAATCCTGAAATAGGTGTGTTGTCAAGCAGTTCAGGAAAAATCATAAGGAAGTCTTGATAAATTTATCAATAGCTTATAGTCTAATGTGAAAAAGTAATGTCCGTAAAACATGGAAAGTAATGTTTGATACGAGCTCGTACAATCCGAGCCTACCCCTATTTCGCCCCTCGTCGTTCAAATACAGACACAGAAGAACAATTGCTAACACTTACAGGAACCAAACAGCAACAGTAATAATTGAAGAACATAAGAAAGAAGCCGTAATAAGAATAGGAGTCCGACAAGGATGTTCCCTATCCCCGTTACTTTTTAATCTTTACCTAGAACTAGCAGTTAATGATGTCAAAGAACAATTTGGATTAGGAGTAACAGTACGAGGTGAAAAGATACGATTTGCTGATGATATAGTAATTCTAGCCGAGAGTAAAATGGATTTAGAAGGAACAATGAACGGCATGGATGAAGTCCTACGCAAGAACTACCGCATGGAAATAAACCAAAACGAAAGTAATGAAATGTAGTAGAAATTACGAAGATGGACCACTGAATGTGAAAATACGAGGAGAAAAGATTAGAAGAGATTGGAGGTAGAAGAATTTTGTTATTTGGGAAGTAGAATTACTAAAGATGAACGAAGCAGGAGCGATATAAAATGCTGAATAGCACAGGCGAAACGAGCCTTCAATCAGAAATATAATTTGTTTACATCAAAACTTAATTTAAATGTCAGGAAAGGATTTTTGAAAGTATATGTTTGGAGCATCGCTTAATATGGAAGTGAAACTTGGACGAACGGAGTACCTAAGAAGAAAATATTAGAAGCTTTTGAAATATGATGCTATAGGATAATTTTAAAAATCATACGGGTGGATAAAGTGGCAAATGAGGAGGTGTTGCGGCAAATAGATGAAGAAAGAAGCATTTGGAAAAATATAGTTAAAAAAACAGACAGACTTTTATAGGCCACATATTAAGGCATCCTGGAATAGTCGCTTTAATATTGGAGGGAGAGGTAGAAGGAAGAAATTGTGCAGGCAGGCAACGTTTGGAATATGTAAAATTGCTAGGGATGTAGGATGTAGGGGGTAAATCGAAATGAAACGACTAGCACTAGATAGGGAATTTTGGAGAGCTGCATTAAACCAGTCAAATGATTGAAGACAAAAAAAAATACTTCATACGTAGAGCTATCAAGAGATGTCTACAATTTTTAAAATTACAGATTCCGGAAAACTTAATACTGGAAAACGTTTTTAAAATTATAATTCCGAAAACTTTTCTGAATTAGTTTTTAAAAAGTTTTTTCTTATTTTAACCTTTATTGAAGGAGTTAAGATTTAGAGAAATTTTGTTAAGAAAATTTGATAAGCTTATCTAATTATGAGTATCTTAAGAAAATTAAAAAAAAAAAATTATCCCAACTTCTAAAAAAGCTAACTATTTTTCTACACAGACGCTTCAGGGAGCCGAGAAGCAATGACTAGACAAATTTCTTTTTAGAAAAAAAATTGATAATTTGAATAAAATTATATATATGTACATTTTGGGAGTTAAAAAATCGCTCTCTGTTTTTACAAAAATCTATTTTTTAAACTAGAATCAAGCTTTTGCTTTATTTATTTCAATTTTTTTTAATTTCGTATTTGTTAACAGTTTCTTGGAAAGCAAAGTCTTCCAGGATTAGAAATTATTTTTCTGAGAACTAAAAATATATTTAAGCCAGTTTTAAATAGGTTTATAAAATTAGTTATATATAAAATAAGTGTATAATAAATTTTTAAAAATTACAAAAAAAGGTTATGTAAATTACAATAAAATAATACATATACACGTACAAAAGATTAAATGTACATACATCTTTAAAGGGTAGAATCAAAGTGTTACATCGTTTCCTTTCACCGGTGTTTAATCATTTGTAATTTATTCCATAACTTAATTTAAGTAAACATACAACAAATATTTATAACTTACACAAAGAAATAGATAAAATAAAATCAATAAAGAGAATATAAAAAAAAGAATAAATGAAAAGCTGTGTATTTCATGGTCGTTTATGATAAATGCTTAAGTGGTGGGCTGTATAATTGTTAGAACGAAGTACTTCTTCCTGTCGTAAATTAAAGCTATTCTATTAACTGGATATAAACTGGGAATATTAACCGCAACATACCTAGTGACCCATCATCGGTCATTTCTGAAAGAGAAGCTTAGAAGTAATATTTCCAGTTATCTTATTTTACAACTCGAATTTATTTATAAATAAAATACACCGACAAAACATAACGTTATTTTTTTTATTATAAAAAAGACGTACTGGTCTATTAAGAATATATGAATTTAAAATTTGTCTTTCAATTTATTACATTTACTTTTTCATAAAAAAAATAAATGTTATGTATATATTATTATCTATTCTCTACGCTAATAATGGAATAGTTGGGATGTTAAATGTTAAAGAATAAATAAATAAATAATAATAATAATACACTATTATATACTCCCTTTAATACCGTAAACAATAAATTATACAAACCTTCCTAGAAAAACATAAAATAAAAAATTTTCAAATGAAACGACTATAGTCGTCAAATATATCATAGATTTTAATTTTCCATGAGCAATTTTATTTTCGAATAAAACCAGAATGAAATGAACAGCCGCTACGAAGTAAAAAAGCGGTATGTCAAGTTCAATCATCATTAACTTCCGTATCAATAAAAAAAAAACTACTGTTTAATACTTATTATCTGTTATTTCAAGAGTAAGAAATGGCGCAACTGTAAAGAGTTGCGCCAGTACCTTTTTACATACATTGGGTACAATAATAGCCGAACAGAAAACCCAGACATTTTCGAATAGATAATTCTTACATCTTCATTCTGATGGTTAATATTTTCAATCAGACTACTGCTGCCTTGATATCTGCAAAGAGGAATAATGATTTGTGTACCATTACTATGGCAGAGGATATTCTAGGCGATCATTTTTATGAAAAAAATATTTTCATAACTTGTATCTTTAATTCTTAACAATTCAAAGATTATAAAACCGGTAATTCTTCAATCGTAAACGATGCTTATTGTAAGTGATTTACTAAAGATGATTATTTTCGTTACATTTTTTGAAAAAAAAAGATTTATACGTAAATTAATTCTATATTAATAAAGGTTTTTCACTATATTATTGGGGATATATGCAGGCGTATTCATCAACCAGAAATTTACGTTCTTCCGCTCCACTAAATAAATTAACTTAATTCTGTACAATGAATGTTACATGGGCGGGGCTTCAAATATGACGTCACGGTATATCTCGCATTCTACTTAATCAGTGAAATAACACGTTTAAGGGACAGAATTATTACTGATTATTATTAAACAATTATTAACCCAGCGGGGTGGTCTAGTGGTGAACTCATCGTCGCAAGTCAGCTGATTTCAAAAGTCGAGAGTTCCAACATTTCAAATCCTAGTAAAGACAGTTACTTTTATACGGATTTAAAAACTAGGTCGTGGACAACGGTGTTCTTTGGTGGTTAGGTTTCAATTAATCACACAACTCAGAAATGGTCGACCTGAGACTGTACAAGATTACACTTCATTTACACTCATACATATCATCTTCATTCATCCTTTGAAATAATACCTTAAGGTGCTTCCGGAGGCTAAACAGAAAAAGAGAGAGGAAAAGAATTATAACAGGTGAAAAATTGATAATAATACAAGGACGCTAACTAGTAACGAGTAAATATTAACGAAAATTGTAAATTTTATAATTTTCATTATACGTAATTTCTATTCTAGAGAAAATTGAAAAAAATATAAAAATCAGAATTTTGAAAAAATTTAAAAAACGAGAATACAATAAAAAATAACTAAGTAAAATAGATTTCTCCTACCTTTTTTAGACTATGTAAGAGGTAGAACATTTAAAGTATTCTGAAGTATTTAATAAAAACTTTCTTAAACATTTCCTTTAATTGTAATATAATATTAACAATAAAATACATTATTTTTCTGAAAAACTTGTTACAGATTGTTAAAGAAAGGAAAATAATATAAAGTTATAATCGATTTATCAAGATTAAAACGTATTTATCCTTTTCCTTTAAAACAAGAAAAGAAAAAATTGTAAGTAAAGATTCTGAATACCAAATGAATATTAATTTTCGTTGACTGCATAGGAAAAATTATCATCGGTGCATTGTAACGCCAATTTACACAAAAGAATTTGATCACAGATCATATAATTAACAGAAATATACTAAGTTAAAGATTTTGAGTAATATGTTTTTTTTATTAATTTTTCCTGAAGATAATGAAGTAAAAATAATTTGATATTTTTTCCGAATTAATAGTTTCCGGAGATGATGGTATCATAGAAAAGCGCGTTTAAAACATATTGGTGGTTAAACCAATTTCATCTTGCTTTAATGTTCAAATATTAATGAAGTTATAATATTTTTAACTTTTCATAATCACTGAAATTCAAGATTTGGAATTTTTTTAATCTTTTCATAGATTACCAAAACATAAATCCACTACTATCCGCTGAAATAAATTTTACTCTCACTTTAGTTATTACGTTCAATACATAAATTAGTACTTCAGCTACCAAGCTTATTGTGCAGTCAGAGAATTCCTGAATCGGTATAAGGTAGTCCCATCAGAATATCCCTTCCCCAATCTGACAGCCCCAAGAATGTATTGACACTACAAATCACGAATATTCAGGATAAAAGGCTCAACGGAGTCATACCTATACACAAAGAAAAAGTTTAAGTGTAGGGAAAGAAATATCTAATCTCGTAGGAATTCGGGGGAAACAATCCCCGACAAGAAAAACGCTTAAGTTTTTTTAAGAAATTAAAAGACACAAATAAACAGCTTCAAAGTTCCTAAAGAAACAATCTCACCTAAATTAATAGGATAATTATACTTAGCTTAGTAAATTCGTGGGATTATTAGGATTCTTTAAATATAATCTGATTAAAATCTGTCCTTCTGCTTAGATACTAAAAAAGGAATAAAAGAAGTCGAGAAAAATAACATACTGCCCTCTACATCTTATTGTGTTTAAATATAAAAATATTAAATAAAGTAACTATAAATAACAGGTAATAAGAAAAAGAAAAATTAGAAGTGGTAGTATACTTCTACAATTCAGTCAGTTGAATTAATAGCGCTTGTAAACTGACTAGCGATTGGGTAACGCAATTATTGGTTATACACTTAACGCGATCGTTCCTAAAATAATCACGCCTTCTCATCCAGTTAAAGAATTGAACGCATGGAAACTTGCTTCTTAAAACATTCTTTATACCTACATTTTGTTAGCGTGTAATTAAATAAACTCTTTTATTTAGTTTATTTGCCAACAGATAATATTCTGAATATGATAGTAAAATAATAAAAGTTAGTGTTGTAATCCCGCTTATAAGGAAATATACTGCCCGTAAAAAGTACTGATATTGCAGACTAAAAATATCAGTTCAGGATGTGATAGCGTCACTCGAGGCGCCAACAAGCACTGACAGCCGCCTACAGCACCCTCCTTGGTTGTGTAAGCGTTATTTTTGTCAACCTATCATTATAACTGCCATACTATTGTTATACCGTAATATTTTCCCTGTTATTGTGAAGAAAGCTACGAGTTATTGATTTATGCAATGAATCTTTGCAAGTAGATAGCCCTAGGAATTATGGGAAAAATGGACATATGTTATTAATCGGGGGCCTTAAGCTTTTTTCTAATCGGGGATTGTTTGTCTCGAACTCCTTCGAGATTAGATCATCCTTTTATTTATTTATTTTTTTATTATTAGCACTAAGAAATAATAAGAATAAAGAGATTATTTTATTCTGAACGTTACAATATTAAATGATGGGGAAGGAATAAAATTCATACAATATACTTTGCGCTAAATATACTTTCTCACACTAAATAGTTTTAAACAATCGCACATCCTATTGCAATTTCAGTCACCAATAACAAATATCAGTATTGTTTACCGTGTTTAATCCTACAAAAATTTGAGGATAAGTAGATATAAATTATAAATAAATTAAAATGTACATTCAATTTTTCTTTCCTATTATATATAACATAATTTAACTGTAATGCATCAGCTCACCGATTTTCCTGTGAAACCCCGTTAAAGTCATCAATTTTAGGAAAACTATAAACATTACAGAATAAGAAATAATACAGTAATAAGTAACAACTACAATACTTACAGTATAAGTTTATTAGACGTAAAGCTACAAGGAACACGTAGAAAAGTTTTCTGTAAATGATCGGCGATGAATTTAACTAACCGCAAACAACCTGCAGTTTTAATTACCGTTTGGAATTTTGAGTTCTAATCACTGAAGTCTAAATAGATATTTTCACTTTCAATTTTACAGAACTATTCTCAACAAATCAATATAATAACAAAAATTTTAAAAATACAAATACACAACTATAAAATTCAAAAATAAAAATAAATAGTTAAGCGACAAATATAAATAATTTTAGATCGCAACAAAGTACAAAATACAGACTCTGTGACTGAAGGATAATGAAGCATATCGGTTGGGCAGATACGATGCGTCCTGACACAGCATTAAGCATATCTCTTACCTTATTTTATAGGTACCTATCGGCTACGTATAACACATGAATGAATAGCCAATGTATCATGGCATGACTTGATTTATGCACAAGTATAAAAGACAATGTTTCTTCATTGTATATATATTTCTGTATATCAGCAGGGGAATATCAAAATATGGTAACAAGAAAAGATTTATATTATTATTTATTTATTTTAACTATAATAACATCTTATATTGTCACATGTATGACCTTCGTTATTCTTACCATGAATCCTGCGTTAACAAAACTGCGTGAGTGGCTTTGCAAAATACCAAGTAATTTTATTTTTGACATTTTAGATATTTAGTAAATATAATACACACAATAAAAAATTTCTAGCAGTATATCAAAAGTAATATATTTCCTCTATTTTACATCTACATACATTAAAAAAAATAATAATAAATTAATATATATAGCAGCCTAGGAGGGCGAAACAAGCTGAGTAATTTCATTTTCAAAAAAATAAGATTGGCAGTTTGGTAAGTGCAAAATAGTTTTAAAAAACTAACACCGAATTTTTATCTGATGTAGGAAAGACATAAACTGCGAATTTAAGATGAGCTCCCAGTGCATATAATCAATTTATCCTCACCAGTACCATAAAAACCATGTTAAAAATAATATTAAAAACAAATGGCAAAGAAAAACCTGTTTAAAAAATGTTTATTAAAATCTAAAACTAGATGGTCATTTTTATTGCTAAATAAACACTTCACATAGATATCGAGAAAATGGTAAATATTCGTATAAGAAAATAAATATACGAAAATTGAAAATAAATACAAAAAAAAAAACAGATTCTAAAAGAATATTTTTGTTTAAAAAATACTCTTACCAATCAAATCAGCAAATGTATAATTTTTTATACAATAAACAATCAACATTTTTATAAAATAAATCACAATCATTAGAAAAAAAAATCTTATGTGGACACTACATGACTTCCTTGAACATCTATAAAATTACATATACACATTTCTAAAAATACATAACATTTTATTTCACCAATAACGTATTAATTTGTTGATACGACCCAGATAACTTGAGATAATCGCTCATCAACTGGAATCAGGAAAATATTCCCGAGTAACGAAATGACCAAACAGGTATTTAAAAATAATTTCTTGAATTAAAGGAAGATAAATATAATATGAAAGATTATGCGAAAATCATAACTTAAAATTAAAAATTTGAATTTTTTGCCAATTTCTTCTTATGCGTGATGAATGGCTTAACGAGTGGGGGTGGCAAAGATTTTTACTTTGATATGAGCTCCCTACTCTTTAGGTCATTCATCACGCATAAGCAGAAATTGGCAAAAACGTCAAATTTTTATTTCACAAAATCTTATGTCACCTTCAAAGCTTGCTGTCAAATCGATTCTCAGATACCGTCCTAAAATTATTTTTTACCTTTTAGTGCGTTTAATTTAAGAGTGGTGTTTTAAGAATTTCTTTTAAGTATTTTTTATTTATTTATGTGATCGTTTTTCTTCATAAAATAATGAACTATAACCAAAAAGTAGGCACAGAAATGTACCGATCACTAGCGGAAAATCCCGATTCGTTTGCATCAATTTCTAGAGTTAAATTTCTAATTTATCTTTCGTTACTTCAATTTTTTTCATCCAAAAAAAAAATCTTTTTACCTTAGAGGAAATCAATGTTGGACACCTAATAATCCTATTCCGAGACTCCAGCTGTCCGGAGGGCCTAGCTGCGGAGGCGTGCCGTAAGCATGCCCTGAAGATAATTATAATAATATTTGTTTACTACACTGATTACTAAAAAACTGGACCAATAAAGCAAGCTACGCATTCTTCTATACCATAATTTAAATTAGGTAAATTAATTTTATTTGATTATTTAGTATTTTATATTTGCAGGACTACATGTGAGTAAACTTAATTAAAGAATTTTATTTTCCATAGAAATGAAAAAATAAATTAAACAATTTAACTTCTTTTATTGTCCAAGAGACCTTTTCAATAGGAACAGTTATAATAAGTTATAATATAATGTATCAGTAAATAACAACGTTATACCGTAAATTCATTTTAAAAACCTGTGCCAATATTACCTAGAACATATTACCTAGATAGTAATGTACCAACATATTTAATAAATATGGTCTAATAAATACACTTAATTTTACCGGAAAGTCACGATTTATACTCGTTTCTAAGAAACTAACATCTGTAATTACGTAGGGCAATATTAAACATGTTATTGCATTGTGATGCAAAAGTTAAATTTATGCACTAAAATAGTTCGTTCATAAGCAACATTTTTTTTTTAGTTTGTATTACATTTGATATTACTTTCTTTTATTTATTCTTTTAATATTCTATAAGGTAATACAAATATGCTAACAAATAGTATTATCAAAAAAATTTAACGTGAGATAAATTTCGAGATCTATAATGTTCTAGTTAAAATGAAAAAGAGTAACTTAAATTTGATCTTTACAGGTAGATGATATAGGTTCGGTTCGTACCCATATTTATAAAAAATATATTTTAGTGTTAAAAATATTTCATGCAACGAAGAATCCTGTAAATTTTTGTTTAAAATCGTTCCATTTATTTATTGTTAATCAATTAAGTAGTAATTAATTACATTAAAAATAAATTAATATAAGATGAAAAAAACAGTGATGTTAAATGTTTTGTTTTAAAAATTTTAGGTTCATGAAAGATATTTATCTGGGGAATTTCACTGTAGGGAAACGGTTTCCATGATACTTCGGGTTTTTTTGAAGGAGAAAATATCTTTTAAATAAAAAAAAAATATATATATATCTACATTTATTTTTTTATTTTAATATGTAATTACATACACATAAGAAAGCGTTTGAATAATTCCATCTTTATCTGCTAATAACTATTATTTTAACAATCGAAATACGCATCATCTTATTTTACAGTTACAATTGTTTTTTTTAAAATTCTATTTCAATAATATTTGACCATAAAACATAGTAGTGTTAGAACAACAGATCGTAGCTCAATAAAAGAATATAGCTTAATAACAAAACAACCAACAACTCTTCAAAGATCCTATTTTTCTTTTTTTACCGTCAAAAATTCCATATAATAAGAAATCGAGAGATGTGCAATTTTACGATTAGTCACACTTGAATGAACGGCTTCTTAACTCTTGTTTATTCTCACGTATTACAAACTTGTAATAGCTTATAATAAAAAAATAAAAAATAATAATAATAATAATGCCAAATTATATTGATATATTCTCACACGAAACGTTACTAGTAATAACTAGTCATCAGTAAAAGTAGTAATTCTAGGATAATAAAATTTTATAACAAATTAACCACTTTTAAGAAATATAAATATTCTAATGTAATTCAATCTTCATTTTTTAATTATGTTTAGATGAATAAACGCACAAAAATCTGTAACTAAAACTGATGTCCGTGGCAGAGCGGTAGTGTCTCGGCCTTTCAACCGGGGGTCCCACGTTTGAATCCCGATCAAGCATAACATTTTTACGCTACAAAATTTCACCTCCATATTCACATACAAGTTTTCCCAAAACATTTGTGTTGAATTAATTCAACATGCAAAATCAGTTTTATTGATGTAACATATTTAATAAGTGCATTCTATTAACTGTCATCTAGTATAAATCTCGCACTACGGTGTGGCAAACCCCATAATAAACTATTAACTTCTTTTAACTGGATCTTAATTGATATGCCGTGGGTGTAATTAGGTAGTTGAAAGTCAGTTTACAGATTCTATCAGTAGTTGTTCAATCTACAAATTCATATAATTTACGTTCATCTGTATCATAGCCACAATTTTTACAAATGAAAAAACTGAGGTTAGAATTAATTTTAATCCTATTTCTAAAGGAATCCTATTATAACAAGAATTCAAAAGTTTAGATTAATTCATGTTTAACTAGTTCATAGAAGGTGGGAAATATTGTTTTTAAGTTATATCATAAATTGACTCCATGGCGGGAGTGGGAGCGTCTCGGCCTTTCATTTGGAGGTCCCGGGCTCGAATCAAGGCATTGCATTTTCACGCGCTACAAAAATTTTCATTCATCTCATCCTCTGAATCAATACCTAGCAGTAGTGTCAGAGGTAAAAAAAAAGAAGAGTTATAAGTTTGCGTAAATGACAATTAAAAAGTAGTAATACAATTTGGCTTTAAACAAATTGTAAGATATTTTCTTAAGTTTTTAAGTTCATAAAAATCTTATTATTGTAATTAAATAGTATTAATTAATATAAATTAATTTATTAATAAATAATAATAAATTTATATTAATTAATGTATTAATATAAATGGTATTAATAATATTTAATTAAATAGTAGCACTTATTTTGTATACTTTATAAAAAAACAATTTGTTTAATTTTTTATCATCCGATCGGGTGCATCTTTACCTATCTATAAGTTGCATTCTTTATTCACCTATAATTTTATAACGAATTTATCGATTTCAGTTCAATATTTTCAAAATTATTTATGTCCAGTAAAGGTTTTTAAATTCCTGAGAAATATTCAAAATTGTGTAATGATTGATTTTGAATTGATTTTTCAAGTGAACGATATTTAATGAGAGTTGCTCGTGAAAACATGACCTTGCTAGCAAGAATTCTTTCGTGCATACGCATAAAGCAACTCATTTGTATCAGTATTTCCGCCATCGGGAATGTATAAAAAAGATTTCAATTTTTCTTTTATAAATAAATTTACAATTTTAAGTAAAATAAAATTAAGAAAATACATGTTTTTATGTTACATGATTAATTTAAAATTCTTTGGTGAACTACATTTTTTTGGAATGCATTTCATAAAATATAACATAAAATACATTCAAGTAAGATCCCCGGTATGTCCTAAAATAACAAGAACCCCCAAATACTTTCAGTCTAGAATAACGCAATGTTAATAATCTTGTTAAATTTCGATTTAATAGGTGCATATTATTTTATATGTTTGCACAATTGTTACGTAACTTTCCTTAAAGTTGTACCATTAAGAAGTTGTGTATCTGTGTGCGCGCGCGGTAACGCTAATACGAAATCGAGCAAAATGAATGTTATATTCTAATAGAAGACCAAAAATGACCTAATGACACCAATTAGTACTTTGCACCAAACATGAGTTTTTGAAATAAACAAGGTCAAAGACCAAATAAAATCTAAAATTAGTATTAATTTCTTTTTTAAAATTTATATTTAATATATACATACGAATGTTTGTGGCGTTTCCCGCCACAAATAATGTTTGCCAACTGCATGACGCGAGAACCAACCGACCGATTGATTGCTTTCAAATTTTCAGGATATATCCGAGTTACCCCAGGGAAGGTTTAAGTCAGATCAGGGCTCTAGCCACCGTGGGGAGTATGAGCGAACATCAGAGAATCACGCGAGAACCAACCGACCGATTGCTTAGAAATTTTCAAGAACATCGTGTTATCCCAGGGAAGGTTTTAAGCCATAGATCGAGACCCTAACCCCCTTACGGAGGTATGAAGGAAGTATCCTATGTATAGGGGGTATAAGAGCTTCTATGTCAAGAACGAGGAAAACGTAACGAGGAAAGAGAGCTTTTCAGGCTTTAATTGTTATTTATCAGTATTATTCTTACAACCATGAGGATAACGAACACAGCGGGGGTCCAGAGGGAAAGCCCCCTGGCTAGACGAGATAGCCTGATCGGTTAGTACTTTATTAAATTAATAAGCAGTACTTTTACGTAAAACTTGGATCTCATGATGAAAAAAATTTGCTTAGAAAATTTATTAACTACTGTAGTTGTAAATTTTACACGTCAGAAAGAAATGCGATCTGGAATAATGTGAAATTTACCAAAAAACCAGTTTTTAAAAAATATTTTTAATAACCGACTTAAACTTACCAACAGAAAACAAAAAATAATATATTCTCTTTCATTACAAACTAAACAGCTTTCCATACCAGCTCAAGAAATATATACATAATCAAAAATAACAAGCTATGTAACATTACTGACGGAGATAAATTAATATTCATGGAAAAGATTTAAAAGCATTTTCATAGATCAGTTTAGAAATTATTTTTTTTTTTAATCTTAATCATATTTCATCTATATAATAATTAAAAAAACATCCGTTTCATTAAAAAAAAAAAAAACTTGTGCTATAGAAGAGGCAAAAGTTTTATTTAAATAATTTCATTATAAAAAAATTTTCCCAATTATATGGGATGTTCTGCTGATGAATAAAATTATTTAATTTCGGTAAAACTGCGAGAAAAATTATTTCAATCAGCCTTTACTGGACACAAATCAATAAAGAGTATTTCAATCTTGAACAAAGTAATTTATTTAAATACTGAAGTTATATACATATTGTGAGAATGAATGAATAACAATAGAAAAACAAATTCTAGTGGACTGAGCTGGATTATGCAACCTTTGTATATATATATAGACGCGCAGACGTTTATTTGAGATAATTCAAATTTATAAAAATAAAAATCCCGATTAATCAAACATAGTAAATGGAGTTTTCGATTTGAATAGCTGAAACAATACTTAGACCTTCCTTTACTTATGATAAATCTTCACCTTTGGAGATAGGATCATT
This sequence comes from Lycorma delicatula, assembly GCF_047948215.1. NCBI lineage: Eukaryota > Metazoa > Arthropoda > Insecta > Hemiptera > Fulgoridae > Lycorma > Lycorma delicatula. The sequence continues at coordinate 71,142,089 of NC_134460.1, forward strand.
AAATTAGTGTTGCTGTTGAGATGTTGGTACAGCTTTTCTTATATATGTATTACAAGTGTAATAAGTTTTTACTTGCTTTTCTTTAACTCACAATGTTTTCTTTTCACGTTTATCCTCAAATCTTGCATCCTTAATTTATCATACTTCTTGACATTGCCAACTGATGAAATTTTGCCAAGTTACTAAGTTCGGGTGACAATACAATATTCCACCATTACTTTTGCTAACATCCTTCCGTACGACGGTAAATTAAGGGTGCGAGTAAAAAATTGCAAAATCTGCAAAACGGCTATGCGGGGTTTTTGGGGTCGCAAATGACAAATCCGATAGCCGTTTGACATAAAAAAAAATGACAAAAACTTGGTAGGGAAGTTTTTGTGGTTTCGAATTTGACAACACTTCGTCATCACATATATATATATATATATATATATATATATATTTATGTGATCACATATATATAAATACACAGATTATTTTTGGCGGGCTTTATACTAAAAAGTATAAAGAAACTTTCTAAAAATTTGTTTAATATTATTATAGAACAACAAAATTGTACCATTAAGGGTTTGTAAATGTTTAGATCTGTAAATAAAATTTCGTTTACTTTTATTGTACTTTCATTAAATTTTTAGGCGCAATGTCAAATACCTGCAGAGGCTTGAGAATCATGTAAATCACTTTGCAATTAATCTACTCGATAACAGCAGGGACGTCGGATGGTTGAAACGAACCCATGTACTCGACTTAGGGTCTGCGTAAGAGTTTGGAATTTAACACCATCAAGCTTAGTGGTGTCGTATCTAATTTCTTGCTGCTTCTCCTTCTTTTTCTTTTTTATTTGTTATTAATGTTTGTTTTGTGGACTATATGGTGCTGAAATTGTTGGTTTCTGATTTATGATTGAGCTTGAAATTTCATATTTGACTTTAAGTTTGCTTGCAACTGTTTATTGCGTTTTATTTATTTTGGGGGTTCCTTAAGGACCTTCTTATCACGTTCTTTTATCAGGAAACATACTTATGACTCTGCAGGAGAGCCGATTGTAATTATAATTGTTATTGAGCAAAAAAAAAAAATTTATTCGAGTGATAATTAAGTTTCAAAAATAACAAATATTTTGGTATTGTATAATGTGGGAAGATTAACCATATCTAAAAATAAGTACAAACTTATCAAAGATACGTCAAATCAAATCAAAATAATTCTACATCAGATATAATTCATTAAGTCAATTGACAGCTCTTGTAGTGTATTAGTGAGGTCATTCTTAATTTCTCGTATCTCCACTTGGAGCATATATACCACGTTTCATTCACGTTCATTCATAATTATGTTAACAATCATGTTTCGATCAAGTAAAGTGATTTATGAAACATGGACGAAAGAGAATTTCGTGAGACGATCAAACATTACTTTATAAAAGGCAAAATTGTGAAAGAAACTAAAGCTAACTGAATAAATATTATGGTTAGTCATTTTCATCAATTAGAACAGTTTACAAGTGTTATTTTCGGATTGGTCATATGAGCACAAATGATTCTGAACGTTCCAACTGGTCTGTTAAGTTTATAACTACAGAAAATATTGAAAAAATCAAGAAGTGGAGATGGAAGAACAAAAGATTGAAATTAAATGAGATTGCTAAGATAATAATAACCTCAAACATTCCGAACGATGGGTGCCGTGATTGCTTACAAATGATCAAAAATATGAACTATATATATATATATATATATATATAAGCACCCTTCAACGAATTTAAGGCTGTTTCCATCGAGAGAGAGAGAGATTTTTGGGCCGTTTTAAAACAGTTGATGAAACTTGAATACATCACAACCGACCGGAAAATAAGGAACGGTTAAAACAATGGCTGGTAATCGGGGATCTTGCTCGAAAAAAGACGAAAGTTGTTCCATCAATAAGAAAGTTGAAGGCCGCTGTTTTGAGGGATGCTTGTCGGATAATCTTCCATGTTTTGGTGAAGAAGAGTAAATCTATAACTGGACAATATCATGCACCTTTTCTAAATCATCTAAATGAGATAGTAAAGAAAAATGATCACATTTGAAGAAAAAAAATATTTTTCTTTCGCCAAGCAATGCACATTTCTGCAATTACGACAGGAAAATTATTCTTGAATTTTGGAACCAAAAAATAGAATATTTCATAACAGTAGAATTTTTCTATAAAATTATTCCGTAACCTCCCTAGCTGCTAGATTTAGCGTCTTTTCCTTATTACCTGCTCACAAATATGAAGCAATAGCTTGCTGGAAATAAATTTAAGCAAAATGATGAAATTATTGCTGAAATATCTGCCTATTTTAATGACTTTGATAAATTTTACTATAAGGATGGGATCGAAAAGCTTGAGCACGGTCAGACTATGAGTACAGTCCGAAAGCAGATTGTGTTGAGAAATAAAAAAGGTTTTTCCGAAAAAACAAATTTTTTCGGGTATTCTTTATTTTTGCCCGAACTTTTCAAACATTTGATGAATAGAATTTGTTGTCCTTATAATAATCATACACCAATAATTATTTACTACCAATACTGTGACAGTAAATAAAGACTATATTTACCAAATAAAATCCATGTACATATTAGAATGAGTTTTTTTACAGTTGAACTTACGGCAAATAGTTTATTATTTCTTAATATCCCAAGTATTTATCTTTGTATCAGTAAGTAACTGTTATATACAGAGTGAACAATTTAAAACCTGCCCGATGCAAAAAAACCCACTCGAACAGCCTAATGAAAACACAAAAGAGTATATTTATTAGTCACAGTTTATTTATTTATTTATATTTTCACAAAGCTTTTAAAAGTAACGCCCTGTTCATAGATGCATTTTTATACTCGAGTAATCATCTTCAAAGACACCCGATGTAAAATGTTACGATTAACAGCTTTAACAAATCGTATACTCACTCATCTTTAGGACTTACAAATTCTGGAAATTTATTTCATAAACTTTATTCTTCAAGCTGCCTCAAAGAAGAAAAGTCGTAAGAACACAAAGCCACAAACCTTTTCTCACTGTTCGTTCTTCTGTAAAATCCGTGCGAATACAGATCAATGAAGTGCGAAACTTGTTGAAAGAAGCAGTTTCACCACTAGTCAACTGAGCATATTATTCTTCGAAAATTCTGAGCCTAGTAAAATTCGAAAAAGTGGACTACACTTCCATATTAACAATCAATTAAAAAATAATTTCCTCAAATACAGGACCATATACACTGATTTTTATCATAGTAAAACAATTTTCTCATCGTCAAACAATTGATGGGAGTTATCTCTCTTTTTCTGTTTAGCCTCCGGAACCACCGTAAGATATTACTTCAGAGGATGAATGAGGATGATATGTATGAATGTACAGGAAGTATCTTTGTACAGTCTCAGCTCGACCATTCCTAAGATTGTGGTTAATTGAAACCCAACCACCGAAGAAAACCGGTATCCACGATCTAGTATTCAAATCCGTATAAAGGTAACTGAACCTTAGAACTCTCGACTTCGAAATCAGCTGATTTGAGTTGACGAGTTCACCACTAGACCAATCCGGTGGGTCTGATGGGAGTTATCCGCCGACCAATAACTGGTGTTTTGCTAATTAACTTTTACAGAACTAGGCTTCATCAATGATAAAATACATGATCCGATCTAATTCATTTAGCAATTTTATTGAGACGGTTTACAACAATTAAGTTCTTTAAGAAAAATTAAATTTGTATAAAAAAAATATAGTATTATAAAAATATAATACAAATCGTACCTGCGACACAATTAGTATTTTGTATCACTTCGTTGTAATAAGTTTCGTATAAATTTTTACGTATCAACGGAAATTCTTCGTTGAATATCGTTTACGGTGTCTCGAGATTTAACGAAATATAACTTATTTCGTTTTACATGTTCGACCGATTCTGTGCTATTTTTTAACCAAATCTTGACTAGTACTTTTTGCTGAAATTCTAGCATTACGAAACCTTTCTGAATGTTTAGTACGTTTCCTTTAAGGATTCTGATTGCACATTAGCTTCGATTTTAACAATCCTTTCCTGCGCACAATAAGGAATTTTAGTAAAACTATAGGATTAAACGTAATTGTACTCGCACAAGAACACTGTTATCAGTCAACAATAAGAAATATTATTATTCCGGTAGTAGAGTTAATATCCATAATAAAACGCTACTATACAGGCGGCTATCATAAATGATAATTTGGGTCCGGTTTTAGGCATATACATTACAGTACGATTTTAAAACAATACGGTTAGAAAGCGATTAAATTGAGATTTGATTAAATTATATACTGTATTTCTGATTTAATGTTGCGTTTCAAAAAATAACAATAAATATTATTATATAGTAAATAATACGATTTTAAATTATTTGACCACTTCAGATTAGTAGTTCTATTTATCATTAAAATTTTACTATGTAAATCTCTTCGGATTCATATTAGTTTAGTTCACTAACGACCGGTTTACCAACTGGCTTGCCATGTAGAAATAAGGCATTTTATTCAGTATAGTATGCAAAAATAATTCAAATAAGTTTGAGTATATATCGAACTAAGCATTTATTTATTTCAATACGCGTCTCTATCATTCATACGGAAAATTCTGGATTTAAATACCAGTTCACAAATTATATTTTTTATACGCTACAAAATTTCATCCATCATTAAATAATTGTAATCGGATGTCAACCTGTTGAAGAGATTAAATAAATAATTAATAAAAATACTGTACACGAATTAGTAGTGAGAAGTTCTCTCAAATTCTAAATAACCCACAAAAGAAATCAAAACATAAACTTAGTATTAATAAAGAAAAAACCGTCATTATGTCAATGGCATATGGTCACTTCGAAATGCTAGTATAACCATAAATACAGAACATAAAAAAGAAGCTTTTTAATAATGAATTCCCTAAATAGCAACTTACTATTTGTCCTCCTGTAAAATCGAATTGATAGGTACATGGAATTGCTTTAAATTTTAATAAATTCTGTTTAGATAATGTCGGAACGGTATAATTACATGGGTGAGGCTGAAACATACCAATCAACTTTTAAAAATAGAATATTTTAACATCAATTAAGTCACAATGGGAATGTAAGTTCATTTTTGTATCTTTAACACTAAATAAACAAATTTTAATGAAACTCTTGTTTCATTTTTTTTTTGTTACGTCTGACTGGTTGCATACATTCTACATTACTTTCCCTTTAGTGCTAATATTTTAATTTCAATATATATTTTACATCATATATTTTTTTTGTACTACAAACTTTGTCTCACATTTTTTTTAAAACGAAAAGTACATTAAATATTATTTCATTAATAACTTCTGATATTTATTAATTTTTTTTATTGCTATTATTGAATTATTATCGTTATTTTTTTTTACAATCAGAGGTTCATAATTATTAATAAATCATGATATTTAAATTAAATAAAAGTTAAGAAAAAGGAGATTAAGTATGATTCGAACCGATGTGCCTTACCCTTGTAAGATTCAAATATTTCATTAATTAAAATTTTATTTGTCTAAAACTCTGGAACTAATGAAAATAAGTACCACATGATATATCGTTGAAAGGCTCTCAATAAGGGCTTACTACTGCAGTTCAGAAAAATTCCAAAATCCAAATATTTTTGGATTTTGGCTTTTTTTTGGACACAATCGATTGCAATTAAAACGGGGGGAGCACAACTAGATGTTACAACAATCCTGAATCCAAAATTTCAAAATCCTACCGCTAATTGTTTTTGAGTTACGTCTATACGTTCATACATATGAACGTATAGATGTCACGCCGAAACTAGTGAAAATAGATTCAGGATGGTCAAAATCGATATTTTCGTTGAAATCTGAAAACTGAAACTTTTTACGACCACAATACTTCCTTTTCTTTGTGCAAAGAAGTAAAAATATCTTGAAATTTTACTGCTGTACAGCATAATTATTTATTTGTTATTTCATTTTCAGATATATTTTAAATAAAATTTCATTCCTATTAATGAAAAACAATTAATTTGTTTTAAAATGCCATAATCGCTAATGATTAGTAGCTGACCTGACATGAGTTATTCTCGGTAATTTGACCCCCTTACAAGTTACCGCTGTAAATGAAGAAACTATTTTTATAGTTAAAATATATGAAATATATATATTTATATATATATATAAATATATATATATATAAATTTTCAATATATAAGAAAATTACACTTACCATACGTTTCTTCGAAAAGTCTGAGAGAGATAGCGTGAAGCAAAAAATTAATGTACTCTTTTAGTATAATAAAACACTACAGAAAGGTTGCACTGTTTTTCAATTCAGCGTAGGAAAGAAGAGATTTAATTTTCAGTATCTTAATAATAAGTGCCGTTGCGTTACTAGCATTAAAAACTAAGTTTTATAAAGTAGACTATAGTTTAATTATAAACAACTCAGATTTTAAATAGTATAATATCTTTCATAATACGATACTTGCGGTATTAATTACACATTTTATGATTATTTCACTTCATTATATTAAATGAAGTTAGATGCCATTTGATTTAATTAATATAGCCTTTGTATTGTATATACTACAAATAAATAAATAACTTTAATAATACAGACATATATTATTTATTAAAGTATAGACAGAATAGGTTTTTATGTTATATTCGGTGCTTATTATCATAAATTCATCAAAATAACAAATTTAATTACCTTTAGCTGAAAAAAAAAAGACTATATATATATATATATATATATATATATATATATATATATATATATATATGTGTGTGTGTGTGTGTGTGTGTGTGTAAATATATAATCACTGGGTTTGTTAATAATTTATATCTTCCTTTGAAAAATCATTATAGGTAAATCATTAAAAATAATTACAGTATATATCTTTTTTTTTACCCGACTACAGAAAGGAAGGTCATGTGTTTGACCCTATATACGAGTATATATATATATATATATATATATGTGAGTACATATAAAGTATATAAATGTGTGAATGTACCTTTTAAATATGCCTTTATTTGAAGTAGGATAATTTTTCAATAAAAAGTTTAGTTAGAATTTTGCGTTAAAATATTATATAAATGACCTGAGGTGAAAATAAGTGACAATAAATTTGCATCCAATTCACCTAGATTTATATTTTTAAAAAAATTTGCACAAGTATTATACAATAGAAATTAATGTTTTTCATTAAATTATTTAATAGTAAGTAGAAAAAGTAAAAAGAAACATTTAAAAAAAAAATATTTAGAAGTAAAAATTATAATATTTAGATTCTCTTTTCAATTTTGATTTTAAAAGGTCGGCTTAAAATACAAACAAACAACTCGTAACAATTTACAAATCCTTAGTTTGAAACCGACCTCAAAATATCTAAATTTAGCGAGAATAGAACAGCATTATTTTTATTTTTTTAATTTAGTATTTTTTGTAATCGAATTTGTTAACTTTATTTTACATGATTTGGGTAGGAAAAAACTTACAGCCCAACAGTTTAATTTTCGTTAACAATAGATGAAAAACGCATTTGACTGAACGCTTTTCAAGGGTGCTTTGAATTATTCAAACGCAATTCCGTTGAAGTATTTCAACAAAAAATTGTTCACTGTACCTTTCCGGCCATAAATTTAAACTGATACCCATAGGATCTTACGAAACGATTCTGATTGAAGGTAAGCTTGCCGGTCTTGAAGTATGAAATTGTTCAGTGTATAAAATCGGCCGTCCCTGTAGCCAAGTTATGCGCCGAAGTTTTACTGCTTACTTTAGGTATCTTAGCTCGAGGTTCATCAGCCATTTCCACCTTCACTGTACGACTTCCTGACATTCTTGGTTATAATACTCCAGTAACTGTTTCAACTGCGTATTTTGTTGATAGACCAGCGGCACCAACGAGGCTATGCCAATTTCCAGAACTCCGATAAAAATCCCCAACAAAATCGCCGATCGCCTATATACCAGCTGTATGTAAATGATGATGTTCTGTGACTGATTCGTCTTTTATACGGATTTGAATACTAGATAGTGGATAACGGTGTTCTTTGGGGGTTGGGTTACAATTAACCATACGTCTCAGGAATGGTCGACCTGAGACTGTACAAGACTACACTTCATTTACATTCATACTTATCATCCTCATTCGCCCTCTGAAGTAACACCTTACGGTGGTTGCGGAAGCTAAACAGAAAAAAAAGGATGATTCGTAGGCAAGGTCGTGCTCAAGTGCGATCTGTGATCATCGACATCAACCGGAGGCTCGTTTTCGATTGGGCTTCCAGGGCCGAGGTAGTGTATCCAGGAAAATTCATACTGGCGAGATACAGCTTTCGCGCCATTTACATATATATATATACTATTCCCATATTTCCCGCCAGAAACATAATTGACGGGAACTAAAACATCACGTTCAGGTCACTTTTTCGTATCTTCCCCGTAAGGGGAAAGATCTAACCTTCCACCGAACAGACGAACCGGCACACGCGGTAACGGAGGTTCCGGAGCACACGGGCAAAACATTTTGCTAAGGAGACTGACGGGTTGAACGCCAGGCGTATGAGGCTGCTCATAACAGTACAGTAAATGAAACGTGGATTCATCATTACACGCCAGAGACCAAACAGCACTCCAAACAATGGGTGGGAACAGGTGGAAATTCGCAAAAGGAAGGGAAAACAGTACCATCTGCAAAAAATCATAGCTATGTTTTTTTTTTTAATTCTTGTGGTGTGGTACTAATACAGTCCGGAAAAAGGCAGGACCATCAGCGGGGAATCCTTTACTACTTGACTGGTTTATTCAGTCTAACGTTCACATCTGGCTAAAACGTGTGCTCTTTCACCACCATATTGCGTCTGCACACAAGTCTCGGGTTGTTGCTGCAAAACTCCACGACTTACTCTTCGAAGTGCTTGCAATGCGCGTGTATTCACCGGATTGAGTTCTCAGCGATTACATATTTTTCCAAACCCGAAGAAATGGCTCGCTGGACGAAGATTCACTTCAGAGGTTAAAGGTGAGACAACCGGTTAAACTTTCATAGAGTTGGACAAATCGCCTAATACTGAGGGTATTAAAAAGTTGGAAAGTTGTTGCTCCAAATGTATCGAATTGCAAGATGACTGAGTTAAAAAATAAAATTAAAAATCTTGGAATAATCTTGTTTTTTTTTTTTTTGTAAGGCCGAGAACATTCCAAACGGCCCTTTCAGCTGAAAAAGCCGCGGGAAATTGGAGATAGATTTATCCGTTCGTCATTGTGGATATTTAATTAGAAAGAATTTGTCGGCCTCCGTGACGCGAGTGATAGCGCCTGCCCGCAGGTCGCCTGGGGTCTTTCACCCGGAGGTCCTGGGTTCAAATCCCAGTCAGGCATGGCTTATTTCATACGCTAAAAATTTCCATTCGGGCTAAATGATTATAGCAGTCGATGCCTGCACACATTGTTAATAAAAAAATGAGAAATTGAAAAATTTTAGAATAAATTAATAAATAACTTTACTAAATAAATAGTAAATTAAATTATTTATTTCATAAATAATAACATAACTCAGGTAAATATGAAAAACCAATTTAAAATTGGTGTCGGAAATGTTTCTTTTTTTTAAATTTATTTTTTATAAACCACGTCCTTTTTTTTGTAAGTAGATTAGATTACCCGTGCCAGCAAATATATATTCTACACTCATCTCAGTAAGTTAAAAGAAAAATTATAGGTTTAATTTCAAAATTCCTGAAAATGGTGACGTAGAAAAAAATAAAAATGCTCATTTCCGCTTAATATCTAACCCAAAATATCCTTTTCAGTCGTAACTGAAAAATTTTAAGAAAGCCAAAACTATCTGAATTTTGTAATTTTTACTAAAATTATCTCCCCTAAAACACACACTCATATACAAATTACCTACGAATATCACAATAATTATATTAGTAACGAAATAAACCTGTAATTTTTAACGCGTATGCTTTATTAAAACACCGACAACATGTAATAAAGACGTAAATTTAATTTACTTTATTATGACATAAAAAGAACAATTAATTGCACATATTTTTCAAATTATTATTTATGGAATTATTACTAAATTATGTCTGACTTTATAGCACACGTAAATACCAGAGGTATATTCAACGTTTATGATATAATGGAAATAGGCTATAATAATAGTCATAATATTACCTGACAGCATCTTTCCTTATTATAAAAATGTTATTAAAGAAAAAAAGAATACCGCATTGTATTTTACAAAAAAAAAAATATATATATATTCTTATAGTAAAATATTATGATACTATCTCATAAAATGAAACCAACTACATCAGTGAACTGGCAAACGCCTCTTGCCTGAAGATATAATATAATGACGAGAACGGCTGGTAGTGAACTACAGAAAATTTTCTAGTGTTAGACAACTGTACGGATGATAACATGTAACTGATAAATGAAATAGAAGTTACCGGTTGTATCTTTGACATACAAAATGATGAAATGATATTACAAATTATGACGTCATGCAAATGTTTGATAGATGAGAAATCAAACGTTCAATAATTCATTTTAATTATGTAATTCAATTCCAGCGAAATCGTTTATCTTTCAGTATTTTTTTTTTTTAATTTAAATAGTAAAAAGATAAAAAATTGATTTAATTAGGAAAAGAAGTTTTATATAAAAAAAACTTTTTCAACGTAAAAACATCTCATTAAAAAGAAAATATAAAATCTCAGATAATTAGCTTTGACGGTAATACGATTTGTTTTGCTGATTTTGTTCATATTAAAGTTGTCCTTTTTCTACAGATTAGCGGCATCCAATAGAAATATTATAATTTATAATACATTGCTCTTCAAAGAAATACATACCACATCATGCAAGAACTAACATGTACGTATTACAAGTGGACAGAATTATAATTCATGTAGTACATAACCATAAAAATTTCTCATCATACGTAAATTTAAATTAATTTAACGTATCACTGATATATGAAGTAGGAAAAATAAACCTAACTGAATAAGAAAAAGAAAGGTACACGTGAAAGATGAGATGGTAGGGTGGAAAGATACTGGAATTTTTACATTTTTTAAAATTTTTAAAAGGATGCACAGTTAGACGCCGATTAAATACATGACTCAATATTTAAACACATTCGTAATTTTTTTAAAATACACACACATTATATATATTGCTCTTTAACAGGCAAACTACTTTTTAATCGTATTTAAAAATTAAATAAAATTTAAACACTAGTATTTATTTCAGCCCAATGAACTTAACTAAATCGAAGTATTTCTACATTTAATTGGAATTTCGTAATGAATTTAAATAATTTTTGAATTTAATAATGAAAATATATAAATACAGTAAGGATATAAATGACCTTGAATATCCTATGAGGCAAATGAAACGTATCGTAAAGATATGAAAAACATAAGAAATGACTTAGAAGGGTATCAGGTCGTATACTAAGGCTTGTGAATCCTTGTCTATCGCTATAAACTGGTTATACCGTATATAATACGATTCTGCTTAGATTTTCTGTTTACAAGATTACTTGATCTTACATTATTAAATAAAAATCAACTCTTAAGGTAAGTGCACGTATCAGATTTTCCTAAAAGAACAAATAATTATTCTCTTTTTAAAAGATAAAATTTATTTCAACTATTCATAAAAAATAAAATAAAATACTATTCTAAAAAAAATATATATATAACAACACTAAACTCTTCATATACGAGAACGTTTAGTAATTATTTTAAAGTTCTGCAATTTTTTATAAATAGCCAAGGAATTTAGACGTAGCATAGTTGTTTGCTGCATTAAACGTACCTTATTCGATTCCCGGTTAAGATCTTAAACATTTTCGAGGTCATTCAGTAATTAAAGAGAGAAATTACTATAGAAGAATTGTTATTTATTCAATAGCAATGAAAATAACACTAATTTTTAACATCATCCCAGGCTACATGTAGATATTTGACAAGGCCTTCTTACTCCAGTAGTAAAGAATTGTTCATTATTTACTTCAAGGAACTTTACGGGTCACGTAAAAATTCTTTGAGAGTACCTAACAAACAAAATCTGATTATGCGAGATCGGACATTTCACGTAGCTGAAGCAACACTTTTAGAACCAACTTTTGTAAAACTTCCAATGTCTTTTGAGCGGGTGTTATCATGCAGGAAAATTACGTCTTTTGAGAGAGAACCAGGACATTCCTTCTTATTACATGTTTCAATTTATTTTCTAACATGTCACAATGGAACTGGGTTTTAACTGTAGATTTTTCTTTCAAATAACAACAATAAATTGGGCCTTATAGTCTCAAAACATCGTTAGCATCACTCTACCAGCTGACGCGTTGTTTTTGGATTTTTTCCTGGCAGGCGAACTCGGATGTTTTCATTCTATACATTGACTTTGATTCCGACTCCAAGTGATGAATCTTGATCATAAGTCTTTATTATTATACGATGTAAAGGAAATCATTACCTTTCGCTAAAAACCGTTGTTTAAGTTCCATACAGATGTAAATTGGGGTGTGTCCTAGTGATTATGAGTTCACTGTCTCGGACAGCGAACAATTATTCTGTTATAAATGCACACACATAAATATAAGTAACTTAATTAAGTTAAAATTAGCAGGAATGTGTTCTAAATTTCATTAAAATGACTATTAGTACGATATTATCAGTTTGTGATTGTTGTATTATTGTAATGGGTTTATTGATTAATTATGTGTAGTATGGTTAATATTTATTTTCACTAAATATTGAGATGTGCGATGAAAATTGAATTAAATAATCGAAACGTCGTAAAATTGATAATTAGTGTAATTAATACATTTTCATCCATATTACTACTAATTTTCACTTAACAGCATTCTATATAAGTACCTCCTACATATTTATTTTTTTATTTAATAATTTTGATGTTTCATAATCACGTAACAGCTTAATTAATCAATTAATAAAAAATTAAAGCACTGTAAAAAAGCAAGGTAGTTAAAATTTTAGTAGAAATTTTTATCACTTTTCTCATTCTTTATTTTAACATCTATTTTACCAAATTTTAGATAATTGTAAATTAAAAATAATTTTAGAAAACGTTTTATAAAATTAATCAGCTAAAACATAAATTAAATTTTTTAAATATACTTTAAACTATATTATAAGTAACTTATATTTTAATTTTATAAATGTTATAATTTATTTTACAAAAATAAATTTTTATTTTCAAAGAGCCGTTCAATACTTCATAAGTTGCATAGAATCAAATGAGAACTGACAATTTAAATTTGTAGGTTAAGTTGATTGTTATTGAATGCACGTGTATACATCATTAAAATTCATGAAAAATCATGTAAAATACTCACTTCAATACTGCACCTTACAAATTTGCACAATGTACATTTTTTAATTAAACTTTAAAACGTTATTTCAATAAATAATAATATAATATAATATTCTCAATAAGCGCGCAATTCTACCAGACTCGGCAATGCTTCGCTATTGCTAGATCTGAGTATACATACAGATTAAATGACAATTGAAAGTTTCATAAAACCTTAAAAAAACTGAACATTAGCAATTTAACAAAATTTAACCTTTCACTTTATAAAAGTCAGAATGTAAATAAATCCAAATGGCAAAACAACAGCACTACCTATCGGATTTAATTCACACCACTCTCTAATCATAGTATTCGGTGGAAAATAATTTTTTAACGAAAAGTGTTGTGGCTGCAAAATCATTACAATTAATACTGAACATTAAGAAACTTACAAAACATTACGGAACCTTATAAAATTTCACCTTTATAAAATTCAGAATGTAAATAAATCCAATTGTCAGAACAGCACTACCTATCTGATTTAATTCAAACTATTCTCTAAACACAGTAGTCCGTTAAAAATACGAATTTTAATGTAAGAACAACACTAAGCTACGACGCAAGTAACTGATATGCGAAAAAGCAACAAAATAAAAAAATACCTAGAATCCGATCGCAGCACCAACTACCGGGTTTGACTGATAAACCAAAAATTAAAAAAAACTTCTAAAACGCGATCGCAGCTCTGCCTACCGGACCCAATTGTGAACCTTAACCATCCCGAGATCAACAACACATAAATAAATTTTAAAAAAATTTTCACTTCAATACTGTACCTTACAAATTTGCAAAATGTATATTTTTTAATTACACTTTAAAACGTTATTACGTTGTGATTTTGTTTACATTGGCAACGGCCATACGGGCTCTTTGTGATTGGTCGTTGTGTTTGACAGCGGCCATCTTGCATTGATCTGATTGGTTTTCCTTTGTTTACATTTCCATCTGATTTTTTAGCCTCTTATTTATTAAAAAATTGTTTTCTCGCGATTTTTTGAAACCTAATAATAACACAAAATTACGAAATATTTTTCTCAATTTGATCGCAGCATCAACTGACGGGACAAACTAAAATTAAAATAGAATATTATTGAATAGTCGATACTGCGATGGTAGTGCAGTCTGCCGGATCCAATGTAAAACATTCCAAAATCAACAACTACTTATAAATAAAAAATTAATTAAAAAAACATTTTCCAGTGGACCAATTTGTGAATCTAAACCATTCTCGAATCCCCTTGAACATACACAAAAATTTCATCAAAATCGGTCCAGCCGTTTAGGAGGAATTCAGTGACACACACGCACACAAGAAATATATATAAAGATATAAGTAATTTATAAGATAAATAATAGGCGTGATTAAAGTCAATATTAAATATTTTAATACAAACATGAAATAATATTAAAGTACGAGTTAAATACACTAAATATAAAAAATTACTACAAAATAATTCAATAATTCAGAAATCGCTATTGAAAATTATTTTAAGCACATATTAACGTACACGTTGAACGGGATGCAAATAAGTTTTTTTTAATTAGTATTAAATTATTTAAAAATTCATAAAAATAAATTTAAGACAAGATAAACAAATAAACCTGCTGCCGTTTTAGTAAAACGCTTTTATTTAAACCGTCAGGATGTATTTCAGCAAAAAAAAAATTCAACTCTTTAAAATTAAAGCAAAAATATTACACAAAAGTTTCACAGAAATATTATTGAAATTTTAAAATGAGCATTTCTTTTCCCATTTTAAGGAGTTTTTTGCATTTACAATGAATCATTTATCAATGAATCATGAATTCATTTATCAATGAATCCCAATAACACATTTCAGGAAAAAACAAAAAAAATAAAATTAGAAAAGATTATAGCAAGAAATACTTCTTTTAGAATCTTGATTGAGGCTTTCTTTCTGAATAATAAATAAAATATGGTACACTTAGGAAAAAAGGTAGCTCAACTTATATAGTATTCAGAAATACGGAAACAGAATGATCTCCTTTTCCCTAGCATTCTTTTTCTTAAAACAGACTTAAGTTCCAAATGTCTACCCACCGGGTTGGTCTAGTGCTTAACGCGTCTTCGCAAATCAGCTGATTCAAAGTCGAGAGTTCTAACGTTCAAATCCTAGTAAAAACAGTTACTCGTACTTTTATAAGGATTTGAATACTAGGTCGTGAATACCGGTGTTCTTTGGTGGTTGGGTTTCAATTAACCATCCATCTCAGAAATGGTCGACCTGAGACTGCAAAAGACTACACTTCACTTATACTCATACATAACATCCAAATTCATCTTCTGAAGTAATACTTGACGGTGATTTCCGTAGACTAAACAAGGGAAAAGAGTTTCAAATGACCGTACTGCCAAAATCCTTCTACCTACTTCGAAATATGGATGTAAGAAAGGAATAGGTGTATAGATAAACACACCAACAGGTTTTCTGTTTAAATTAAATATTTTAAATAGATGTATATAAAATAAAATAATTATTTAATATGTTTAGTATGAATTATATTTAATACATTTTTCTTATAATGGTAACACGCATAAGCAATAAAAACTAAAAAAATATATAATAATATAAAATCATAACAATACCCGAAGAAAATATTTACATTTTATCTATCATCGAAATATTCTACGTTCTAATATCGCATAGCCTATTTGCTCTATATAAGTTGCGTAGGCGCGTGAGCGCTCCTAACTACGTACACCTCATTAAAATTAAATTTTATAATGTTAGATTTGTATTATCATAATACGATAATGCTTAGAACAATAATACATTTATTATTATAGACCGATGAGGCTTCATACAGACTAGATTTTCAAATTGTATTCTAGATAACATAACTTTTGTAAAAAAAAAAAAAAAAAATCAAAACGAAAAAACTGTATAAATATGTGTGTGAATAAGAACGTGAGTAAGTTAAACGTAGAAAAAGTTACCTTCCGACATTATACAAAGTGTATCACGAAGTTCTCCCGGGACTTTCACAATCTATTCTACTCTTGAAAATAATGTGAAAAGTTCATATAAACATATGTCCTAAAATGCTTCGTTTCCGAGTTACGGCTAGTGAAAGGTTCGCTTGGATTTCAGCTTGGTGAAATGAGGTCGACTGAAATTTTTAGGACCTTAATTAAGAGACAGAATAAGTATCTCTTGTAGTTGTTGACCTGAAAAATCGAATAAAATTGGTACAAGAAAAAATTGGTAATTGCATAAATTGGTATTTGCAGTAGCTTTTGATGAAATCTGGAATGAAAACCAATAAACTGGAGTAAAAAGCCCTGTTTTTTATGTTTGACGTACAATAATTTTGTTAAATGAGTAACAAACACATAAAACTTTTAAACAAAACTTGTAAGGAATTTAACTCAGAGCAAAACAGTGTACGATAAGTTGATGATCATAACAAAGAAAATTTAGAATTTTATTTAGAAACAGTAAATTATTTTTCAGAAAAGTACTTATTTAAAGTAAACAAAAACAAATTATTTTTTGGTGTAAAAAAATTTACTTTAAAAATTGTTGTTAAACAATTTTAAAAACATCCAGTATTTTTTTAACCAAAAATTGTATAACAGTTTTACAATACATAACTGTAAAATATATTAAAAAATTTCTTAAAATAATTTTTGTGATTAATGTCAGAAAAGCAATATTTTAAAAATTATTATTTTCAAAGTTGACAATAAAATAACAACAGCTGATCAATAATAATGCGCAATACTGTACTAGTGTTTAAATTATTCTGCAAAGTACATTAAGTATATAAGGTACTGTGAACTGTGCTGTCGTTAGCGAAGGTTTTCTGTGAATTTTAGTTTGCAAATGATCGGTTTGCCATTGAACAAGTAAGTATGTTTTGTTTACCGACAGGCAGATTTTACTCGTGATGGCGTGAAAAACTTACGGATCGATCGTGGCGGAAATGGATCAAACGTGGAAGTCCACATTCCACCCAGATCACCAATCTAACACCAATTGATCTTTATTAACACTCATATTAACTCGCTCTTGAACTACGTATGTGAGATTCATGGTACGAAACTTTTCAGTCAAATTTTAAAGCACTTCCGCTTATCCATTCGCTCTGAAATTTTGCATAGAGGTTTGCTCCTGATGATAACACATTTTAGCAACATTTTCAAGTCGCTAAGAAGCGTTAATTAGTGGAAAAAATGCCCCTTAATAAAATGAAAAAAATGTCAGTTGAACTTATGCAACCTCGTTTACACGCATATATTCTTAGTGAAAGAATTATCCATATTTGCATATTGTAGTTTCAATTGATTAATTTGAACGAAAGTATTTTTTTACGGCTGAAGAAAAAATTCAAATTTCATATAACCGTGACAATCAATATTTATGCCTGATGATTCATGGTATATGGGCTAGTAAATAAAAGTCATTATTTCTCTTCGATTATAAATGAGAAGTGCGCATACACCCGTAAAGTATAAACTTATGAAGACTAAAAATGGAAAATAGAAAATATATAAAAAAACTTTTAAAAACCACTCTTATACTAAATTCACTAAAAATTAGAAAATAAAAAATATGAATAAAAAATAAAAACCACTCTTAAATTAAATGCACTAAAAGGTAAAAATTAATTTTAGAACGGTATTTCAGAATGGATTTGATAACAAGGTTTGATGGTGATATGTAAGATTATGTGAAAGTCGTAGCTTCAAATCAAAAATTTGATGTTTTTTGCAAATTTTTTTATATGTGTGATGAATGGCCTAAAAAGTGAGAAGCAAAGATTTGTGCTTTGTCATGAGCTCCCCACTCTTTAGACTATTCATCACAAATAAAAAGAAACTGGAAAAATTAAAATTAATTTTTACCTTTTAGTGCGTTTAATTTAAGAGTGGTGTTAATAAATTTTTTTTTACATATTTATTTTCGTATGTGGATGGATGAAAATATTGTATTTAAAACAAAAATACATTGACATCAGGAATTAATTGACTGCATTATGGATGCGGCTGAGCAACTTAAAGACAGCTTATAACTAAAAATGAGGAACAAAAGTGATACATAACAGTGTGCCAAGAAATGTGTTGAAAATGGCGGACTCATTTTTTAACATTTATTATAAACTGGTAAGTATAATGCATTTTGATCTAGTGTGCTATTTCTAAATACAGTTCGAATTTTTCTAACTTTTCTTGTGTTATGTTCAACTTATTTCACACCATTTTGTTCAGAATTAAATTCTCTAAAAGTTTTTTTAAAGGTTTTAAATGTGTACTACCCAATTAACAAAGTTAATTGTACATCAGACATAAAAAAACAGGGCTGTTTACCCTAATTTATTGGTTCTCTCCCAGATTTCCCAAAAACTACTGCAGATACGGTTTTAGTTCCTATTTTATTCGATTTTTTTTAGGTCAAAAATCATAAGAAATTAATTAACCTTCTAAAAATTTCGGTAGATCTCATGTCACCGATGTAGCTGAAATCCGAGGAAAATCTTTCAGTAGCCGTAACTCAAAAGGAAGAATTTTAGGACATATATTTATATGAACTTTTTCCATTTTTTCACGAGTAGAATAGTTTGTGAATGTTTCGGAAAAACTTTGTGACACACTCTGTATACAACAGAATATTTCTTAGTGCTGCTTAAAAAGTATAAAAATTTACCTCTTGAAGAAAACAAAATTTCTGCGTTTATAGTAGATTTAAAAAAATACAAAATATGTAGCAGAAGTTTAATGATTTTTGAATGGGAAAATATCCTTTGTCGATTATAAATAAAGTCAAAAATATCTTAATTGTTACTATATATTTTATACTTATAACCGAATAGAATTTAAATATTAAACTCAAGATAAACTACACCTTCATTTCACCTCATTATATATACCGATAAGTTACCATCTGTAACACTATCAAACCTTTCAAGAAAGAACGACCACAATATTCAGTAGTGGAGATCAATTTTTAAATTACTTTTTTTTTTATGAGTAGCCCAACTTAAAAACTATGCAAATATTTCGTTTTTTACCTTCTTTTTTCTTTTCTTCCATGCGTTTCTCATATTTTCGGCATGGCTTCTTTTTTCCTCGTTTGTCCATTATTTTCTTCCGGTCCTTTTTTTTGCCAGAACAACTTTTATATTGCAAATTATTCTTCGGAAGTTATCATTATCGTCACAGCCTTCTTCGTTCAAACCTATCCTTCGAAAGTTCTCTTCCATCTGTTTTAGGTAATTTGATTTGCTTTTCATAATCCATAGTTTGTCAAAGATATGTTTATTTAATTCAAAATTAATATTATTTTAGTAACCTCAATAAGATTAACAAACACAAAAAGATTCTCACAGATAGGTTAACATTTTAAAAAATATTTTGGTCGTTTAATTTATTCAGATATCAAAATAGTAATTTACCTGATAGTATTTTAAAAATAAACATAAGCTTTATTAGGGTTAATACCTTTTAATAAAAACCTAAATAATTCTTAAAAACTAATGGCAATGTAAGCTTAAAAATTGTACAAACTCTGCAGTTTATGATTTAAATTTAAAACTTTAAAAAATATATTATATGACGAGAATTCTAATCGATGCTGGCCAAATAGTTTAGTGACTGGAATACTTGGCTTCTAATCAGGTAGTCTCCAATTCTATACCTAACTTTTTTTCAGCTATAATTTTACCAAAATCTATAAACTTTAATATTTTTTAAATAATAAAATTCTATTATTTAAACAAAATTAAATTTTTTTTATAAAAACATGCCTTTATATAGTTTTTCTGGGGCGATTTCATCAATTTCCGTGTTGTACAAAATCTTTTGTTAAATATATTTTTAAAAAGCCTGCTATTTTTCTCTAGAAAATCAGAAAAATCTATCTCATTACTTAACCATTTAAGATATCAAATTATAATTTTTTTTAATCGATTCCACGATCCACAAAACTTTAGATTCTAATGTAAAAAATAAAGCATCCTTAAAGTTTGTCACAGATTTTCTGTGACAAACTTTACAAAAAACAAAATGTAAAATTAGTAATACCCGAAGATTTCTTACTCCTACTTATAAAATTAAATGCCCTTCGTAAATTGTACGCATCTAATCCTTCCCACATCAATCAATCCCCAGTATTTCAGCCAGATTCACATTCCAGCCCAACCAGCGTTTAGTTAGAAATATGTTGTGTAAGGATCTGTTCACTTTCTTCCGCTACAGAAATATTATATAAGAAATAAGTTCTTTTCAAAACTTTGCTTTATTTTTCTTTTTAACCTCATTTTTTTGTAAACATAAAAACACTTTTTTACAGAACTATCTCATTAAAAATACTTTAATTTCATTTTTATTCAAGACTTCTTTTTTGAAATTCTTTACTCATTCCCTTTCCCTTTACTACGTTTTAATAATGTAAAAGTTTGAAATATCCATGGATCAAAGCAAGGTAAATAAACATTACTTCCCGATTTAGACAGATTTAAAAAAAACTACGTAAAGAAACTTTTCAACATGCATGACTGATATTTAATTAGATGTCTGATTTTTAAACACTATGTAATAATATAAATGATGCATGCTACGAAAAAAACATATTTATACCCGCAAGGAAAGAAAGAACTATTAATTCATTTTAGAAAAGTGAATCAATATAACAAATTAAAAAATTTAGGAATACGAGAAAGGGGATTCACATCAATTTCCTTGAGGGAATTATTTCCAACAACTTTTTCTGCAGTAATTTGTATTTTTTTTCAATGGTTTCCATAATAGTAATAAAATAAAATAGATTGCCAAAATTTTATATGAACAGTTTAATTAAACGCGTTTTCATCTCTTAAATAAAATCGATTAAGTTAATTCGGAGTGCGGGATTCACATATAGATAAACCTACTTTTTAGTAAAAATTGTAAATATTTTATTGAAATGTTGATGTTATATGCCCTTTTAAATATTTAAACACATAATACTTCTTTTTCTGTAATTTATCAACATTATTTATTTTTAGGATGCTAATTTTTTCATCAGTCATACATTAGAGGTGTAGAGGTTAGTTTCTAGACTAACTAGAGTCGGGTTCGATTTTGGGTAAAGCAATTGGGAAGTATTTTTACCTACAATTTATTAATTATATATTCTTCGTCAAATAGTATGCAGCATATCTAAAATCGTAATATGAATAAAAATTAAATAAATTTTTAATATAAATACCTAATTTTTTTCTAGAAGTTTTTTTTGTACAGCAATAATAATTAATCTAATTTGTAGAGCAATATTAAATAATAAATAAAAATAAAAAAATAATGTGAAAGAAAAAAATAGTAAGAACATCTCTTATTTAGCTATTGCTTAAAAAAAGTTTAACAAAAAACTAAAAACAATTTTTAAATGCATCAAAAAGGAATTTTTTTCAAAGGAAAAAGCACATGATGCAGTCGTTGCAAAATGTGCAATGTATCTCGTTAAAGATTTTGGCAGTGCAGCAGTTATATAAACGAACAAATAAATAAATAAACCAGCCCTATCAAAGCGACCGTCAAGTACACGAAGCAATGTCAATTCACTTATTGAATTTCAAGTCTGTTCGAAAGGGAAGGGGTAAGAGAGGGGCAGATTTACTGAATATTGAGTAACCATGAGTAGCATTACGGTTGAAAAAGGAAAATCAGAGCCCGTTCCGTTCTTGGTCAGACATAAAGCAACCGAGACCAAGAGAAAGATAGAAATACGCGAGGAAAGAGAGAGTATAAGACAATAATGTTACATTATTAATGAGGTACTGGTTCGGTCCATCCAGCGCCGCCGCGGTCGACCTATCAGGAACTTCTGGTTCCTAGAAACCCGAACTGGAGGCGCGGCAGACATCACTTTCAGATCGGAGACAATTGTCTGTCGAATCGTTTACGGCCATTCATCCTCAGTTAAAATGATATAATCTAAATGCGCCACGGTATGTAATCAACAGATTCTTGTTATTCAAATACTGAAGTTTTTAAACCTTTAGAAAAAAGTAAAATAAAAACATGATTAAATATTATTAAACAATATTTTGTTATTTTCGCACAAAATGTTACTTTATTTTCAAATCACGATCTTTAGTGTATTTATCATGGTAATTATCAAATATTTATTACGATTTTATAAATACAAGAAAATTCCTTTACTTATTTTAAACTAACTAGATCACAAACTACGTTCATGTAGAACATTAACATCATAAAAATAAATTATATTTTTAATTCAATCATTATCATAAATTATATATCTTAATTATTATTAGATATAAAATTTTAATTCTGAAACCTACTCATCATCTAGCAAGGGAAGATTGTTTTAAAATAAAATGGATTTATCAGCACCAAAAGAATTTCCAACAGAATTTGTTACGTAATCATGTTTAACTTCTGATACGAGAACATCATGTGGCCAAGTATAACATCTGAATTTTCTAAATTACTATTGTGATACTACAAAAGAGTGATAAATTAATTATGGAGAAAGATAAGATTGGGCCCAAAATGTGGTCATTTGAAGGACTGCATGTTTACTAGTTAAGTAAGATAAACTTTATTTTGCTATTGTCCATAGTCGACTAGACTACGGCCTCAGCTGTTGTGGAGGAACTTATGTTACAAATTTAGATTCCATAATCAAAATCCAAAAAAGATTCTTTAGAATGATAAGAAAAAAAAGAACTACGGATCATTCTATGCCAATATTTAGGGAATTGTCTATATTACCGCTGCGCTATCTATATGTTTATAAAGTAATGAAGATTTTCTTTATCGGAAGTGGTCATAGAGATAGTATGATAACCAAGTACGAACTTAGAAGTAAAAGGAATGTATATGTCCCCAGAGCAAATAAGACGAGTTATATGAAGTTCTTTTCAAGTACTACTCCTAGATTGTATAACATACTTCCTAATGATATAAAGACGAGTAGGAACCTAAACACTTTCTTAAAGCTATTAAGACGATGGCTAATTAATATTGATGACGCTGAAAGTATGTTCCATGTAATTACATGATTTACGATTACATATATAATTAATTATAATGCTTAATACTATTGGTCTTAGCATAGTAATAGATTTTTTACATATATAAGTTAATGAGTAGCACTGGATGAAAGTTTTATTAGTATACATAAATATTTGACGACGATTGATCTTCTCTATAATTAACTGCAGAAAATATAAGTTTCCGCCAGAGTAAATAATCTAGTATATAACTTATATATATAGTTATTTATATAAGGTAAAACTATTTCCTTTTTGCCCCCTTACTCGAATTAAACAAATTAATATAAAAGGGATAGTGCCACAAAACGGGCAAGACCCTTGTGGATACCTAATCTTTCATCTTTTACGTAACTCACTTCCGATTATAAATCATATAAATTAAGTATAATTAAGTTAAGTAATAAATATTAAATTATATTATGAAACAATGTTAAATTAAATATGATTAAGTTAAGTACTGAATATTAAATTGTATTATAAAACAATGTTAATATTGGTTCTAGACTATGAATAGATACCTTAGAGTACAATTATAATTAGTATTACGATTATTCCATTAATTATTAATTTTGTAAAAGCGAAAGAAATAAAAGAATTTTGAATTTGAATTTGAAGATAACAATATAATTTGAAATCATTTATATACAAAATTAGTAACACTTAAAAATTAAATAAATGAAAGAATTTTCACTTCATATTATTTTTTGAAATTGTTTTAATATTTTAACAAATCTCTGTTATTATCTACTAACTATATTACAAATTAGTAAACCCGGCAATACTTAGCTGTTGCCGTAATGTTTACCACAGTTCAAAACTGTCACTTCTATATAAATCATAAAAAAACGAATAAATAAAAAACCTAAAACTTCTTTTACTAAATTTATGCTGTTGTTATTAATCTCCGGGACCACCGTTAGGTATTGCTTCAGGGGTTGAGATGAGTGACAAATGTAGCGTGTGAAAATAACATTCCTAACCAGGATTCGAACCGTTTTACTAAATTTAATGTCGTTGTATATGTCAAGATATATCGCTGTATCGATTGTAATTGTCTATATTAATCACTGTCTATGTCAATATCGACTTCCTCAGATGTTATTGTGAGATTATAATATTAAATATTATGGAAATAATAACATATTAACACTCCCGGGACAAATAATAATAAATTGTTAAATTTTCAGTGAAATCGGTTAAGTAGTTTTTGAGTTATTAGAATACATATAAGAAAGATTGTCTTTTATTTATATACATAATAAAAACGAGTTGATTACAAAAATGATATTAAAAGTATTTTCTTCAAATACAAATTGTTGTAAAAAAAATAATATCTCAAAGTAAAGGCAGCTTTCAGGATGGGGTCCACCACCCGACCCCGCTTAATCAAACCCCTTCACTAATGTTGTAGTTCAATCATATCTGTTGTTTTCTCCTTTTACTTAAATTTTTTTAGCTTTCAAATTGTTTTATAAACACCTCTTTTTATTTTAAACTTCTGTAAGTTGAAACATTTTTGTGTTTCTTTTCCTTAGTTTCTTTGTAAAGTTTTACATTAAACGTTTATCTTTTTTCTCCATGATTAAATTTAAAACTTTTTACTGTTTACTTTGTAGGAGTTGGATATTTTTTTTTTGCCTAATTCTTTTTATCTGAATTTTAGCCTTTTCCTTTCTCTTATAAAGGTTTTTTATTTCTCTCTGGTACTTAGAACAGAGTTTTCAGTGCTTTGTTGTTTATTTTATTGAAGACTCTTTTTCTACAAAGGTTTTTCATTCAAAAAAATGTTCTTTCTACTTTTTCTTTTCCTGAACTTTACAAGCTTACTATTTTACGTGAAACTGTTTTACAATATTTTTTTTTATTAAAAAAAGCTGATGTGGACACTACATGACATCCATGTACGCATATTAAATCACATTTACACTTTTTTTTTAAAATTAAAAGTACATAATATTTTATTTCATTAATAACCTCTAAATTTTTTTCATATTTTTGTTTGTTTTATTGTTATTATTGAATTATTATTTATTGTAAAGATTTTTTTTACAATCAGAGATTAATAATTATTAATAAATCAATATATTTAAATTAAAAAAAAAAAAAAAACTAATAAAAGGAGATGAAGCCGGGGATTGAACCGAAGTGCTTTCCCCTTGTAAGATCCAAATATTTCATTAATTAAAAAGGTTTATTTGGATATAAATCTGAAACCAATGAAGGTAAGTACCACTTATCATATATTGCTGAAAAACTTTCAATGTGGGCTAGTTACTGCAATTAAGAAAAAGCCCAAATCCAATTAAAAACTGCTCTCCTAAATAAGAAAGCAATTTTAAAAAGTAGCAACAACTAATTGCGATTTTATGTTTTGCTTTTAAAGATTTTTAAAATAGCGTATTTATTAAAAAAAAAAAAGTAGTGAGGTTTTCATTAATAAGTACATAAATATGACTCGTGCTCTCGCTAACGATCATCTTATGCGGGCATCTATTTTTGTATTTCAGTTTATAACATTTTAATTTAATGAGGAATAAAAATAAATGAATAAATCTTTGTCGATGAATTTTTAGTTTAATAACTCGCTTTAGTATAACGATCAAAATTTGAGGGTGGTCCTCAATATATTCTTTCTGTAGAAATGTTTTCTTTTTTATTTCATCATTAAATTTTAAAAAAAGTAAAAAAAAAAAATTATTTTTTATTTTTTAACCAAAAATGACTTTACTTCCGTGTTAAGAGCACACAAGAATTCTAAAAATGTGTCTTAAAACTTGTCAACATTTTAATCATTATCCACACCCTTAGTTTGGACCAGTTTTCCAATTATGGGTCGGTCATTTTTCAAGCAATAGCTATTTCAATAAATGTAAAAAATTAAAGAATTAAAGTTACCTTCATTTTTATTAATTGTCATAAAATAAGTACAGTAATGAAAAATAGATCATTATTACGTCACACATAAAGTGATATTTGTACATAAAAACATGATAAATATTTCCCACCAGTAAGGTCAATGTACAATAAGTCTCGCAAGAAAAAGAATTAACCGGTACATTCTTCAATTAGCAGCAGACCAGTATAGCAGCTGTGTAGTCTTATTATATGATGGTTACAGTACTTTCCTTCCCGCACCGGTTACTAAAAAACTTTTTTTTTTAATTTAAAATAACATTTCTTACTGGTCATAACTATTACCTTTAATTATTACACATATTTTCTTACAAAGCTTGTGAAAATAAACATACCGGTAGTTTTAAATTTTAATAATAACCATTCTTAATTGAAATATAATATAATATTTGGGAGTCATCCCTCCCAAAAAAAACGCCAAAATTTGGTAGTCAATAAGAAAAGATAAGTTGTTAGGATATTAGTTAATTACATATGTTACTATCCTAGTATCATACCTCTACAACTATTCTAGAAGAAAAAAGTATACCAGGTGTGTAAATACGAAACCGGAATTTTTGTATAGTAAATACGCGTTTATTGTATGAAAATGATAAAAAATATTTTATTCGAAATACTGTTCATCGCTAGCGATATATTTTTCCCACCTCTGACAATTTATGTATGCCACGCCAAAAAAAGTGTTGCTCTTTTGTGGCAAACCAGTCATTGAGTTATTTTCGTACATTTTCATAAGAAGTGAAGTACTGCTCAGCAAGTGCATGTCCCATCAATGCAAATAAATACTAGTCCTCTGAATAAGCCGCATGCAAAAGTATTTCCCAACTGAAGCCTCAATCGTTTCCTCGACTGATTTTTCTGTGTGTGATAATGCATTATCATGAAGCAAAATCACTTTGTGGTGCCTTTATTGATATTCTGGTCATTTTTCACGCATTGCTTGATCAAATCGATCATTTGTTGTCGGTAGCATTGAGTATTAACAGTTTCGCCAGGTTTTAGCAGCTCATAATAGATTACACCCTTCTGCTCCCAACAAACACAGATCATTGTCTTCTTTCTATAGCGATTTGGCCTTGAAATTGATGTCGATGGTTCGCCTTGAGTTACCCATAATCTTTTACGCTTAGAATACTTGAAATATATCCACTTTTCATCACCTGTCACAATTTGACGGAGAAACGACTTTCTTTTGTAACTGGCGAGCAGCATTTCGCAAGTGGTGTTTTTCGGTCTTCTTGCTGCTTTCATTCAGTTCATGGGGAATCCATTTTCCCATCTTCTGGATCTTTCCCATGGCTTTCAAACGTATGGATACGGCTTCTTGCGTTACATTTAATTGATCCGCGAGTTGTTGTTGTGTTTGAGCGTCATCCTCATCCACCAATGCTTGCAATTCGCTGTCTTCAAACTTTTTCAGAGGTCTTCCACGTTCTTCGTTTCTCACATCAAAATCGCCACTTTTGAATTTTTTTTAAACCACTCAAAGCATTGTGATTTACCAAGAGCATGCTCACCGTAAGCTTTAACAAGCATTCTATGCGATTCTGGAGGAGTTTTCTTTAAATGGCAACAGAAAATCAATACTGTCCACAAATCATAGTTTGTAGGTACAAAACTCGACGTGTTCAACGCTAATTAAAACTATGCTGTTGTATGAAACTTGTATTGTTGTGAGTTGAAAATCTTTGTCAGCTGTCAAAGAAAGAAAATGGTGCCAATGATGCGGTATGACGGAAACTAAATTAACAGCTAGGGCCAATTCCGGTTTCGTATTTACACACCTGGTAGTAATCAGTCCAAAATTGGGTTTGGGTTTTTGAATTTTTCGACGTTTCATGACACAGGGACCCCAAAAAACAAAAAAAAAGTGGGCTAATGTTCGTACGTGTGTTGGCGTGTTTAAAGCTTAATAACAGGTTATACAAATTTTGATGAAATTTTATACAGAGATTTGTGTATATTGGGCAATTTGTTGGTAAAATTATGTGGTCAATATCTCAAGGGTGAGTTGATGGTTTTTTAGGGTCAATTTCTTCAAAATTTTACAAACATAACACCACTTGATATTAAGCTCAGTAAATGTGTACATACTTATCTTACCATATTTAAAAAAGATTTCTCCCCTTCCAAAAAAATCTGAAAAGCTATCTTTTTTGTTTATTATATATATTTTTTGTCTTCCTAGGTATAGTAGTAGTAGTATGATAAGTGTGATTCTGTTTTCCTTGCTCTATGCATGATTGGTGTATGACTGTGTGTGAGGGTGTACCACCCCCCTTCATGATGAAATGCTTCCTTAAGCTGTTTCAGGAAGGGTGGGGAGCCCAGTGGTGGAGGTTTAGTAGGTAATGCGTAGGTATACATACGCGCTTAACATCTTGCGGAACCTGTTAGCGAGCCCGACACTGCCTAACACCCGTAAATGGGGTTCCTCCACCTCTTTTAAAAAAAAAGCATAGTAGTAGTGCAGGTGACCAAAAAAAAAAAAAATACTTTGGGAACAATATTGGAAATGGGGAAGTTGATCAAAGTTCAAAAATATCGATTGTTTGAAACTTTTTTGGTTATTTATATCTATCATTAGTTTTTGCACTATAAAGAGTGATACACCTAGTGTTACCGGCGCTTTCTGAGTTCATTCTACAAGCGAAAATAATGAAAACAGTCCATATAGATATAAGTCCGTTAGCGAGAAACGCTACGGCTAGCGAAAGATTTCGCCCTGATTCCTGGGCAAAGAGTGAAATAAAACTATACTGAAATTCTAAGCACTCAAATTAAGTGGTAAAGTTGATGTTCTTGACCCGACAAATTGAATGAAAGATGTTTCTTTCGCAAGCCGTAAGTCGCTAACGGAGCGTTTCTGGACTCAAGTTCATTAGATTTTTTTTCATTATTTTTGCTAGTAGAATGACCTCAGAAAGCGCCGGTAACACTACGTGAGTCATTCGGTATAAGAATAAATAACCAATGCCAGGAAAGTATTACAACTTCGTTGATAATTTTTTTTTTTTTAATTTACCATGCGCGTAAATTCAAGTCAATAATTTGTTTTAATTTTTATTCAATTTTGAAAACATATTACTGTAATGAGATGTAATTTTCTGATCTAATAGAAAAATAAAAATAAAACCACCGTTGCCTTTTTTTTCAAAATCCTTATGAAGCAAGTTGGTACCATACTAATTTATTAACAAAGATATAACGTGATTATCAAGGAATAATGTAAAAATAAATAAGTAGATACAAATTTTAAATAATAACAAAATAAAATACAATAAAAATAATATATGGAGTACACTGATAAAACAAATGCCGCGAGACATTCCAGTAATTTACATCCACGGTCGAGCTATTTTGTTACTAATTAGCGATTGCCAAGAAATTAATGATTACGGCAGGTTTGAGGAACGTAGGATACCAATTACCTATTGTCCCTAATAAAATAAAATTGCACTATGTAGATATTTGGAGTATTCCAGTTTATAATTTCAACCATCCATTTCACAGTTAAAGGGAATACAACCGAATAATGCCTTACACGGGAAATTTGGTGTGAAAGTTTTTTTAGGGTATGAGAAATAGGAAAATAACAAAGAAGACCTTTCCATTCCGAATGTGGTTTAGTAATAATAAATTTAATTAACAATTACTTTTTTATATTTTTATTTAAAGTCGCATCAACAATTAAAGTCATTAGCGACTTATCAGTTTAATATAATTATGCCGATACATGTGAAGTCTTGAACCAAACTAGATAGACCATTCCTGGGACGAGTGGTTAATGGAAATCCCACCACCAAAGAACACCAGTATCCACTACCTAGTATTTAAATCCAAATGAAAACTATTACCTTTATTAGAATATTAAACTGAGAACACTCGACTTTGAAATTAGCTGATTTACGACGAGTTTACAATTTAGACCATTGACTCTCAAACTTTTTCGCCCACCGCCCACATTGAGAATCAAAATTTTCTAGCACCCCCAAAATTTTTAAACATGCCATCTGTTAAAAATAATAATTACAATTGCTGTTTTTAATATCCGCTCTTAAAAACAGCAATTACAATTATTGTTTTTAAACTTGGCATATCTTATTTCTGAATTGAAACTTACATTTTAAATGAGAGCAAATTAAGATGCATATTTAATCATAGTATTTTTATTAAAAATGCTTTATTAATAAACGTAAAATCAAGGATAATATATTCAATTTTACAAATATCGATCTACATGTTTCAAAATTATGGACACCAGATAATAATTCGACAGCCCATTTTTGTTTCTTAGAAATTCGTTATAATTTTTTTTTAGATAGCCTAAAAAGATGCCATTATACTTTGTACGGGAATAAATATAAGCCATATAAATACTTAATAATTATAACAAGCTTAGCTTTTTATTAAGGCGCAAACATATAAAAAATTTGATAATTGATTCCTGAGATCAGAGTCCATTATAAATCTTCTAATACTATTGCACAAATATTTTTTTGATTCAAGACGTCTAAAATCTGAAGAAAAGTATAAAACCTTCTTTTTGTTAGTTTAATAGTACGGTATGTATAATAAAATAGAGATATCGTCTCAGTAAACTACAATATTTTTATGTGAAAATATAATTTTTTAGGCATTTCTAATAAAAAAAAACCAAAATTTCAGTCAAAATTAGATTCATTATTATCAGAATACTTAAAACGATTAACACAATTAAAGTGTAGAAAATAAGTATTTTTTAAAATTTAATAACAAAGTATATACTGAATATAGACTTACCACAAGATTGTGTATATCAAATGAAATTATAATCCTTTCTGTAAAAAATAATAATAAATTAACAAAACCTAAAACATAACAATATTAACTGAGAAGTTCTAAATTAAAGATTTTAATCGCTCTTAAATTTGGAAATAAGTACTGTTAGATCATCAGTCTTCCTTTCTTTATAATAAAGTATAATATATACCTTATCGTACTTAATTCGTCAAAGTACACTAAATAATACGGTCGGTACAAGAAAATGAATTTTTCTTTTTCTTGTTTCTATGAACCGTTTAATTTTGAGAATAAATTATCCCACACTTCTAATATAAACAAAAATAATAAAATATATTGCGACAAGTTTTATGAATTACTACTCAAAATCAGCAGATATTATGGTAAATAACTCATACCAATATAAGAGAGAGAAAGAGTAAATGTGAGAGGGGAAGTAAATGTATGCGTGCTCGCATGAATATAATTTGTATTGTAAAAACAAAAAAAATATGGAAAAATAAAATATTTTCCTTTCTATTTCTCAACATTAAATAGCTTATTATAACTGCGTTGAACATAAACAGACAAAATTACGCGGTAATTCATAAAGAAGATCAAGGGTAGGCTAAAAGCTACACAAAAAGATTCGTAACTACAAGGAAAGACCATGGTAGGTGGTCTAGTAATAAAACGAACCAAAGTCAAAATACTGAAATAAAAAAATAAGAAGGTAAGTAGGTAGATTCTATAGGAAGATTTAAAAAATACTGTCATATTTATGGCCATAAAGGCGGCTCAGGAACTTTTATCTATTATTTTGAAACTGGAAATATAAACAGGGGAAGGTTTTTTCTTAGGTATATTTGTAGGATTTATTGATAATTGATTGCGGATCAAGTTAATATAGGATTACAAAAAGATTCTTTCATAAATGCCTATAAATCTTATAATAAATGACACATTATAAAATATCTATTAAAAACCAATAAACTCTAAACATATGTAGAATAGAATATATACGAGCTAAACATTTAAAAAACACCACGACAAAAAAATCACTTTTTTTATGAGGTTATAAATAATGATTTAACTAAGGATAATCTACAAAAGAAGTATAAAATTGAACTGTTGCCGTAAAATTAATGCTTAGAGTAAGCTTTTGAATTTCCCGGCTAAAGTAGTAAATAAGATACGAAAGGAAATCAAGGTAATGTACCAAAATTATGAATATCTGGTTTTTAACATTTTTTGACGTTTTAAAGTACCTCAAATCCAAAAATATATTTAAAAAAAGGGCGCAATTCTTATATAAATGTATACATATATAAATATATATATTATACGTGTGTGTGTGTGTGGTGGTTGGGGTGGGGGGGGGGGGAATTAGGTTAGTTTTGTTAAACATTCTAGGTAAACGTATAATCATGAATTATAATCCATGATACGATGTCTAATATGTATTATGGGTACGGATACTATTAAATCGATTTTACTAATCGAATAATTGAATGGAGGTAATTCCTCCTTATCTAACTCTATGATTACTGAAATTATGAAATTTTACCCAGAAACTTTTTAGACTTTTAATTTTTTTTAGTAGGTGAAAATATGCGATTGGGTGAAAACTTTATTTCTACACTTTTAATTATAATGTAAAAAAAAATTAAACAAATCTCAATCCATTTCACTCCAAATATATTAAGGATTTTTTATTTTTCAAGTAGAGTGGTGTAGGAGCCAATAGAGAAGGGGGCAACAAGATTCACGAGGAGGAGAGATCATTTTTTAAAAAAATTATTATGATGTCTTTTTAAGATTACTTTATTTTACACGATTATCAATAATTTACGGTTATTGTTAAAGGACAGGGAATTCCAAATGAATTAGTTCAATTTGGAATCCATGACTACAATTTCGACCCAGCTAAAAATGATGAAAAATTTACCAGATTATTATTCTATTACATTATTACAGATAAAATTATTTTAAAAAACTACCCAGCTTACCTTTCAAAAAATAAAAAATAAAACTATATATTTGGATTTTACTTTTATAAGTAAAAATATTATAGGCTGGTATAGGAATCAGAAGGAAGAAAGCTTCCAGTTGGATTCATGGAAGGAGAATAATTCAAAATGTTTAACAAGATCATCAGTATTTGAGAAAATACAAGACATATTTTGGCTTTTCCCTTTTTTTCCAAATAATCATTTAATTTCTTTTTAAAATACAATTAATTCTTAGAAAACTTATGCGAAGAGGTGAGGTTAAATATATTACTTTCTATTTTCCCAGCGAGTACGTTGCAATTTGTTCAACTTTCTTCTTTCTTTTTCCTCTTTAGCCTCCGGTAATTACCGTTCAGATAATACTTCAGAGGATGAATGAGGATGATATGTATGAGTGTAAATGAAATGTAGTCTTGTACAGTCTCAGTTCGACCATTCCTGAGATGTGTGGTTAATTGAAGCCCAACCACCACAGAACATCGGTATCCACGATATTCAAATCCGTATGAAAGTCTGTACTGGGACTTGAACGCTGGAACTCTCGACTTCCAAATCAGCTGATTTGGGAAGACGCGTTCACAACTAGACCAACCGGTGGGTCAACTACTGAAAAATAAGAACCACGGTCCAATGAGATGAAGATGATATGCATGACATGTAAATGAAGTGTAGCCTTATACATATTCAGGACGATCATTCCTGAGAAGTGTAGTTAATTGAACTCCAATCACTAAATTAGGTAGTTATTTTTATACGGATTCGAATACTGGATCGTGAATGCCGGTGTACGTTGATGGTTTTTTTCTCTCCTCCTCTTTCCTTCCATTCAACTCTCCCTCCCAAGGCCGGACCCGCTGTTAGCATAACTCAGTCCTGGATGGGGTGCCTCTGCCTTTAACCACCCGAGTGGTCACACTGGGCTCAGCTATGCCGTTCCCAGCAGCACCACCCGGGTAGCCTAGACTACGTCTTCCCAATGCCTCACCTCAGGCTAGGGTACCCCTACCGGGTCTGTGGTCTTTTAATATAAAGTTTTGCACAAGTACCCCAGCTCACTTTCAGAAGAAAGCTATTTTCCCGCTAAACAGAAAAAAAAAATTAAATTACACCGGTATCCACTACCTAATATCGAAATCCATATAAAAACAACTAGCCTTTACTACCATTCGAACCTCAGAACCTTCGACTTCGAAAAATAACTGATTTAAACAACTGATTTGCGACGACGAGTTAACCATTAGACCAGCCCGGTGGGCTGTATCGGAAAAAAATTTGTAATCACATTTGTATCTTTATCCTTGTTTTTTCGTTTCATACAAATAACTATATTATTCCGATATATTTTTCCCCTAAATCGCTAAAAAACAAAACTGAACCGATTTAAATAAAATAAAAATTATAGAATAACCTAAATTTAACTTAAGTTTGATAAAAATCTTAGCTGCGATTTGTCTTAAATTGCATGCAGTAAAAAGGACCAATGTTCCCTTTAGACGAAAGATTAATTGTTTTACAAAAAAAAAGTTTAATGTTTCTAAATTTGCAACAACTTTATAGAAAATGTTTTGTTTGATTCTCAAGGAGAAGATCTTACTTTTTTCTAGTGATTTTTTTCTCCGTAAGGTTACTTTATATTAATTTATATCTACATTATATTTCTATTTATATTATTTAAACGTATTAGTTACGTTATACTTTCGCAGCGTTTAAGTTTAATAACTCGCGTAGTAATAAAGGTAAAAAATTAATTGCAATAATGTTTTATTCCCTATTTTTTTTTCTTTTCTTTTTTTTTGTTAATTACTATATTTTAAGCAGTTTAATATTTAATTATTAATTGTTCTTTTTTCTAAAAATGAAGAAAAAATAAACAAAAAGTACTTATTTCTTTAACCTCCGGGGACCAGAGCAGGGTATTGCTTCAGAGAATGAGATGAATGACGACAATTTTGGTAGCGTATGAAAAAAATGCCACACCTGACCGAGATTTGAACACGAGACCTCCATATAAAAGACCAAGACGCTACTTGGACTCATATCCTAACTCAATTAGACATTCGTCTGAAACGCAAAAAAAAAGTACTCTAAAAATATATCCCCACAACTCCTAACAAATAAATTTTTTTTTATTATCTTCCTCCAATTTGGGCGTTTTTATCAAACATTTTTTACGAATTTTTTTCAACTATTTCAGGATCGAAAGTTATTTTTAAAAATGAAAAAATACTGACATATTTATTTTGATCAGCAGAATAAGAAAAGCTGTTGTGGACAACACATGACTTCCTTGTACGCCTATGAAATTACATTTACACATTTTGTTAAAATGAAAAGTATATAAAATTTTATTTCATTAAACACTTCTGATATTTTTTTTTGTTTTTTGTTTTTATTGACTTATTATTCATCGTAAACATTTTTTTTTACAACGAGAGAGGTTAATAAATTAATAAATCAATATATTTAAATTAAAAAAAAAAGTTAAAAAAAGGAGATGAAGTCTCATTCGAACCGATATGTCTTTTCCTAAGATCCAAATATTTCATTAAATAAAAATTTTATTTGGATAACTCTGGAACCAATGAAAATAACTAACCCTTATATATATTTATATATATATAGTTGAAATACTCTCAATAAAGGCTTATTACTGCAGTTAAGAAAAAAAGATCAAAATCCAAATTTTTTTGCATTTCGGGCTTTTTTGGACACTTTTGGTTCAGTCGATTGCAATAAAAAGTGGAGGTGCGCAACTAGATGTTACAACAGTCCTAAATCCAAAATGTTAACATCCTACGGCTAATCGTTTTTGAGTATGTATGCGAGATACATACGTACATACATACATATGTACGTGCATACGTCACTCCAAAACTAGTCAAAATGGATTCAGGGATGATCAAAATGGATATTTCCGTTGAATTCTGAAAGCCGAAATTTTTCGCGATTACAATACTTCTTTTACTTAGTAGAAGGAAGTAAAAAAACGTATTGTAATTAAAAGTAACTATCATAAAGACGAAGATGAATTAGCTCAGATTGTAAACGTATTAATAGAATTTGTCAGAATACTAGATCGTGGATACCGGTGTTCTTTGGTGGTTGGGTTTTCAATTAACCACACATCTCAGGAATGGTCGAACTGAGAATGTACAAGACTACACTTCATTTACACTCATACATATCATCCTCATGCATCCTCTGAAGAATTATCTAAACGGTAGTTACCGGAGGCTAAACAGGAAAGAAAGAAGATGAAGAATAAAAAAATTTAAATAAATTTTTCAAACATGGTTACCGCTGTATATTTAAAAATTATTAAAAATGTGAAAATCCATCTTACTAGCAAATTAAATGTGTCTCTAGATCTTTCAGTCCTTAGACCAAGTCAGGGGTATGAACTGAAAGTTTTGTCCACTAAGGGAACTAGGAATAAATTTCGTTGTTGCGAACAACATATTTGGTGGTATGTTATTTATTCAAGTACCTCGAATAACGTGAGACACTGATGCACAAATTGGCTCTATAAAGTGTAGAACGAGGCGCGGGGTTCGTCCTTCCGAAAACTCAGCTAGTTCAGAGGGCAACGTACTAGGACAATCAAGATTGTCCGAAAGAAGCCTACAGCGAAGGCGAAGGCTGAGTCATTAACTCACTGATGCAAATGTCTACCGAGGCATTTACATCGGTGACATCCCAACGAGGCCTGGCTTATTACTGCGAGATGAAAAAAGTTAGAGAGCAAAAGACGACTCCCGTTTAAGTCCATTAGGGCTATTAACGGGGGGCGGGTTGGTTTAGCGATCGGATTCGTCACAAGGCGGTTATCTTCCCCTACGGAGATTAGATAAAACTCCTGATCTGATGGTCCTTAGACCATCGTCAGGAGAATAAAATAATATTATAAAATAAAGTCAAAAAATTAAAATGATAATCATCATATCTGTTTGCTAGTTATCAGTATACTGAATTGAAATGTAAGGTGTACAACTTTAATTTTTAATTAATAAACTTAATAATTTTAATTTTTGACTTTATTTTAAAATATTTTATTCTCTTGACGGTGGTTCAAGGGTTGAAAGATCTACAGAGATACATTTAATTTTGCTGGTAAGGTGGATTTTCACTATTTTAATCATTTTTAATAAAATATAAATAATATAAAAAGAATACATATATATATATATATATATATATATATATATATATATATATACATACATAAAAACAATGTTAAAAATAAATATGATGAAAAA
Source organism: Lycorma delicatula (assembly GCF_047948215.1). Classification (NCBI taxonomy): domain Eukaryota; kingdom Metazoa; phylum Arthropoda; class Insecta; order Hemiptera; family Fulgoridae; genus Lycorma; species Lycorma delicatula. The sequence goes on from NC_134460.1 coordinate 71,179,490, forward strand.
GTAATTCATTATCTAAAAAATTTAACGTATATCAAATCTCACGTAAACTGTAACGGAGCAAATAAAATTCTTGTAGTTAATGGAAAAAAATAAAAACCGGATATGTTAAAACAAAACCCTGGAATTAATATATTAAAAACATTTTGTAATACATATTTAGCCGTAATGATAAACGTGAGAAACACACAGAAGCGTATTAAAATAGATTACACTGATTAGCCCGATCCATTAACTATTCTGTGGTGACAATAAATCAAGTAAAGATAAATATATAAATAAAAAATAAATTATTCATTATATCACACTGGAGAGAATAATTTAGGGAAATCTTCTTTTTCCAGCTTTAAAACAGATTATTATTTATCGTTTTAATTTAAATTTTGCATTATAATGACATTAACGTAATCTACAATCAAATAGTCAATAGAGAAAAATACTATTGGACCGTTTTTATAATGAATGGTATCGCGAAAGAATTCACATAACAACCTGTTAAGATTTTTTAACAAATTGAACCGGGTCGCATCCGGCTGCAGCACAACATTAGGAATCTGTCCACCCTTCCATTCTTGTTGATTGTTTGTATGGTGGAGACCAATATTTATAGCAGTGAACCGAAACATTTCCGAGCACTTCTTCATCATTTCCAAGAAAAACAGATTCCGATGTATCATTGTTTTTAAGATAATTAACAAGATAGAATCTAACAGGTTTTGAAGGTCATAACCTTTACATAAAAAATTATAATAATATTAACGATTATAAGATTTATTTTAAATTGTAATGTTTTAAATGTTAATTAAAAAAAAAAGAAGTGTAATTGTTACGCTGAAAATTGATTAATTCCAAAGAATAATTAAATAACATAATTTACTTTTATTAACGGCAGTAAATTCCAAAAAAAATACATCTTTTATGTGACCTTTCCAATTAAGATTCTTTCTTTTCGTAAAAATGTTTTCATAAGCATGAATATTAAAAATTTCATTACGAATAATATATATATATATATATATATATATATATATATATGTCATGAGTGATTCATAAGCAACGCCCAGCAAAAACTACTGAAGATAAAATGAAGAAAATTTGTATACATTTTCTTCTTACGGTTTAAGTCCACACTAAGAAAGGATTTTTTGAAATTCCGAGTTAAAAGGGTTTAAATGTAATAACAATGAAATTTACTTTTTTTTAATCTCTCGGTAATAAATGAGGATATCAACTTTATTTTTATTTTGTGTAATGTGCATTTAAATATCTAAAAACAATTTCTAGAGTTTTGAAATTCGACCTTGAAAATGGTGAAGAAATGTAAAGAAAAATTTGAACAATTTTTGCATATTTTCACCATTTCTGACTATACTAAACGATATATTCACTAGATTAAGGCTGGTTTTTAAATATTTATTTTAAATAAATATTTAAACCCAACTTCAGGTTTTTTTGAATTTCGTTTTTTTTTTTAACAGGTGCGACGATGTACGACACGGCGGCTCAACTAACACACCACTGTTACTTCATGTGCGACGCGATAAGTTGCGCCTGCCTCCGGTTACTTGACTAAAACACATAAAATAATAGCAATTAATTTTTTTTTTTTTAAAAATGAGAAACGAAGTACGGTGTTGACCGTACTTGGTGTTTGCCAAATTACCAAATGTTTGCCAATCACCAATTGGTGTTTTTTCCCCGGATAACGCTAAGAACCGGGAAAAATACATTTTTACCCTTACTTTGTACGAGCGACCAATTAATATTTTGAAGATGGAGCACGACTGTTTTGAAACCCAGATATTTAGATCACTCAAATTTCAGTCCTTTACCGTTCAAACTGTTCTGAAAAGATTAAAATACACTGATAGTTTTTATAAATTGAACAGCCTTTAATTTTTTTATCATTATTACTCTGAAGCACGAGTTTAATGAATACAAGAGTGTCCAGGGTGTAGAACTCCCTGGCCAGACGGTAAGGCTGAGTGAATCAAACATCCCCGTACACGAATCCCTTGTTTTAAGGGTTAAACATCCCCTGTCCGCGACAGGAATCGCAAGTAATCACACAGTGCGGGCGAAGCCGCGATGGAGGATGCTAGTTTATAATAAAATATAACTATGTATTACTAAATAAAAAACTGCCTAAATTTACAACTTTAACTGGATAAATGTACCTACGAAATTCAAATAAGCATTGGAAATTATAAGAAATATACCCTGTCCTTCACTAAAAAGGAAAAAAATATAAAATTATCCCATTCTATCTTATTATCTTAATACTTTCGAAAAAACAATAGCCAGAGACAAGTAATTATTAAAAAATAATATGCATAACACGTGTTTGTATTTATAATAAATTTAATTTCGTCACCTAATTAAAATTACTCAACAACCGCAACCAAACTGATTTTTAACTTAAAATTACGAAAACTGTCACGAGGATGAAAAAATTATTTTCATGAATTATAAATAATTGCATTTTAACTCTGATCGGAACACAACAATAAATCATACTGATCACGTTAAAAATGGGTAGATATACTATTTCAACTAGTAAACAAAGAAACTTCTCTAGTATTTACCTGGATGGATCAAGGGAAACCGTGGTAAACCGATCAGAGCAGATCACAAAATACAAAATTAATTATAAAATGTAAAGTCCATATTAAATAAATAAAATAATTTTTTTTTTAAATCTGTAATCATTTTAAGATAAATACGTACAAAAATTGACAGTATAGATCATACTTTATAAATGTTAATATAATTTAAAAAGGGAAGAAGGCGTTAAAAAAATGATTTGAGTTCATATTTATGTACACATAAAATAGGGTGGAGAAAATATAGGATTTAAAAAAAAAATTAAATAGTATTATTTAAAAATCCATTACCAGACTAATATTACTTCTGTAAAATAAAATTTTCTAATTTTATTTTAGCGAGACGTATAAAAAGCGGGAAATAATACTTACTCAAGGTTTTAGACCACCGCCCGTCATGACGAATTATAATTGGGCCGTCATAGTCAACTGCGCAAGAAGAGACTCTTCAGGAAGGAATCACTAAAAGGTGGTGGCTAACCAAGTTGTTAAACCTGGGTTCTAGACCTCTGCCCGCCATGACGAATTATAATTGGACAGATTGAAATGTGAAATATCAAATGTTACCGTGCATTTGATATTATACCGTATGTAACGTTAAATGTTACCATTTGAAATGTCAAATTTGATATCGTAGTGATCAAATATTTTGTTATTATGGTTGTGAATGGCTAAATGCTTACTTTTCCGGAAGATGAATGGGTCTACGTGGTCCATATGAATCACCAGCCAGTAATTCTGACTTACCTGTGACATTTCTCTTTAGGGTTGGTTAAAAGAGTACGTCTACTGTATCAAACCAGACTTCGGAAGAACTTGAAGGACGAATACGAGAAGTTATGTCTTTCAATCCACAAGAGCTTCTAGTGAAATCAGTTTACGCGATTCCTGGGCGGCTCGAGAAGCTGGTAGCAAAATCTGGTACACAAATCGAATTTTAAATCGAACCTCATGTTAAACCCTTTCACCCCGAATCAATTTCTTGTAAAAATTATAGTTAATAAATAAAGTAATAGCATTTTGAAATGATGAGTAAATTTTCAATCGCCCTTAATTTTAATATTATAATAACTGATTAGTATTTTTATCGAGATAACTGTTTGATTAATTCTAATTTAAATATATATAATATGATTTATTTAATTTTTAAATATTTTCATGAAACAATATTCTAAGTCCCATAAAAAATAATAACAGTTATATGTTGTGGTTAAAAAAAATAATAATGGTAATGTAATAAAGTCAAAAAAGATAATAAAAATATTTATTAAAATCATTACGATAAAAATATAACGATTGTTCGTAGTAATAAATTCATAAACTTTTATGACAATGAATTACAAATAAATTTTGATCCGCCTCCCTGAATATAATTAACCTAACGGTATACAGTTAAAAATTAAAAAGAATAAAAATAAAACTAAAAAAAAACAACTAGGTCTACACAAATAATAAAAACTAAAATAACTACACCTACTTGTAATAGTAATAATAATAATAATACAATAATAATAAAATACGTGATTATTAAGAAAGATTTTTCTATATAACTTTTAATAGTTTGATATAAAAACATAGGCGGACTGTGTTTCCTTTTCAATCAAAACACAGACCTTTATTAATAAACAACTTTACTGTAATAATTTAATTATTACTTATTAACTTATATTTTATTAATAAGATTTTCCATTATTGCACTTATCTTTATTTTATAGCCACGCTAAATACTTCAAGAAAATAAACGAAACGTTATTTACAAAATTACGTACAATTTACACCAATATGTTCTGAACGCAGCAAAAGTATTGTGAAAATACAAAAATTCAGATCAAGAAAAATAGGGAAAAAATTTCTTTAAAAAATTAGCGGCTTAAAAAAGAGCTGTAAAAGAAAAATTATTATTTTTACATATTTAGTTACTTATTTTATTTATCTTTTATCCGGTAATTACAAGCCAGATTCAAATGCAACACCTGCCATGTAACGGCGAGCCTGGATGATCAGCCCGCACGTCACTGTTATAGTGTTGTTCTCTGAAACATTGGCACACCACGATTATTCACCTCTTAGTAGCATAAGCATGAAGCAACTGTTGTTTACGAAGCAGTGTATTTGTTTACTGTATTAAGATTAATTGGAACATTGGCGATAGAAACAGGAGGATAGTGTTCCTTACGAAGGGTGAACGTGACGTGCTTTGATTTTGTTTCGTTTATTTTTATTTTTCAACATGTAAGCCACGATTCGAGGAGAGTGATTTAATATTGAATAAAACGAGACAAACCAGCCGGATCCTCGTGGAGAGCAAGAATTGCAGTATCGTCAGCAAACGTTGCAACTGTGGTATCTGACGTAATTGGCAAGTCAGGCGTAAACAGAACATACAATGTGGGTCCGCTTCCTTGAAGTACCCCTGATTGTATAAGGAACAAATCCATCAAAACCTCTCCATGTTTAACATGAAAACACCGGTATTCTAGGAAGATTTCAGCACTACGTAGAAAATATGCTGTAAAATCTTTTTCATTATAGAGCTACTCTACATGCCAAACTTTGTCAAAAGCTTGACTGATATCGAGGAAAATCGCTGAACAGTACTGTTTCTCGTTTACAGCATGATTTATAACGTTAAAAATCCTGTATGCCTGTTTCACAGCAGCATGTTGGTCCCTAAACCCAAATTGATGAGCTGGAATTTCATCGTCCACGAACTGCTTCAGTCTTTTCAAAAAGAGCTTTTCAAACACCTTAGAGAGCACAGGAAGCAAGCTGATAGGCCTATAAGACGTTAACTTTGGTCTTTACCCGGTTTTGCTATCACAATTTTCTGTGAAATTTTCTACGGACCAGGAAAATGATAAAAAAAATCCGGATAATAGCATTAAAAATCAAAGTAACCAAGCGTATCGTATGCCGAGGTAGTGCCTGGAGAATCCAACCGATGATCAAATCATACCCCAGCGCCTTTGCTGGATGTATTTTATCGTTAATTACTAAAGAAACCTCCTGTACTGCAAAGCGCGTAATTGGCAAGGAAATTTGGAAAGGAGAAGCCAAATAATCGGAGTTTCTCCGATTTCCTCTGTACCTGTCTCGATATTATTGGGCTGGAATACGACGGAAATGTGTTCAGCAAATAAAGTCGCCTTCTCCTGAAAACTTCTGGCCCACGTTCCGTCAATGTTACGGAGAGAGTGAATAGACTGCAGGGGTCTCCTGAACGACTTTGCGGATTTCCATAAGGTGTACCCAGAAGCCTGCCCATCAGAAACATTATCAATGTAAGATTGAAGCAAAGCGTTCTTAAATGCCTGAGTTAACCTCTTCAATTCTTAAGAAGCCCTGTTAAAATCTTCCCTTATCAGCAGAGTAACGCGTTCTCTACCATACGCCCATCTTCTATATTTTCCCTGATGAAGACCGGATACGTATTATTATTATTGAGCTGGTAAAGCAAAATTCAAACTGGACGTGGAGTCCCACAACGCTGATTGAACCCATTTGGTCAACTCGTGAACGGCATTGTCCACATCGGCCGATGACTTCAAAGGCGCGTCCAACCGCATATTTTCCTTCAAAAAGTTATGAAAACGTCGTTTGTTGGTAAATTTATTAAACAAAGTGGAAGACCTAGCAGTTAGCGTAACGGCAATAGACATTTTAAGTACAACCGATGTATGATCCGACGAATAGTCAAAATGTGGTTCAACATGCGAATAATTCCTAGAAATACCTTTGAAAACAAAAAATCCAGGAGATCGGGAATTTTATTTAGATCCGAAGGCCAGTAGGTTGGCCGCCCTGATGACAAACACTCCTGATGACCGGAAAAGTTGGCTGTCTTTTGGTGGAGTCGTAAACCCCAATATAGGTGCTTATAATTCCAATCTTCACCATAGATGAAGGCTTGGACCCAAAGATCTAAAGAAAGTCGTAAACTGATCCGCCTGCACAACATGTCGTGGTGGACAATAAACGGAGGAGACAGGAAACCTTGTTCGTCCACCGTGATAACCACAGTAGTGGCCTAAAAAGCCCTGTTTGTGTTCAAGTGATACACAGTGAGAAAATGTACTGCTAATAATAACAGCGGTACCGCCGTGCGCATTCCCCGATGGGTGGTTAACGCAATGATTGTTCAGCCATGAAACTTGGAAAAATGTCTATCAGTGAACCGTGTTTGAGACACAAGCATTACGTCTATCTTATTTATATTTAAAAACCCTTCCAAATCTAGCTTCTTATCAGACAACCCGTTAGCATTTCACATTGCTAGTCTGAAAAAGTTGTTTATTTTCTCTCAAGACGACTCAGGAATAGTCCGAACTTCCTGTCCATCACAATCCCCATCATTCGCTCAAATCATTGAAACATATGATCTACGATATACATGAGCCCTTGAAAATTCTGGTTATCAGTAGGTCGCTGGCCAGAGTAACCACCCATTTTAACTCGTTCAGCACAGATAGGATCGGAAGAATTCAGCCTATCCTTGTATCCATTATCATTGCCATCAGAGGGCCCACACACTGTAACTCTCTCAGCGTAGGTAGAACTAGTAATATTAAGTCCATTAACCAAGTCATTACTATTATCAACATTAGACTATCACAAACATGAGAATCATTGCCACCCGAGCCAGTTACCCGCATATCACCTCTTTTGGCACGTAGAGTATGTTGTTATTGACTACAGTATTAGCAGTAGTTGTAACTCCGGAAGATAGAGCCGGGTGGGATGGAAAGACCTTAGCCTTATATTGCTGATAAATCTTACACCCCTTGTAACTAGCTGGGTGTTGGTCGCCGCTGTTAACGCAGGAAGCCGGGATCTGTGGTACCTTAGAACTGTCCATAGTCGCATGATCTGCACCGCATTATATACAACGGTGTGGGCAATTACACTGAACCTGAATTTCGGTATACCCAAAGCATTGACAATGTTTGCATTGGTTCACCTCTCCTTTGAAATACGGAGCCTCGAAGCTTACAACTGTATAATTCAGAGATTTCACGTTAAAAATTTCCTTATTATTATATTTTTGCTCTAAATCCACGAAATAAAGCGGCAGCGGTTCTTGCGTTTGACGGTGGAGAACGTTAGTAACATTTCTAACCTCGTGGCCCAATTTAGCCAACTCATCAACGATTACAGTCTTGTCTTCCGAGTGATTCATGCCTCCCATGACCACACTATATGCTCTCTCATATTTGAGCTTTTATGTACAATGACTGACCATGTTTTCTAGCATTCTCAACCTGATGACTTTATATGCCTTAATGTCTACCGGTAGAACTTTCACCGTGTGGTCCGACCTCATTGCGCCGAAGTGTATTTCGTCACAATAGCAGTAGTAAATAAGCGTGATAAAAAGTTCTTCACTTCCGTTATCGAGTTAATGCCAGTAACAAAAATAGGCTCTGGTTTCAATAATTTCGCACTAAAACCTTAATTTTTCACAATGTTCTTAAGAAGACTAAATTTGTTAAATGTAGGAAATGTAAGACTGGATCGGCCGGCCGATGGAACGCGACTAGTAGGTTCTGTATAATGTATTCCTTGGCGTTTTTCCGCCACCGGAATTTCATCTGCCTGCCAACTGAGCTTTTCGGTTTGCATGCGAGGTATTGCGTAGCAGGAAGGCTTTGCCTCACTAAGGTCTGTAATGACACCTTCACTATCCGTTCGTGATACATCACCACATTGTCGAGAATGCCATCTCTAATTAACTTACGCCGCGCCCGCTTTCTAGGATCCCTGTCCAAACATTTTAGCCTGCGTATTCCGTTACTTGATAGGGCAGGGTTCACGTGAAATAACATGTTATTTATATATTATGGATAATATATAAATAACGTTGCTATGTGTAACAGCTTGGAGCTGGTCCATATCAACGCGCTATTGAAATAAATAAAATTAGTTAAAATGAAACTCTTAATAAACTAAAAAGAACACAAAATAAAAGAAAAACAAGAACACGAAAACCAAAATACACAAAAAACTTGTCGAGAGCCATAACAAAAACACGTCCGCACTGCTACACATCAGCTAATAAACAAAGGTAAACGCTTAACTATAATTCACGACGGAGGTGAAATGGATATTATTCCAAATGCAATATTAACTTGAACAGCCACATTAAAAAGGGACGATTACCATTAGAGCATGAAAACTAAAAATTTGAAAATTACTTGGGCTGAAGAAAAAATTAGTTCCTAACCTTCCTCCTGAGTCTATAATAATTATTGAAAATGCTCCATATCACAATGCCCTTTCTGAAAATCTTCCAGTGTCACCAAGCAAGAAACATGACATGACTCTTTGGCTACAGAAACATCATATTCCATTTTCGTCTCAAATGCTTAAACCACAATTGTATGAACTAATTAAGTTGAACCAAAGTAACAGAATACGATAGCAATTTGACGAATTGTTGGAAAGAAATGGGCATCAAGTTCTGGAGCTTCCACGTGATTTAAATCTGATCGGGACGGTATGGTCAGAAGTAAACCGACACATTGCGAGCTACAACACAACATTTAAGATGTCAGAAGTACAGAAACTGTGTGAAGATAAAGATAAAATGAATTTCATGAGCGATGAACAGAAGAAACCTTACTGTAAAAAGGTTAAAAAAAATCGAAGGATTAGAGCCAAGACTTATTAATATATTCTCAGACACCTTTTCGCTTTATGTACTGACAATGATAATAGTGAAAATTACACTGAAGATAGTGATGACAGCGAGAAGAGCGTTCTACTGAGGAATTAAACGAATAATTTATCTTCCAGTAAGTAATTAAAGTTTCAGTAATAACCATCTATTCGCAATATTTACCGTGTAATTTAACAAGTAATATTTTGTCATCCGTTATTACATTTTACAATGTACAGTAAAGAATTAGCCGACTGTATTTCATTTCAAAACTGTTGCATTCATTTGTTAAAAATAGAACAATTATTTGGTAAGGGGGATTACTAAGAGCGAGGAACATATTTTTAGTTGGATAGTAAACTTAAAACTTACAAGTAGAGTAAAATAACCCAGCAATTGCGACTCCTCTGGAGTAGGGGTCGCATTGCTCCCTCCTTATAGTTAGTGCCCCGTTGTGGCGTATTCCTGCTAGCCTATGAAGCGTTAGCACCGAAAGGACTTCAGTAGACGGTCTGAAGGGGAATTACGTCGGGAGGACAGGCTTCATATGCCTAGCCTTCCGCGGTCGGCCCATAAAAATGGGTTCGATAACGCTGGTTCAACAACGGATTGGAATGCAGCTAAATCCGTCTTAAAATCACAAAATAATAAACAAAACTTAAAAATCAGACCCGCGATATAAAATAACCCTTTAAAATACAAGCCCGATTAGAATCATCCAGCAGGAAGGGACTCTGTCCAGGTTCTGCGATACGTAGGGAGAAATAAACTCCCGCCAACTTTGCATTCCATTCCATTCCGGATAGTAAACGTCGGTACTCCAAGCTCGCAATTTCTTGACGGTGACTGTAAAGATACCTTACTTACTACTTTTATTTAATTTTTGGTGATAATAAATAATTCCTAAATTAAAAATATTATCAAACATTAAATTGTGTGTCAAGATATAATTAATGTACATTTAAATCAACTTCCAGAAGTGTGTGTGTGTGTGTGTGTGTGTGTGTGTGTGTGTGTGTGTGTGTGTGTGTGTGTGTGTGCGCGTGTGTACGCACTTCTTTTCCTACCATTTTTTCAAATAAAATTTATCTTTTTTATTTGTCGACGTTTTAATAAAGAAAATTTTCATTCACTTCCCTGAGTTAAAGAACTTTTATAAAGATGAAAATATTTTTTACATGACTCATATTTTCCCGCCCATAAATGAATACTCTACTTGCCAGGAAAATAAAAATCCCGAAGCTGCATCCATATAATACGTACGTTGCTGTACCATATTTGTATACCTATAAACGTTGTCAAGGTAATGGATTTACTGTGAAGATATGTAAATGGAATTCTAAAACAAATTATATTTATATAATATTACATATTTTAGAGAGAAATAATGAAGAACCTGTAGCTCGTAAATAAAAATTAAATGCACGATTTCTATTAAAAAAAAACAGCCAATTTTTTGTCCATTTTTAAAAAAAAGGTCGTCTTTGAAACCATGTAATAAATGAAATTTCAAAACTACCTTTTAATAAGAACAAAAATTCAATTAATAACATCTCCTAGTCACCTACTACAGAGTATAGTCTGAGTCAAAAGTTAAATTTAAATCTATTCCTCTAATTTCCTAAACGTACGATTTTCTAATTTACCTTTTAGAGGAAAAAAGGAATGCTTTAAATTAGCACAAACTTTTCAACTAAAAACTGATTCATCCTTTTTTTTCTATCGTAGGTGTATTTGTTTATGTTAATTTTTCCATGAACTTTCTAACCCTACATAAGATTATTTTCTAATAATATAACATAAATTTTAACAAACCTAATTTTTCCATTTCTTATCTTATGATTATTATACCTATCTAAATCTTATAAATTAAAAAAACTGAAAACTTATTTCCAGTCCGTATGGACGTTCTACTGGACGGATTGGACTGATGTTTTTTTTTCTCGGAATGACCAACAGATATGTGAAGTCAAGTTTCTTCGGACCACAAACTTCAATCTCCTTTGAGAATTCCTCAAAAAATCCTCATTTATTACACAACTGAGGAATTTTCCGATATTATTAGTCACAAGAAAATCACTTTGAAGATCCGTCGATGTTTGAATACATATCTGTGGGCCATTCTGAGCAAAATAAAAAAAATCAGCCCGATCCATCCAATCTCAATTTCAATTGCACTACCAACATGATTAATAATCGCAATATATGGATGAACAAGCTTCACAAATGAAATATTTAAACACCTTCTACAGAGGGTAGAACGTCTGGACGGAAATAGGTTTTGAGCACGCATTTCACCTGTGGTAGAAAAGGAAAGAAAAAACAAGGTGATTGGGGGTGAGGCATATTGTAAATGGAACAGGTTTTTTGCAGATTGTTTTCAATATATAACATTATTTTGTAATAATAACACTGCGGAGCAGCACGGGTCTACTAGGTTTTTAGCCGGAATAAATGTTTACCTGATTCATTGAAATACTCGTACCTCTCTATTATATAAAGAGGAAACATTTGTTTGTATGTTAGCAATAATCTTAAGAACCGCCTAACTAATCGCTACCAAATTTTAACAGTAGCTTCATTACGTATATGGAGTGTTATAGGCTATAATAAGATGAAAAATTATTTATTAAAAGTCTTTAGATCGACGATTTATTTTCGTCAACATATGTGATTTTGAAAAATTCCGAATTTATTGATAAAATGGGGTAACATCAAATTTTACTATTTTTTGAATTACATTACTATTTTTTCAATTTCTCCATTACAAATGAATACTCAACTTGATTTTTGGTTGTGTAATCTTCATGTGAATATCTTAAAACAAATTTCTATATTTTGTGAAATTCCGAGTTGAAATGTTAAAACGGGATAACATTAAATTTTACTATTTTTTTAATTTCTCTGCAACAAATGAAGATATCAACTTGATTGTTGGTGTGTATAATCTACATATTAATATCTAAAACCAACTTTTAGATTTTTTGAAATTCGACCTTGAAAGGTGGTAAAGAAAGGTAAAAAAATTTCGAAAAATGATAGCAAATTTTCGCCATTTGCAACTATACTAAAGGAGATATTCACTTGATTTGGGCTTGAAAATACTTTTCAGATAAATAACTAAAAACCATTTTCAGATTTTTTAAATTTTAAGGGGTAAAAAACATAAATTGTTTTTTATATATATATATATATATATATATATATATATATACAGTTTTACGCTGCCGCTATTGAATTAATCTTTATGAAATTTGGTAACATTGTGTTGGTAATTTACGTTTTGTGTATTCCATGAGCAAAGCCGCGATGGAAACTCTGAAAACCAAATAATAGGTCCTGTACTGACCAAATTATTACTCTGAAGAAATTACAATACACTAATAGTTTTTATAAATTGAACAGGCTTTAATTTGTACTTACCATTATTATTCTCACAAGCATAAGTTTTATGAACACAGGGGGATCCAGACAGGAAGGATGTTTTGATCTGACAGGCTTAACATCCCCTGACTGCGACGAGAAACGAAGTAACCATATAGCGTGGGCGAAGCCTACAGAGATGCTAGTATAGAGATGCTACTTTGTTATAATAATGCTGTGGAGCAGCACGGTTCCACTAGCTTTTTAGCCAAGTGGTAGCGTCCCGGCTTTTCATCCGGAGGTCACGGGTTCGAATCCCGATCAGGCATGGCATTTACACACGCTACAAATCATTCATCTAATCCTCTGAGTCAATACCTGACGGTGGTCCCGGAGGTAAAAAAAAGGTTTTTTGCCAATTTAAAAAAAAAACTTTGTAATAACGATGCGAAGCAGCAAGGAACAACTAATTTGTTTTAAAACGTGTCATAAATAATTATGGGATAATTAGGGTTTTACAAATAAATTAAGGGAACCGTCATTACTTGTTTATCTTTCAAAGATTGCATAGATGTTTCATATTTCTTTATTTCTAGATGGATTTTTTTTTTTAATACGAAATTTTGTTTTAATAATAATTTCCAAAACAGTATCGACTGTAAAAGACGGCTCTCATCACATTATTAGGAAGTTATTTTTTTCAAACAGCGATTTTACGACATAATCTAAATATAATCGTTAATTTTAAAAGGAAAAAAAATGTAATTATTAAAAAAATTTGATATGAACAATTTTCTTATACGCCTATTAAATTACATATTCACAATTTTTTAAAATGAAAAGTACGTAAAATTTTATTTCATTAATAATTTCTGATACTTTTTCATATATATTTTTTTTTATTGTTATTACCTAATTATTATTTATCGTAACTTTGTTTTACAATCAGACGTTAATAATTATTAATAAATTAGTATATTTAAATAAAAGAAGGTAAGTCTGATTTGAACCGATGTGCCTCCCCTTGTAAGATCCATATATTTCATTAATTAAAATTTTATTTGGCTATAACTTTGGAACTAATGAAAATAAGTACCACTTATGTTATACTGTTGAATTGCTCTCAACGAGGGCTTATTACTGCAGTTAAGAAAAAGTCCAAAATCCAAACTTTTTGGATATTGAGGTTTTTTGGGCACTTTTGGTCCAGTCGAATGCAATCAAAACAAGGAGGTGCACAACTAGATGTTACAACAGTCCTAATGGTTTCTTCACTGCGGCCACGCGGTCCCCCCAACCCCTTCTCAGACACACGTGTGTCTGAAGGTTAATAATTACGTGGAGTGAATAATTTCTGTTTACTTCTTTCCAGAAAATCGCCGCCCCCAAACCGCGATCGCGAATAGGTGTCACCATTGTAAGTTCCCTATTACCTTCCTTTCCTTTCAAGAAAGAAGAAAGAGGGAACGAGCCCAGCAGCCACCTGCCCAGCAGTCACCTGCCCAGCAGCCACTGACAGCACAGAAGAACGAAGAAACCTGCACTTTCCCCCGTTCAGCCCTTCGGGGCCTCGGGAATTTCAAGGTTAATGGTATGTAACTTCGGTTACTACCAATTCTTGGAAAGTGCAGGCCAAAGAAGAACGAAGAGGTCTTCGGAAGAAGAAGAGGGAGAAGATGAAGATGAAGAAGAAGGAAGACCAGCCACTCGTCTCAACATCACGGACTGGAGTCCGGAACAGAGCCCAGCAGAGATGCGTCCTGAAGGGCAGCCATACCAGAAGCGGATGAAGAGCTTCTACACAACCTCTCCTTTTCAATACTTACAGTAAGATAAAATAACCCAGCAATTGTGACTCCTCCGGAAAAGGGGACACATTGCTCCCTCCTTACAGGTAGTGCCCCGTTGTGGCGTATTCCTGCTAGCCTATTAAAAAGTTAGCACCGAAAGGACTTCAGTGGACGGTCTGAAGGGGAATTACGTCGGGAGGACAGGCTTTATAAGCCTAGCCTTCCGCGGTCGGCCCGTAAAATGGGTTCGATAACGCTGGTTTAACAACGGATTGGAATGCAATTAAATCCGTCCTTAAAACACTAAATAATAATAAACAAAACTTGAAAAAATTAGACCCGCTATTTAAAATTAACCCTTTTAAAAAAACAAGCCCGATTAGAATGATCCAGCAGCAACGGACTCTGTCCAGGTTCTGCGATGGAGTAGGGAGTAATAAACTCCTGCCAACTTTGCATTCCATTCCATTCCAACAGTCCTAAATCCAGAATTTCAATATCCTGCGGCTAATAATTTTTGAGTTATGTATACGGACAGACGTCACACCGAAACTAGTCAAAATGGATTCAGGGATGGTCAAAATGGATATTTCCGTTGAATCTGAAAATATACAGTTTTCGCGATCATACTTTACTTCGTGCAACGAAGTAAGAATACTATAAAAATAATAATTTTATTTTACTTAGTATAGTTTTAAAAAAATTATTTATGAAGAAAAATTTAATATTAATACAACTCAGTGCTTTATGTTTACATTGTAAGTCACCAACAACTAAAGATTACAGTCGGATGAATTTAAAAAAAAAAATAGAGACAATAGACTCATAAAAACCACTACAGATATTTCATTACGTCTATGACAAAACATCAGTGTGATAGTACAACCGTTATACCTAAAAGGAATGCTAAAAAAAAATTAATAACATAAAATAAATACGATATAATTTTCACCTAGTCCTATTTAATACCTTTGTGCTGGAAGCGGTGAAATGTTTAATTGGTTCCAAAGGAAGAATTCATTGTCTAGACTAGTTGAAGAGTAGCACTATCTTAACAATAGAAAACAATAGAAAATGTCTATACCATTTCAAGAACTCTTTTGTTTTGCTGAAGTATATTCTAAATAAAACTCATCTTAAGGATGTACGATAGATTTTTAATATGTTTCAATGGTCTTCAAGAATAGTATTATAACAATGTAGCTTCAACAATACGAGTTCAAGAGCTTTCATCAACAACAAAAAAAGTAAAATTATTACAATGATCAGTTATTTAAAATTACTATCTTCCAGACAATTGCATTAATTAAAAATTTATTCAATTAAAACGTAAATAAAAACTAGTAGAAAAAAAAATGATATGAATGGTTTAAAAATAAGATTAATGACAAAAAAACATAATGAATGTTTGTGTAATTCAGTTTACCGAACTTACAGAAAAAAAAACGGTTTTTACAGTGATATGCTTGTTATAATAAAAGTGAACGTTCTTTTAATTTTGGATACGGAATAAATATTGGGTTGGGGAAAAGATTTTTTCATATTTTAACGTAAAATTAAAACAATTTTTTTTTATATTTCTAATGAAGTTTATGACACCAAATATGTGCCGTTTTAATCGACCATTTTTTGCTACTTTTGGATACGAATATAATCATAATCCTATCACTGTAGAATTTCTTTGTTTTGTTGATGAAAAACTGTGTTAAAAGCAGGCAGTATAATTTTAAAGCCAAAATTATACCGTTAAAGAAATTATATAAAGAACGAAACAAATGGTAGTTTGACAGTACAAATTCAGAACAATGTAGGGGATGCGTCTAAATATCCCGGTCACTCGCTCAATCTATGAATTTCCTACCGTTCAATTCTGGTCTCTTTACCTCGATTGCTTGGCTTAATATTTGTAATGGGTGTTTCTTTGTTGAGTAATAGAACTTTGAATTGAAACAAAACACATAAAAATGTAAGTTTGAAGCCAATTTTGTTTTTATCTGAAAGATAACTTTCCGATTTAATTTTTGAAAATAATTTCTGGTATATGTCCACCACGACTAGCTTTGATGAACCGAATCTGTCCAATTTTGAATCATTTTTTCAGGCAATTGGGGACGTATTTCGTTAATAAGAAGAGTTATGTTTGCTTTCAAAGCGTCAATTGTTACTGGTTGATTAGTATAAAGCAGAGGTTTTACATATCCCCGAAAAAAATAATCCATGGCGTTAGGTCACATGATCTTGGAGGCCAATTCACTGGACCATTTCATGAAATAATTTTGACGCTAAATTGTTGTTTCAATAAATCAATTTTTTTCGGTAGCATTATGAGGTGTGGCATCATCCTGCTGAAACCAAAATTGTTGCAGGTCGATGTCATTGATCTGTAACGATCACCATTGACAGTAACATGCGATCTGGCCTCATTTTTAAAGAAATAAGGACCGACGATGCCTCCAGCATGTAACGCACACCATACAGTGCATTTTCCAGGATGCAATGAAAACTCGTAAATTTCCTTTGGATTGGTCTTACTCCATATACGGTAATTGTGCTTGTTGACATAACCATTTAACCAGAAATGAGCTTTGTCACTAAACAAAATTTTTCGATAAAAAAGTGGATCAGTTTTCAATTAATTTAGACACCATTCACCAAACAAAAGACTTTTATTATATGGTCTTGCGGCTTCAGTTCGTGCACCAATTGCATCTTGTATGGATGTAGATAAAGATGTTTACGTAAAATTTTCCATGTAGTGGATGGAAAAAGTCCAAGTTGTTAAGAATGGCGACGAATAGACACATTCGGATCTTCAACACTATCACTAACAGCACCGATATTTTCGTCTGTACGTGCAGATCTTTGTCTTTTTTGGTTTTTCATTGATTAGAGTAAATGTTTTTCGAAATTTATCAATAATTCGGTGAATAAGTTGCTCTGATGGACGATAATGTGACTCATAAAAACCTATGTTTTGATTGCATTCAACCAATGTAAAACGTACCGATTCGATCTTTCGCTAAATACGCTCAAACCTGTGCGCTAGCGCAGCTGTTTAGTATAACTTATGAAAACTAAATAGTACAAAATAAAACATATATTAAAAAAAACTTTTTAAATACCACTCTTATATTAAATACACTAAAAGGTAAAATAATTTTAGGACGGTATCTCAGAATGGATTTAACAACAAGTTTGATGGTGATATGCAAAATCATGTGAAAGTAATACCTTCAAATTAAAAATTGCATGTTTTTCCCAATTTTTTCTTACGCGTAATAAATGGCCTAGAGTCAGGTGCTGTTTTGATATGAGCAAAGATTTGTACTTTGGTACAAATCTTTGGCCTCCACTCTTTCAGCCATTCATCACGCATAAGAAAAATTCTGATGTGGACACCACATGAATTTCTTGTACGCCTTTTAAATTACATATACACATTTTTTGCTGCAGTTCATTTAAACTTATTTCAATTGAAAGTGAGATACGATTCTCCAATTCATTAATAAGCCGGCCTCAGTGGCGCGAGTGCTAGCGTCTCGGCCTTTCATCCGGAGGTCCCAGGTTTGAATCCAGGTAAGGCATGGCATTTTCACACACGCTACAAATCATTTATCTCATGCTCTGAAGCAATACCTAACGGTGGTCCCAGACGTTAAACAAAAAAATAAAAAATTCTTTAATAAAGTAGGCCGTTACACAATTGCAAAATATTAGTTATTAACATCCAATAATTTATACAATTATTAATTCAACAATCTTATCTGAAATATTAGGATGAGTAAAAGTCCCTTTATTACTCTTTAAATAAATGTATGTTTTATTTCTCTCTATTACTGTTTTTAAAATTATTATGATGTCACCATCAAAAAATTGTAAACAAAAACGAATAATCAGTTGTTTCACCAATTCTGATGTGGACATCACATGATTTACTTGTACGCCTAAAATTATATGTACATATTTTCTTTTTTACATGAAAAGTACATAAAATTTTATTTCATTAATAACTTCTGATATTTACTTTTTTTATTGTTATTATTGAATTTTTATTTATTGTAAATATTTGTTTACAATCACAGGTTAATAAATCGATATATTTAAATTAAAAAAAAAAAAGTTAAAACCAAAAAAGTAGGTGAAGTCTGATTCGAACCGATGTATATCTTCCCTTATAAGATCCGAATATTTCATTAATTACAATTTCATTTGGCTATAACTCTGGAACCAATAAAAATAAGTAATACTTATGATATATCGTTGAAAAGCTCTGAATGAGGGCTTATACTGCAGCTAAGAAAAAGCCCAAAACCCAAATTTTTGGGATTTTGGGATTTTTGGACACTTTTGGTTCAGTTGATTGCAATTAAAAGGGAAGGTCTACTACTAGATGTTATAACAGTCCTAAATCCAAAATTTCAACATCCTACGGCTAATAGTTTTTGAGTTATGCGAGAGATACTTACGTACGTAAAGACGTCAAACCGAAACTAGTCAAAAAGGATTCAGGGATGGTCAAAATGAATATCTCTGTTGAAATCTGAAAACCGCAATTTTTCGCTATCACAATACTTCCTTTACTTTATACAAGAAAGTAAAAATTGGCATAAATATAAAATTTTTAATTTGAAGCTATGATTTTCAAACAATCTTACATAATACCATCAATGCTTGTTCTCAAATCCATTCTGAGATGTCCTAAAACTATTTTTTACTTTTTAGTGCGTTTAACTTAACAATGGTGTTTTAAAAATCTTTTTTACACTTTTTTCTACTTTTAGTGCATTTAATATAAGATAGGTTTTAAAAAGTTTTTTTTAATATATTTTTTACTTATATAAAATTCTTGATATGGCTTTGAAAACTCCCAATCATTTAACATTGGTACTGATTTTATCTTTCCTCCTCGAACAAAATAACTTGTTTGAAAATGGAATATTTTTATTTTAATTTCTAAGGTGGAATCTTATAAAAAATATATAAAAAAACAGCATTGTAATCAGTATACTAATGATTCATGAAAACGAAAACGCAAAACTGAGCTGTCAACATAGATTTTAATATAACTACAGTTCTGCTACAAGTATATTCTAGCTAACAAGAGAAGACACCCGATTTTAAAACTATCATAATTTTTTTCTAATGTAACAATAAAGAAAAAACTTAGGTTTTCCCTTTTTTTAGTATATGCTTTTTTAAAGTTCTATAACTTTATAAAAACAATTACTTGAAACATATCGTCAAAACATAGTCTTTTATTTTTGGGTGATTTTGATGATTTTAAGGCGATAGGCTCAAAAAGCATAGTTTTTTTTAATATAACTGTTAATAACAGAATTATAGCACCTTAAACTCATGCGTCTTGTTTTACTAGCCCCCTTGTTTTACTATAATTTAGGATTACTATTACTTCGCTTAAAATTTAGTATTCTTCTGCTAAAAACGTTTTATACTTAGGACATAAAAGTTCAAAAAATTCTGAGTACAAATTTACTGTTTTTTCTTCGTATTATCTTCTATCAAAAATTTTTCTTTCACCAATTTCTATACCAATAATCAACTCATTAAATAAAAACCGAAAGCAGTATTGGTAGAATTAAATTCAGTATTTCCAAAAATCGAAGTTACTAAACATAAATTATGTTACATGATAATAGATATATCTTAAACAAATATGACCTTTTATTTTATTAAAAAAGATTACCCAATAATCATTTAATTATGGTATAATATCAAAATAATAAGCAAAGAGAATTTCCACCTCATTATATAAATTAATATCTTCTTTACGTTATCAGTAAAAAAAAAAGAAAAAACCAACATAATAAGAAATTCATGTAACTTATTGTATTATATAAAACTCACATAATTTCATTTTATTTTAATATCAATAATAATTATTATTATTTTTATTATATCCTAGTATGATCAATCCGATAAGTTATTTTAAGGGCTTTATAATCTTAACAAACATGTCATGAATCGTATTCATGACCTCCTCCCATTTTGGAAGGTCACGTATAACATTTTCAAAACACGTGATTTAATTAATAGATTGTTTTCTTACCCTCGTAGAAAAAAATATATACATATATTATACTATGTACCTGGAAATCCTTACTTATATTGTACCAAGAGATCGTGATCATCTAGACTTTAAATATAATTGATTCGTCATGCAAGATGCGTATTCCAAACACGAATATGTATGTAGTTATCCACGCTGATTGAGCAAAGCTGTATCAGGTTTGCTCAATCTTCTAAGTAAATTTTTTAAGTAAAGGAAAAATTATGAATTTATTTCTGTTTTATTCAATTTATTATTTTTTACGAGATTGTAGTTTTTTTTGTGATTACAACGGATACTAAAATGTAATTTTCAAGAAATATATGATGTATCCTTTTTGTTAACCCCATATAAAATCAATAAAAAAAGATTATAAAATATCTGAGTAATGTATTTATTAATAATTTTAAAACGATTACATCATTCAACGTTCACTCTCATAATTGATTAATTTTTACGTTAATTATTTACTCCATCTAATTTTTTTAATATTTAAAGATTTTTTTTATTGACTGACGAATTAATTCACCAAAAAAGCTTATAAAACAGCTTGGACGTTAGAATATGAGAATAAAAATTTGTAGCGTATGAAAAATGTCATACCTAACCGGAATTCGAACCCGGTATTTCCGGATTCAAATCCTTAATTAGGATTTTATAATCTCATAAAGACGAGCGCAGAAAATTTTAATTATCTTTAAACATTTATAGAAACCATTTTTAACAACAAAAAAAATAATAACTTAAAAGTTATACTTATCACTTCAAACTATTCCAAATTTTTCTATATATATAAATAAAAATGTAAATTTTTGTTCAAAATCTTAAATCTCCGAAAGTTCCTCACCGATTGCTTTGAAATTTTGACACAACGATGCATTAGAATACGTGCTAGTTTTTATATACCTAAGAAGTTACATATTAGACAGGTAAGAACATGCTTTTTCTTTAAAAAAAAACAGCGCATCTGTTGAACGTAAAAGCAGCACACGCTAAAGTAAATATTTTACGATTCCATTTCAGTGTTTCCGATATGTGTGTCCACTATAGACTAAAAAACTACTGGACCGATTTACGCGTGGGGAAAAAGGGAGAAAGGGAAAAAACGGAAAAGGGAAAAATTGAAAAAGGTAAAGAAGGGGAAGAAAATGTTTTTGGACACTTTTGGTTCAGTCGATTACAATCAAAAGGGGAGGTGCACAACTAGATGTTACAACAGTCCTAAATCCAAAATTTCAACGTTCTACGGCTAATCGTTTTTGAGTTATGCAAGATATATACGTACGTACAGACGTCACGCCGAAACTAATAAAAATTGATTCAGGGATGGTCAAAATGGATATTTTCGTTGTAATCTGAAAACCGATATTTTTCGCGATTACAACAGATAATAATAGTGATTTCGTAAATTAAATAAATTAGATAAAATTTTAAAAGAGACGTATTCTTAAGACAACACATCTTTTTAAAAGCAGTTGTAGAATTAATTAGGTACAGATCGACTGACTGAATTGTTAAGAGCATACGCACATGTAGTAGCAAGTGTAAACGCCCTCATGCACCTTCGTTACATTACATTACCTTCGAAAGTACACAGTAACTTTTCTTCTAAAAGTCGGTAAAAAGGGTAACAATATTATATAACATTTTTCTTAGTTTCTATAATAAAATATCCAGAAGTCATTAAGATTATGAAATTGTAGTATTATTTTGGATTATATTAATCTCAATTTACAGGAATCTATAGGTTTCTTATTATTACCATCCCTATTGTCTTTCTCGGAAAAATATTATCTAAATATTTGATATATATAACGCATAATACAAGTTCGTATAAATTATAACCGTACTAACAATGCCAAAAATAATTTACAAAAAAAAACTCATTTTTCTGACTATAGGTGGAATTTCTTCTTAAGCCGGGTTCCGGAAAAGTCCTACAACTGTGGGTTGTTTCTGATGTACGGCTTACACACACAACTTAATTTAAAATATTTATCATTTTATTTAAATATAATATTATTTCGTTTATTTAATTCAATGATTCTAACTAAAGCGTGCGTGCATACCGTATTTAATTCGCGCGGTACTAGCAGCAACAGTCGCCACGAATTAAACTAATGTAATTTCACAATTTACATAGAACAAATTTCACTTGCATGGTCAAAAGACTGGTGTAGCCGCAATGCTTATCGCACAAGGTACCGAGTCAACCGGGCGATCGAGTTTGAGACCCAGCCAGACTGAATTATTTTTTTACACTCTAAATATTATTCATTTATTTAATTTTACCGCTCACATGTGACGTCAAAACATAACAGACGATTACAAGAGCATATTATGGGGTGGGAGTTCTATTTTGCAAAAATGTTTTTTGCAAATATTGTTAACAAATGTGCCTAAGAAAAATAAAATCTTAATTAGGCGAAATCTCAAGATACTGAGGGTGACCTTACTCTAGAGCCTCATCCCCTTTTAAGGTGAAAATTTAATGGCATCAATGCCCCATATATAGAGTAATATGACTAAATTTGGTCCAAATCGGTCCAGTAGTTCTGTAGATATAAGGTGATTTAGAGGCCAACACCGAACATACGTACATTAACATCCGGGAAATTTTCATCCGGTTTTTTAGGTTCCTTAGGTATCAAAACGTCAAGATCCGGTGATTCGATATAACTCCCACAAAAACTTTGTAAAAAGTTGTTTTGTAGATGATATTATCTACAACGGTGATCCGGCGAATATGCCCAAATTGGACCGGTTACAATACTTTCCCTTCTAGAACTATAATTCTTCAATATAGCTAGACAGGAAAGTAAAAGAATTAAGAATAATATTTTTAATCTTACTTAAAATATGGACTGGAGTAAGAAAAACACTATCCCTATGAAAAAACCGTTAGAAAACAACCTGCGTTTTAATAAAAAATAACAAATGTATGCAGAGAAATAACAATAAAAAAGCTTACATTTTCAAACGAATCGTTTCTAAAACTGTATTTTTTTGAACTTTCTTTTTTATTTTTACCAATAGAACATGTTCTGACGATTGTTACATTTTTCGTAGATCATTCTATATACATATATTATACATAAATGCGAAAGTTTGTGTCTTAGTTTGTCTGTAACAGCATCACGCAAAAACCAATCAACTGATTGCTTTCAAATTTTTAAATAAATTTGTGCAGGGAAGGTGTAAAGCCACAGATCAAGGCCACAGCCATCTTGAGAGTTAATATATTACGGATATTCATTAAAGAAACAAAAATGAATCCTTTTACTTTATTATATTTCTGTAACAATAACAACAGAAATATAATGAAGTATATATATATATATATATATATATATATATATATAGAGAGAGAGAGAGAGAGAGAGAGAAATATATATATAAATATATAGATAGAGAGAGAGATAGAAATTTCTTTCACTATTTCCCATTTGATTACACCTTCAAACAGCAAATCCAAAATGGTACACCCAAGAAGTACGTTTATTGTAGGTAATATTAAAAATTAAGCTTTGTTTCTTATGTAAAGTTGTAAACACCTGTATTATAATAGTGTTTTAGTTTTTTTAATTATTTTTACGCTGTACGAGTTTTCTGCTGATACCACTTAATAATTAAATAATCGCTCAAAATATTACAAGCTATACGTACAAATATCTGACCGCACTTTATTTTAATTTTAAAAAAAGTTAAATTTAATTTTTAATTAATCATTTTTAATCGATAATGATTTTATTGATTAATGATTTCAGCTATCCCCTATATAGGCTAAATAATTGTTCAATGATTATGAGGAGGCTTCGCAGTAGAAAATCCCACGTTAAACCGATCTTTTACATTTCACTTTATTATACCATTTATTCTATCAATAATGGTAATAATACACTTAATTAAATACATTTGCGTTGTGATAAAGGGTGTTTGTGTAATAAAATAAAATCACATATCAATTTTTTTACTCTCATGAATTCATTAAATTATTAATCGAAGCAATCATTAAAAATTACTTATAAAGTAATTATTTTTCATTCATAAATGGTAAAGAAAAAAGACGCAGTTTCAATCATACCTTATAAATAAATATTATATCTGAACTAGTTAAATGTATGTAATACAGTATTTACCTTTCCCTAACGTTAATTATGTATATATACCACTTAATAATAATGATATTCCATAACATAAAGTTACATAACACTCAATCATTAGCCTATAAAGCCTATCTATTTTATTGTAATAAACATCCAATATATTACGTTATATCATAAGGTAACCAACCATAATAAATTAATCAATAGATAAATAAATATATATATATATATATATATATATATATATATATATATTTCTCTCTCTCTCTCTCTCTATATATATATATATATATATTTCTCTCTCTCTCTCTCTCTATATATATATACATGTATGTATGTATATGAGAATAATAATTATAATAAACAAACAAATAATTAAATAATTATTCATATTATATAATTTAAAAAATAAATAAAATTAAAATTAGTATTGCCGTACATAAACAAATAAATGACTGATTTTAAAATGTGGTATTATAATTAGAATTTATGTTTTAAGATACGAGTCAAGATAAAAATGAAAGTAAGGTGGTACATGTTATTTATACTCATTTACATCGAGTAACAAACAATGTTGTTTGTAATGAGTGAGCCAATAAAACAGGTGATTTTAATGATGTAATAATTGTTTTATTTATATATTCATTAAAAAAAAAAACTTTTACTGCAAATTGGCAATCTATTTAATAGAATTTAATTTTACCTAATAATAAATCTTTCTCATCATTACACCTTGAAGACGGATATTATTTCAATTCACAACCATCTTAAAGTCAGGTTTTTATACGAGTAATTTCCATCACGATGTAATATAATCACAGGAACTGTAGTCACCTTAGTGATAAATTTTAACTCCGGGTTCTTCAACATTTCGTCAGGGTGGATCACCAGCGATCTCCAAAATTAAGTAAAATCGCCGTGTCTAAGAAAAACATGGTCTGGAAATAATGTTAATTGATACATTGAACGCCTAGCCGTGACAAGTAACCCTACCCTTTTAAAACCATTTAATGAGGTATTAAAACCATTTTAATACCCTATTAAAACCATTTAAATATTTTCATATTTCTCCTCTATTTTAGGAGAGAAAACTTTGGGCAAACCTCTCTGACGTGACGTTAACAATACATTCAGAAGATGCTGTTGCATACCATACGGTGATTTTTGTAATTCGTAACTGTCCTTAATGAATTTAATAAGGGTTGCTTTGATTGTTACTCAATACCGGAATTTTAGTTAATTTATACACCCACATAAGTAGAAATCTGAAAATGAATGACGACTGGACAGATCGTTGGAGATTTCGTAAGACTGTAACTTTTACGACGTCTATGTTTTTACATGTTATATTACTTTGTTTACAAAATGACTCTTGTTCAATGCTGATCCGGTTTCTTTAAAATAATGGGATCAGATTTCAATGATATAACCTAACGGTACGCTCCGATAGACATCGAAGTGGCATCAAAACAATCGTTTTCCAGCCGTAAAATTATCGTAATTTTTATAGAAACCTTAAATCGCAAGCATTTGAAGGATTTAATTGTAAACGTTTAAAGGAGCACGGTTTCCAATATTCTAACAAAACTCAGTGCTAACAGACCTTCGCGATAAAGGATTTTTAGATTTATCTGAATCTATTGTTACTTAATAATACCAAACAAAATGTACCCTTATAATGGCTCATTTCAGCGATAATCCATTAATTTAATAGATAAATAATAAATAAATGAAATCTCTTTACATTCGTTTACAATATATTTGAAATAAATATATACACGGCATAAATATCCTTTAAATTAAATTTGGCCTAAAGATTAACTTAAAATTTATTGTTTTCAAAAAGATGCCAGAATATGTGGTACTTTAGTTATAGCCGATCAAGTTATTGAAAGGTTTTTGTAAGTGAAAATATTTCGGAACTGTAATTAATGACATATTGGAATATATGAAAAAATTGAAAACAAATATAGAAACTGCGAGTATTCTTTCTTGAATATGAAACAGATCATTTTCAATAAACAATAAAACATCGCGGATTGTCAACGCTCTGAGTAGACTGACGGGCGCCAAGTAGGGATCCAGAGAAGCTAAAAGAAAGCTATTGATGACAGCATGACTTCTATAGTATTGTATGCAGTGCCTGCCTGATTTTCGGCATTAAACAGCAAGAGGAATGTGAAGATGATGACATCACTGCACAGAGAATGAATTTGAGGATTGTGGCGGCGAACCCGAACGGTATCGGCGGATGCGTTGGAACTGCTGGCCGGGATACCGCTAATCCAGTTACGGGCTAACCAAATTAAACGGATCTAAAAACATACCCCGGCGGCGCGGCCACTTCCACCAGCGGGAGCCTCAAATCGAATCACAAACAGTACCAATATATCCGTGGCACGATGCCAATTCGCCTACCTCCAACCAATCTAATGCCTAAACCGGAACCCTAGCCACCCAGGATCCTACCACGGTCGAGTACCTCGATTAAACTCCTTCTGCAGACATACACACCGCAAGAGCACGGAGAAAACCAGCCAATATAGACTACTCATCGCGGATCAACCAGTTAATACGGAGATCCAGATCCATCTACAGGTACAACATTTAGATTCTATTAGAGCAAATAGCAAAACGAAGATAGATTATGAAAAACGCTGGCTGCGTTTAAGCAGGAAATGGTAATAGCTTTTGTAAAACAAGATTACCTGGATATCATGTATGAATGCGAATTAAAAAATCAGTTAGAAAAGATAAAACAAGATTATATAACTATTTATAATGAACATAAAAAATTCCTTGAAAATAAATTTAAAGAATCTAACATTAAAGAAGCTTATATAAGGCATTTAAAAAGGTGTGATCTGCTCGTATGCAAAGATGAAGCTCTTAATGGTGATAAATAGTTAAAATACGATGTAGAAACTAAGTTTGAACAGCAGAAAAAGGATGCTGAAGATAAAATTCAATCGATAAACGATAATATTCGAATTTGTGAAAATGCATTTCTGAAATTGAAAAGTAAGTTAAAAAATGTAAAAAATATTAGTAAATTCCAGAAATCACCGGAAACAAATGCAAACAGCGAAGAATCGCATTCTGTTAGACCTCCACATTAGGAATGTACAGCCTCTCTACTCGCCCACCACATAGATGTTTGTCGCCAGAATTTGTTGATACGACCCAGATAATTCGAGACAATCGCTCATCAACTGGAATCGGGAAAATATTCCCGAGTAACGAAGTGACCAAAGACGTATTTGATAATAATTTAGTTAAATTAAAGGAACGTAAATGTAATATGAAAGCCTATGCAAAGAACACCAAAATAATGAATATTACTGATAACTTACAGAAGAATACCAAACGACAAGAATTGATAACAAGTTTTGTGCAACATGTGCTTCTCAGAATCAGTTTTCATTGGAACCTACGAGGAGTAGCAGTTCCCGTGCCCATATGGACAAGACCAAAGACGGTAATGTCTTCTAAAGTTTCGCCTTTCAAAGACTGTATATTTTTAAAATTAACAGTGGAGTATGTGACATAATAAACAAATAACCGTATCATCTTCAATACATACATCTTGAACTCTTAAAGTACTACTTCAAATTTGTAATTGTCAGCTACGAACATGTGTATTACTTCTGGCTCTAGTGTTACGTATAATTTTATAACATGACATAAAACTAAACTTTATCGTAATAGATTTCTACAAGACGTTTTTAACTACTTCCGAATTTTACTTGATTAAATTATTTAATTTTTTTTTACCATTGTGTATAGTGACATATATCAATAACTATTTCAAGAACTGTATATAATCTAAATGAAAGTGGAAAACCTTTACTAAAATCAAGAAATTCGTCTATTTGAGTTGTTCTGTTATAATTTCTTGGTGATGAAATAAATTGTTTCGTTTGATATTTAATTAATTGTCTTTTTTTTTTTCAAGTATTACTTTAAGATTCTAATTGCTAGATGATAGTTTTTATTCAACGTCTTTTATGATAATTTTTTATTTACAATGTTAGTTGATCTTAAAAATATAAAAAATGAAATACTTATATGCAACCTAAAAACATTACACTCCTTTTTGGGCAGTTAGGTAAAAAATAATTCCGGGTGAATAATGATGAAATTCTTATTCTTCTTAAGTTATTGTATATTTTAAATGCAATGGTAACTTGCGAGAAGGATTTAATTTTAAAAATATTTTATAAAAATGTTTTAAAAATTCAGAAACCATTATTTATTACAATAGACCATTGGAGTCGGTTGGGCAAAGAATTTCTATAGTAGTTTGAAGGTCTATTGATGTAAAAAATATAGATGCAAAAATATTCCCACTAACTACTTTTCTGAAGTAAAATATATAAAGTTATTTTTTGGGAAGGGGATGAATATAAAAAAAAAAGACGTGTACCACACCACATCACTTCCTTGTACGCCTATTAAATTACATTTTCACTTTTTTTTTTTAAATTAAATCTACATAAAGTATTGTTTCATTAATAACTTCTCTTTTTTTTTTAATTTTTTTTTTTGTTATTACTTAATTATGCGGAGAGGTGACTGTCCCGGTGTGTACTTTGATGGCGTTTTGATCCCGCAAACGGAGACTGTGCGGTATCTAGGACTTCACCTGGATCAGCGTCCGACCTGGAAGTGTCATGTGAGGATGAAGAGGAAACGGCTAAACTCAAGGTACAGGGAACTTCATTGGCTGCTACGGAGGAACTCAGGCCTCTCGTTATCAAACAAGATCTTAATTTACAAGACTATCTTGCGCCCAATCTGGACGTACGGTGTGGAATTGTGGAGAACGGCTAGTACTAGTAATGTGGAAATTGTACAACGATCTCAGAACAAAGTAGCGAGGGTAATTGCCGAAGCTCTGTGATTCACGCGGAATGATGAGATTCAGGGTTATCTGGAGCTCCCATCGGTTCGTGAGATTCCACAACGGCGCAATGTCAAATACCTGCAGAGGCTTGAGATCATGTAAACCACTTTGCAATTAATCTTCTCGATAACAGGAGAGAGAGTTGAAACGAACCCATGTACTCGACTTACGGTCTGCGTAACAGTTTGGAATCTAACACCATCAAGTTTAGTGGTGTCGTATCTAATTTCTTGTAATTTCTCTTTCTTTTTCTTTTTTATTTGATATTAATGTTTTGTTTAGTGGACTATATGGTGCTGAAATTAATGGTTTGTGATTTATGGCTGAGCTTGAAATTTCAAATTTGACTTTAAGTTTGCTTGCAACAGTTTATTGTGTTTTATTTATTTTGGGGGTAAACTTACTTATGGCTCTGCAGGAGAGCCGATTGTAATTATAATTGTTACTGAGCAAAAAAAAAACTTAATTATTATTCATCGTAAAATCTTTTTTCAATGAGAAGTTAATAATTATTAATAAATCAATATATTTAAATTAAAAAAAAAGAGATGAAGTCCGATTCGAACCGATGTACCTTCCCCTTGTAAGATCCAAATATTTCATTAATTAAAATTTTATTTGGCTATAACTCTGGAACCAATGAAAATAAGTACCACTTATGATATATCGTTGAAAAGCTCTCAATAAGGGCTAATTACTAAAATTAAGAAAAAGTCCAAAATCCAAATATTTTGGATTTTGGACTTTTGTGGACATTTTTGGTTCAGTCGAGTGCAATCAAAAGGGGAGGTTCATAACTAGATGTTACAACAGTCCTAAATCCAAAATTTCAACATCCTACAGCTAGTCGTTTTTAAGTTACGCGAGATACTTACATACGTACATATTTCACGCCGAAACTAGTCAAAATGAATTCAGGGATGGTCAAAATGGATATTTCCGTTGAAATCTTGAAACCGAAATTTTTCGCCATCATAATACTTCCTCTACGAAGTAGAGGAAGTGAAAACAATAAAAATATCTTGTAATCCTTTATGTAGACAATTGAATGTTTTGTTTAAAAAATTTCTTTTTGATTTATTAGGAAAACAGACAAACTCTTTTTCCAAAATAATAAAGAATCGTCAGAGTCGAAATGAGAATCAATTCCTTTTCTTGAAAATATTAAAACATTTTTGAATAGTCAAAGCAGTAATAAATACTTTAAAATTAAACAAAAATTCATAAGGACCGTTTCCTAAAAAAATTAATTTTTTTTTACAGAATTACGAGTAGCAAATGAAAAAAGTATATCAGGCTATACGTTATAATTTTATTTTTACAAAAATGGAAATTTTTTTAAAAGTTCAATTTTTTTATAAAAATGCCATATTAAGATAATCAAGAACCTCGTACGGATACACTACTGAATGTCAGTTTGTCTTTTGATACAGCTGTTTCTCTAAACCAGTCTTTCATTTAAAATTATGTAGATTAAAAGACATTCTAAATAAAATAAAAATCATTTAAAACAAATTTCATTATAAATTTACATAAAAATAACATCAACTCCTAAAATTTATGGATTATTTTCTAGTACTTTAATTTTATGAAAATATAAAAAACAAAATTGTTCCGTACTCATAAAAATAAATAAAAAATTAAAATCGCAAACTATTTCATATGTGGTTGTATATCATGCAACAATGCACACTAAGATTTAACTTATACTGGCTGATGCTTGTAAGTATCTACGCTCCATATACAATTAAGAATCAGTACTTATAACCAAGATAAAATTGGCACACAGTTACTTGTAAATTTATATAATAATTGTACGAGAAGAATTTACATTTAGAATTAAAGGGGGTCATTGCGCTCTAACTTCCCCTACATTATCATTTTCCTTTTTTCTTAACTTTTATAAAAGGAATCGCTTTTCATATTTGGATCTTTTCTGTTATGCGCCCCGCACTTTTTTTATATATTATTTTTGAGTTGTTTTTTTTTTTTCACTTATTCGCTGAGTTTGAAACCTACGATCATTCAAACAAAAGACTAACACTTTTCCACTCGGACACTGCGAGTTTACGGTAAAGCAAGATAACGTTTAGCTCATATAGTCGGTGACACGACTATATGAGCTAAACGTCACCCATACCATTGCTTTTCAACAATGGATTTACTGCGTACTGTGTTTTACGGTAACTAACGAAACATCACTTTTTACTTTACAAAGAAGCATACAAAAGTAGACTACAAACAATGTGCAAATTTTCACTCATAATTTTTAATTTTATCATCCAAAAAGCAGACATGCCGTAAGGAGAAACGTAAACCACAGAATACTTTTAAAACCTTTGCTACTACTACACACTTAATTCACACATTTTAAAATATTCTTCATACTTGACTAATTAAAGCTAACTTAAACAATACTTCGCATAACGGAACATTATTATGCAGGCACATTTATTTTTGTGCGCAGAACGAAATATATTAACAATGCGTACAAATAGACAATACCAGATCGCTTCGCTTTAAGATGCTAAAACACCTCAAAAAGTAAGGAAAATTATAAACATTAGTAAATCAAATTACTCATTAAGAAAAGCTCTAAAAAAAGCTCTGATATAAATTTTCATAAGATTTATAGAAAAATTTATTTTGCTTTAAATTCATCCCTTAATTCATCCCTTAATTTTAAACTTATTTTTATTTATAACTTTTTTATTTTAAATTTACTACAAAAAAGTTATTAATAAAAGTTGTAGATAATAATATAATCTATAAAAAAGTTTTTACAAAGATTTAGTGGGAGTTACAGTTCTGAAGATAAACAAAAAATCGATTAAACCCTATTTTCAAGATGGTAGCCAAATGGAGGCGCCCCCACCCCGAAAACTAAAATTTAAATTCAGGGTTGACCCCTTACATGATAAAAAAACGCTACCTATTCAAAATGCGTGCGGTTGTCTTTTTTTCTTAACCCGGATTTACTGTTCTAATAACAGTTTTACAAAATTATTTATCTTTTACATTATTTAATCATTAAATAAAATGATTTAAACGATATTATATCATAAATGCGCGAGAAATAACAAAACAACAACAAACGGGACGCATAATAGAAAGTACCCAAATATTTTATCTAACCAACATGATTTAACGTACTCGTATTTATGTTTTAAAATTTCTTTAAAGTAACAGTAAAATTTCAAATTTTGTAAGTTTTCAGAAAAATGCAAATTTATATTTCAAAACCGGCAGCTATTATTTTCTAAAATGTTGTGTTAAATACTTATATGATAGGAATAAAAACAAATTAAGTTAAGAGTATATATTTAAAATTAATATTTTTCACTTGTTTTTTTTTTTTTTTTTGTTTTTTATTCATTTCAGTTATTTATTTAACAACAGGCAGACACAATAACAGTTACTGATAGATGATAATGAATTTTATATCGTGTGAAAAATTTCATACCTGAACAGTACCAGAGTCCGGAACCTAACATTGAAAGGCAGAGACGCTACCACTCCACCACGGAGAACGGAATCATTTTGTTTAATATTTTTCAGAAATAGTCAAAACCTTTATATCAGTCTGATTAAAATTCAACTAATTAAAACGAACTTTCCGACCCCCACGACTAATTAGATAGCGTCTCGGCATTTCGGACCGAGGTTCCAAATTCGAACCCCGGTTAGGCATCTTTTCATTCGCTACCAATTTCTACTGGGCTAATTATCATGTAGCTGCTGATGCCCGCTCTTTCATAATAAATAAAAACGAAACTTTACGTTAACTAACGAAAATTTAAGTTAACTTTTAACTAATTAAAATTACTTATTTAATAAATAATTAAATTGTACTGCAATATTAGTATTTTGAGTAAACTGCATGTTCAGAATATTAACAAAGAATAACCATCCTTAAATAATTTTTAACTTCTAAAAATAGAAAAAAATTAAATTACCAGATATTCCTATCTCAAATTGTTTATTTTTCTTAAAATATGACCACCCCCATCCCAAGCACTCATAGTGAGCAACTCAAAAGAATTTAAATAGCCAAGGTAGGGTTTTAACATATCATTCGAAAGGGCAATAAAAATCAACAATTTTGACATAAAATGTTCAGGCTACTACAACCGTAACCAAAATGTGGCCACTTTGGATTATCACAGCTACTTTCAAAAGTGGTCTACACTATCTTTTAAATAACTGGTCTAGGTAAAACACAAAAAAAACTGATATGAATACCATACGACTTCCTTATACGCCTATTAAATTACATATACACATTTTATTAAAATGAAAAGTACATAAAATTTTATTTCATTATTTTGATATTATTTTTATTGTTATTATTGAATTATTATTTATTATAATTTCTTTTTAAAATCAGGAGTTAATAATCATTAATAAATCAATATACTTAAATTAGAAAAAAAAGTTCAAAAAAAAAAGAAAGGAAGTCGGATTAGAACCGATTTGCTTACCCTTGTAAGATCCAAATATTTCATTAATAAAATTTGATTTGGCTATAACTCTGGAACCAATGAAAATAAGCACCACTTATGATATATTGTTGAAAGTCTCTAAATGAAGACTTATTACTGCAGCTAACAAAAAATTCGAAATCCAAATTTTTTAAATTTTTGGCTTTTTTGAACATTTTTCCTCCAGTCGACTGTAACCAAAAGGGGAGGTGCACAACTAGATATTACAACAGTCCGAAATCCAATATTTCAACATCCTACGGCTAATCGTTTTTGAGTTATGCGAGGAGATATATATGTACATACGTAAGTATAAGTACAAATGTACGTACGTACAGACGTCACGCCAAAACTAGTCAAAATGGATTGGATTCAGAGATGGTCAAAATGGATATTTCCGCTGAAATCTGAAACCGTAATTTTTCGCAATTGCAATACTTCCTTTACTTCGTACAAAGAAGTAAAAGGGAAAATTTAGCAAATTTGTTTAACTGGAATAGATCTATTTTTCGATAAGAGACAACTATTTTGGGTGTACTATAGTCAATTTTGAAGATAATTGAAAAAAAAATTAAATGGCTACCATTTTTGTTAGAGTAGTTATAGCCTGAGTTTTTGTTTTTTAATCCATTTAAAATAAGTGTCACAATATACCCTTATCATTTTTTTTTTTTAATTCTTAAAATTGTTGAGTTCCTTCTCTAAAAACAAGGTGGGTGTATTTGTTTAATTAAATTTTTCTATGTTGATTTAATTTTCTACGGTTGAAGTTATTGCCATAATTTGTTAACACGCGCGCGCGCATATATATATATATATATATATATGTGTGTGTGTGTGTGTGTGTGTGTGTGTGTGTGTTCGTGTACGTACGCGCGCGGATTTATGTTAGAAGAACATCTTGAAAATTTCAGGCCATATCTTGCATAGCGATTAGGAAATAAGTATAAATACGAGCAGTAAATTTAATAAAGTGACAGGTAGTAAAAGTAAATGGTAGTAAACTGTATTGAGTGTTATAAGATGAATTTCCTTTTTAATCAGCTCTAAACATTTCCTTTAGTTTTTATCTTACTAGATACCTCTTCTACTCACCTTTTTTTTGTTTATAAAACATACATATTTATACATATATATATATATATATATATATATATATATATACATATTTATTTTTTCTGTTTGTAAAGAACAATTTATTTCCGTTTTGATTACTTTCCATCAATCAAAAAACTTATTCTTTTTATAACATTAGTCGTTTGTGTCATTCATAACAGTTTTAACGTTTGGCATTCACGTTTTGAATCTTTCCTAAGAAGCATTTTTCAAATAACTTAGCATAATAATGTCTTTGAAAACTGGTTTGAAGTATACCATAACTACTTTTTCTATTTATCAGTATAGTAATTTACATTTACAAATGCTTGATATGATCACAAAACTCAAGTTACGTAGTTCATCTACTCTGTACACAGACCACTTGGTCTCACCATATTTGTGAAACAAACGTGAAGATATCAGCCTATATGGCTTATTCCATTTTATGAACACTATCTGTGTTTTGTCTTATCAATTAAGGAGAAAGTTTGTAAATTCTGAATGGCTTTGTCAGAAAAAGACGACTGTTTCCGGACTAGCTAGCTAAGACTGCTTCATTAGAATTCAGAATTTGTAATATCATTCCGAAACGTTTTATAATGTAGCTTCAACTTAAAGAAAATGTGTATATAAATATTTTATAGCGATTTCAGATTAATATAAGGAAATAAAAATTACTTTTTAATAACAAATTTGGATATAAATACAATAATAAAGTTTAATTTTGGAATTAAAAAAAAATCGTTTACAGAATAACGTAAAAAGCACCATTTAAAAAAATAAAAATAAAATAAATTCATAGAATATTACGAATGGAAAACCGGAAAAAACTATTTTTTTAGTATAATTTTTCTCTAAGTGGAAAACTTAGTTTTTCATTGATTGCAACATTATGAAAATTTATCACGTCTATTTACTGTTTATATATATATATATATATATATATATATATATATATATACATAAATTCAGTCCTTATTTTCTCTAGAGCACAAGTTATAACTGTCAGAATGAATGGGATAATAAAACGTGTTGCACTATTTACGCTCCCTTTAAGCTCGTCAGATAGATCGCGATAAATATGTTACAGTGACAGAAAATACTTTGACAAAATATTGTAATATCAAACGTGAATAACCGTAAATATATATATATATATATTCAATAATATTAGTCAGTTTCTTATTTATTTATGTCTAAAAAATCTCATATTCTAGAAATTTACATTTCATAAACGGGTTCTAGTCAAACGTTGGACATCTGCTTCGAAATCTGATTTCAAAAATTTGATTTTTGAATCGGAATCAAAAGTAAGTGCAAAAATTTTAATTTTTTAATCTGTTTGACCGAATCATTCTATCCAACCCATTACATGACTGCTATAAACCGGAAAAACACATAAATTGCATTTTCTTTAAATACCAATACTCCTAATTTCATAAGCATGTATATTGTTTTAAAAAGCAGCCTTTTTTATATTTTGAATAGATCAACTTTTACTGTAAATATGAGTCATATTTACAATACTTATGGCATAAACATAATATGTAATCCGAGAGAACCGAATAAATATTTATTTTTATTCGCATGATCTAATTTAGCGCACTGGGCTGGTCTAGTGGTAAACTTGTTGCAAATCACTTTTTTAACAACTGATTTTCGAAGTCGAAGATTCTCAGGTTGAATACTGATGAATACTAAATACTGGATACCGGTATACTTTGGTGGTTGGGGTTTAATTAACCAAACATCTCAGGGGTAGTCGGCCTAAATCTGTACAAAGATACACTTAATTTACATGTTATATATATCATCCTCATCTCATTTGATCGGGAGAGAGGTTGCTTATTATTTACTAGTCGAACAGATTGCAACGTACACATTAGGAAATAATAATAAAGTAATTTCAACAGAAAAAATTTCCTATCATTATTAATAAGGATGCCATAGTTTTTTTTAAATATTTAAAGGACGGATAAAATTTTGTCCTTAAATCTGTTATAGAATAAATTAACAAAATCATTAAAAATTCCAAAGAAATAGGCTTAAATGAATTAATTAAATAAAAAAGAAAACGTAATACTTTTTTAATAAGTAATTTTCCGTCCTCCAAAATTTCTTTAAAAAAATCTCAGTCATAATATTATATAAAAAAATTAAGTTTTATCATTTCAATGAAAATTTATCTATTTCCCCTCTTTTTTCCGTTTAGCATCTAGAAACACCGTGAGGTATTACTTCAGAGGATGATATGTATGTAAATGAAGTGTAGTCTTGTACAATCTCAGTTCGGCCATTCCTGAGATGTGTGGTTAATTGAAACCCAACTACCAAAGAACACTGGTATCCACGATCTAATATTAAAATCTGTGTAAGAATAGCTGACTTTACCAGGACTTGAATCCTGGAACTCTCGATTTCCAAATCAGCTGATTTGGGAAGACGCGTTCACCACTAGCCCAACCCGGTGGGTGGTATACACGATCTAGAATTCAAATCCGTAACTGCCTCTACTGGGATTTGAACCTTAGAACTCTCGACTTCGAAATCAGCTGATTGCGATTGTAATATCCTGAATTCTTCAAAAATTAGATTTTTCTTCCGCAACGAATATTTTGTTTAGTCTTCTTATTTCTGGAAAAACGAACGGCCTATTATTATATTATACCTATTTCTTTCATCTTTTGTTTCAAATAAAAAAAAAATTGCATACAGCCTACACATACTAGTCGGGGCCATTTAGTATGTTCATTAACCTTATACTTGTGAGAATATTACTGATAAATAACAACTAAGGTTTATTCAATTTATAAACAATTATCATCGTACTGTTATCTTTTCAGAGCAACAGTTTGGTCAGTAAAGTACTCGAAATTTTGAATGATCTGAAATATACGAATTTCAGAACAGTCGACCCCCATTTAAAAAACAATAGTTATAGCTGGTTTCCCGTCATTAGTCCGGGTAAAGAAGTATTTTGGGCAATTCTTAGCGTTACCCGACATACACTAGGAGGAGGAGACTGTACTATGTTTCTCATTTGATTTTTTTTAGTCAAGTAACCAGAGTGCAAGTGCAGCCAGTTACGTCGCACACACAGTAACAGTAGCAAATAGCAGTAGTTGTGTTGATTGAACGGCAGCACCGTGCACTGTTGCACACTTAAAGCTACTTTTCTCGATAACCAAAAAAGAGATATCAAAAAAATAAAAAATTGGTATTTTTTTTAGAAAATTCAATATCAAATACTGCAAGTAGTCTCCAAATTCAATTTGAACAACGGTTTGGCCATAATAAAGTTGAATATCGGCAAGGAATATAATCCGGATTTTACCGCAAGCCATCAAAACGGCCACCAATATAAAACAGTGAAACATTTAATATCGGCAATAGTTCTATGTTCTTTCCGAGTGTAAAAATTATGTTCATGCAAAATTTCAACTCAATCGATTTAGTAGTTTTTGTATATATATATATATATATATATATATATATATATATATATACATATATGTATATATGGCTGGAATTCAGCTATTATGGCGGTTCACTCGGCTCCGTACGGCTCACAGCTCCTGGCGGATCATTCGGCTCCATCCATACTATAAAAGCTGGCTCCGCACTACAATAAGTCAGTCTCTGCGCATCCTTCGAAGACTCATTGTGTTTGTTACAAATGTATGATTAATTTAATATATATATATATATATATATATATATATATATAAGATCAAGGTTATAATTTATATGATAACTGAAGTAAGGC
The DNA here is from genome assembly GCF_047948215.1 of Lycorma delicatula. Taxonomy (NCBI): domain Eukaryota; kingdom Metazoa; phylum Arthropoda; class Insecta; order Hemiptera; family Fulgoridae; genus Lycorma; species Lycorma delicatula. The sequence continues at coordinate 71,218,322 of NC_134460.1, forward strand.
TTTTTATTTATATAAATGAACCAGCGAATAATTAAACCTGACCCAGGTATTTCACCTAGGAAGCAATTATTTCGACATATTTTGATCCTAGGAATATTTTGATTTTAGGAATGGTGAGCCTGAATCTGTAGAATACTACAACACAGTTATTTATATCTTCATCCCATTGGGTCGCAGGGTATATACAATATATATATATATATACTAGCGGACCCGACAGACGTTGTCCTGACGCGGCATTATTCTGTAATAAATGCACACACATAAATATAAGTAACTTAATTAAGTTAAAATTAGCAGGAATGTGTTCTAAATTTCATTAAAATGACTATTAGTATGATATTATCAGTTTGTGATTGTTGTATTATTGTAATGGGTTTATTGATTAATTATGTGTAGTATGGTTAATATTTATTTTCACTAAATATTGAGATGTCCGATGAAAATTGAATTAAAAATCGAAACGTCGTAAAATTAATAATTAGTGTAATTAATAAATTTTCATCTATATTAGTACTAATTTTCATTTAACATCATTCTAAAAAAGTACCTCCTACATAATGTTTTTTTTATTTAATAATTTTGATGTTTCATAACCATGTAACAGCTTAATTAATCAATTAATAAAAAAATTAAAGCACTGTAAAAAAGCAACGTAGTTAAAATTTTAGTAGAAAGTTTTATCATTTTTTTCATTCTTTATTTTAACATCTATTTTACCAAATTTTAGATAATTGTAAATTAAAAAAAATTTTAGAAAACTTTTTATAAAATTAATCAGCTAAAACATTATAAATTAAATTTTTTAAATATACTTTAAACTATATTATAAGTAACTTATATTTTAATTTTATAAATGTTATAATTTATTTTACAAACTTAAATTTTTATTTTCAAAGAGCCGTTCAATACTTCATAAGTTGCATAGAATCAAATGAGAACTGACAATTTAAATTTGTAGGTTATGTTGATTGTTATTGAATGCACGTGTATACATCATTAAAATTCATGAAAAATCATGTAAAATACTCACTTCAATACTGCACCTTACAAATTTGTACAATGTACATTTTTTAATTAAACTTTAAAACGTTATTTCAATAAATTATAATATAATATAATATTCTCAATAAGCGCGCAATTCTAGCAGACTCGGCAATGCTTCGCTATTGCTAGATCTGAGTATACATACAGATTAAATGACAACAATTGAAAGTTTCATAAAACCTAAACTGAACATTAGCAATTTAACAAAATTTAACCTTTCACTTTATAAAAGTCAGAATGTAAATAAATCCAAATGGCAAAACAACAGTACTACCTATCGGATTTAATTCACACCACTCTCTATTGTGAAATATTTTTCTCAATTTGATCGCAGCACCAACTGTCGGGACAAACTAAAATTAAAATAGAATATTATTGAATATTCGATACTGCGATGGTAGTGCAGTCTGCCGGATCCAATGTAAAACATTCCAAAATCAACAACTACTTATAAATAAAAAATTAATTTAAAAAAATTTTCCAGTAGACCAAATTGTGAATCTAAACCATTCTCTAATCCCGTTGAACACACACACAAAATTTCACCAAAATCAGTCCAGCCGTTTAGAAGGAGTTCACTTTCATACACACGCATACAAGAAATATATATATATACAAGAAATCTTGTATATACATATATATACAAGAAATATATATATATTAAAATGTATCAGATGTGTTGTTTAAAAATATAATTAATAATAGTAGTTGTTTAACTACTCTGAAAGTTGTTTCAAATAATTAGCGCATTTATTTATTATATTTAGTGTAATATAAACGCTTAGTAAAGAAATTATTAAAAATACAGTATCCATAAATATGCACATTTATTTACTGAAAATATTACTCTAAGTTAAATAAATAAATAAAAATAGGTAAATACTGTTCTTTATAATTGGTGAAAAACGTTGTATAAAAGTAAATGATACAACTTACATAGATAGTGGAGTATTTTAATTGAAATAAACTGTAATTTTCATGGATAAGACAGTAAGACGGGTTATAATAAAAGAGGATATTTCTAAACAGCATTAGTACAGGAGAAGATCCGATAGTCTAGTTATATCATTCCTGGTATCATTATATTAGCAATTTAAATTAACTAACTATACATGTTATTTTATATGTGTACGTACTCTTCTACGTATTTATAAGTAGGATCGGTTCCATTAACAATACTCTCTCGATACTAGTTTTCACATTTCTCAACGTATGATACGTTCAATGACCGAAAGTAAATATTTAAATATTCTATTTTCTAATAAAATAAAATTTAATATTAATGGGATAAGCTTATGTAAACATTAAGGAGATACAGAGTAAATTGGAAAGATAGAAGATTAGTTAAAGATATCTGAATCAGAAAACGGCTATAGAAATAAAGAATGCTCAAAGAAAGAATGATTTGAACTAGGAGAAGCAACAAGGCAAGGGGCAACCTTCCCACCACCAGGCTTGATTATTATATATATATATTGAAGATTTCATCAAGGACAAAGAAAAATATTATTAAATAATTAATGTAGTAAGAAAGAGAATAAATTATGAGATGTATTGTTTAAAGGATTGAAAATTCTAAAAAAAAACATATAAAAACATGTTTGAAACAAAATGATCAACAAATAATTTCACAATTAGAAGATACTATAATAGATTATGGAATAAAGATGAATTTCAGAAAAAACTAAAGTAATGAGAAGAAGAAACAATAACCCGATCGATGTTTGTATTCGTACAAAAGGAATGAAAAATTATTCATTACTTAATAAAGAAAAACAATCACATAAATAAATAAAAAATTTTTAAGAAGATTTTTATAACACCACTCTTAAATTAAATGCACTAGAAGGTAAAAATTAATTTTATGACGGTATCTCAAAATGGATTTGACAACAAGCTTTGATGGTTATACGTAAGATTATGTGAAAGTCATAACTTCAAATTAAAAATTTGATGTTTTTGCCAATTTTTTCTTTTGCGTGTTTGCACCCCACTCTTTAGGTCATTCATCACGCATAAGAAAACATTGGCAAAACCATCACATTTTTAATTTGAAGCTAGGACTTTCACATAATCTTACATATCATCATCAAAGCTTGTTGTCAAATCCATTCTGAGATACCGTCCTAAAATTATTTTTTACCGTTTAGCGCGTTTAATTTAAAAGTGGTTTTAAATTTTTTTACATATTTTTTTTATTTTCTACTTTTTAGAGCATTTAATACGAGAATTGTTTTTAAAAAGTTGTTTTTATATATTTTTTATTTTATATTTTTAGTCTTCATAAGTTTACACTTTACAGCTGCGCTAGCGCACAGGTTTGAACGTATTTAGCGAAAGATCGGATCGATACGTTTTACGGCGGGTACAATCAAAACATGGGCTAAACGATTTAATTTCCGTATAACCAAGATCCGGTCGATCAAGAGTATATCCGATGCGATAAACAGTTAGCACTAGACCTGTTGATACATACGCCATTTGATCGTGAAACTCGGTCAAGCGGTGGCCAAAATATTACGGTGGCACCTCATCGCACTCCGTCCCCAATTTCCAAACGGGGTACTTAAAAATTGATTTCCGGGGGCACTTGAAAATATTATTATACTACCACTGCGAGCAGATGGGGAATGTTTCAGAGGAGTCGAAAAAATTTTTCAGAGCACTAAGACCAACCGTTTTCGAGATATTTGCGATTTTCGTCCGAAAATTCGGATTCGGTTAAAAAGTACTAAATTTTTCCAAAACTTTGATATATATAAATATATATATCAAATTATATAATGTATAATTATGCCAATTATAATGTATAATGTATCAAATATATAATGTATAATGGTATAATGTACCGCTAAAAGTCTTGTACAATCCTAGTTTAGTTTTCACTAGAACTATAAATTTCAATCTTGAATATTAGTTCCATATTTTATTCATATCAAGGTTTTTATTTGACATAAATTCTGAATATTTTTTTGGAAAGCTGTATTATATTTTGCTTTCTGAAATCAAATTTTTTCCCTGAAATTATAATTTCATTCCCAAACACTTGCCAATCTTTTAATTCTTCATCTGGAAATCTACTCTCTAACTGAACAAACATGTTCAATAAATCGAATTATAGCTGATCAATACCATCTGACGTTCCGATAATATTTCTCTACATGTCACTCCAAAAGATTTCGTGACTATCATCATGCTCTAAAACTTAAGCTAATTCTTCAAAATTTTTTTTTGATGCTAGATCGGTGAAATATTGTGTACAAAATTTTCTACATCCTGCATAATAAATACATTTTTCCATGCATCAACTAATCCTAAATCTTTCCTATGCAGTGTTTCCTATACAGTGCTGTTCAGTTAAATATGATATTTCTCTTTTGAGAATTGCTGCTACCCTATTTTCTTCTCGAGCATAACACAAGCACTACCAATCGTAAATATTACAATTTTTTGTGTGATGATCTTCCGATAAGTGAATCGAATGGTTTTAATGTGAATAGTAGTTATAAACTCATGGTGTATGCTAGTACGTAGTCTCAACTAAACGTTTCATCGAGTACCTTACATATTTACAATAGCTGCTTGTAGATGCGTGGGAAATAAATTTCTCAAAACAATTTACTGCAATACCTCTAAGATTATTCATTGGGCGGCCGCGCACCCGCGCAGCTAAGAGAGAACTGTGGTACCATGATAACAGAACTGCAAAAGTAAAATGAAATAAAAACAACAATAGTAATTGTTAAAAAAAAAGTTTAATAAACAGAGAATTATTATGTAGCATTAATTGTAGACTTCGAAAAAGAATCATGTGAACATGTACGTTTGGGGCGTAATTCTGCATACATATGAAAAATAAGCATTTGATAAAAGAGAAAAAGAACGATTTTGATGAAATTTGGCACACAGACTCGTGCATTTAGGACAATTTATTGGTAAAAGTTTGGGTCAGTATGTATAAAATTTTGTAAATATAACCCCATTTTATATTAAGCACATGTGTATATTGTTTTTTATATTTACTGTTGAAAGGAAATGAGATCGGTTGACATAATTTAAGTTTAACACACAAGGATTTTCTACATAAGTCAAGAAAATTCGGTATATCATTTGGGAAATTTTCTGATTATCTTGAATGCAATAATAAAAATAAAGATCTTGATGGATTATATAGTAGTACATTATAAAATTCGATGAGTCCAATGATTGTCGAGGCTTATAAAACTATTCCAAATTTTCAAGTCCTTACATTTGGCGACATATTCTAATTGGCGACAAAACTATTATCTAACACGAGTTTTGTAGTTCAAAGTTTATTTTATAATATTTTTAATAATTTAATTGTAGTAATATATTTATCATCTTATAGTAATACAAAGACATATTAAATATTTACAAAATCTTTGAATGAGTAACAATGACAATTTACATATGATATGCACTGCCCAGCTTTCCTCGTGGCTACAGACAAGTAAACTGAACACTGTGTAGAAGATAAGTATGCTATATCCTGTTTTCCCAATTCCAAATTATTCTTACCACAGATTAACTAAAAAAAAATCGTTATATTCTTTTGTTACACGCATTAAAAAATGATGTCATTCATATCATTTCTGAAGGATTCAATAAAAAAAACACATTCAGCGTTAAAAGACTAATTTTACTGTCTTCCAACCATATTAAAAGTTTAGACATATATTTGTTTTAGTACTACTAGAAGACGCATTAATAAAGTTTTGTTATCTAAACATTAAATGAAGTAAATAAAAATCGAAAATAGTAGAACACTGAATTTGAATCTAAAATTTCCAGGTTAGGTCACCTAAAAAGTAAACTGGTAAAATGTTAAACTTAAATAATTACAGCCAACTTACTAATTTCGACTGATAAAAACAAAAAAATTGAAGTTGGGAAATGAAACATATCTTATCCAAATGTATCACCACTGGGAACATAAAATAAAGCTCCAAAGGTAAAATAAATCAGAAATACCCCGCATTTATACGGATAAATTAAATAATATTACATACAAATTAAAGATTAAATAGCTCCAGCGACCTTGTCCATTAATCCAGTTTTAAATTCATCCTATAATAGCTAAAAACCATATTTCAGAAACACAAATAAAAACTTCTAGTTTGTAGCTAATACTGTTAATAAAAACAAATGAAAAATAAAAAAAAAGTATTTTTTAATTAATATTTTTATCATTTTATAAAGCAATCACTGGAAAAAGAAAATTAGAACAGCAATCAATGCAACAGAGGAGAAGAAACCAGTTTCATATCTCGTTAATCTAACACATTAAGAAAACCAGACTGAATGAATTAACGTTATCATCTGATAATATCGATATCTAATACATCGATATTATAAGTATAAATCGATACTTAAAAAGAATTATTACAGATCCTACTTTCATTCATGCTATTGTTATACGATTTATTAATATATTTGTTAATTTTCTCTAATGGACGCGCGTGTTCTTGTGTTAAAAATAAATAAAACAAAATAAAACTTAAAAATTTCATTCCATTGTATTTTATTAGAAACAAAATGCTGTATTCGTATGCTTTAAATCGCCTCAAGCGATTCTCGGCAACAGATATGATGCATTGAAACCAGGAAATTGTGTAGGTGGGACATACTGCAGGTAGGCCTGTGTTACATACCAGAAGAACATAGAATAAACTTATCTTTTGAATCAATGGATTTTTTTTTCTTTTTATACCACGCTTGCACAATATAAAGGGGCAACTAAATTATATTTTAACATTTGAATCGATCTCTCCATACAGCTTTCAAAGGAATGTTCAATTGCGATCGCTTAAATTCTCGTACAAATTAGAAATAAAAAAACATTTTTTAAACAATACAGTCATGAAGGAAACTTTTTCGTATTATGAAATTCCTTTAAATTATTAATCATTTTACAAAGATACGCTTGGAAAGAACTCGAAAAATTATGTAATAAACTATTATAAAATTCAGGTAAAGATATCAAAATTGTTTCATCAGGAAAACATTTTTTTTCATAATTTAAAAAAAAAGTTAAATATTAATTGTAAAAAAAATTAGCCGATAAATTCTTTGACATGATAAGAAAAAAGTACCTTGTCATTACTAAGAAACGAAAATTCAGTTTCTGTCCGTACAACAGAAATTTTGTATTTATTTTGTATTAATGAGTATGTATTTTTGTATTTATTTATTTATTTTATTTTGTATTTATACATAACAATGATACAGATGTTAGTTAATATTTTTAAATATTATTATTTTTTGTTTACTTTATTCAATTATATTTAAAGTAGCTAAAAAAAAGTAAAAAAGATTTTTCCAGCTCTGTTTAATTTACAGAAGTTTTAAGATAATTATGAACCCATAGCGAAAGTTGGGCGTAAAAGCATTTTTTAATCCCACCGAAACAACTGTACTTTTTTATGACTGCAAACGATCTGATAAAAGATATAAGTTATATTAAAATTAACAATTCCATTCTCAAAACTAACAGACATTAGTACCGCGAAAAAAGATGAGAAAAATGAACGGATTTCCTATTTTCTTGTTTATCAAGACGAATATACTGTATATTAATGAACATCAGCATATTCCATAATTTCAGGTAATATACAATCCTTCAAGTAACTCATTCTCTCTAATCACCATATGCTATATAACACTACTGTATCATTACTTTCAAAGAAAGTATATAAATAAGGAGTTATACCGTAAGAAATGCTGGTGATATATTATAAAACAACAAATAAATGTATTAAATTTCATTTGTAAAACAATGTTGCAATATTGCCTCAAATCAGTAAATAAACGGTACCAAACTTTTTATCATACTGATAAAGAATATGAAGTAGCTGATAAGTTCCTTTCCCCTCTAAAAATCTTATAAACCAGAGTAAATATTAATAAATCATCGGAAATTTTTTTTTTTGTTTAATTTTTCCTGAATTCGGTGAGTTGTATTTGAAAATATTTTTACACTAAAATGCTATTCTCAATATCAAACTATTAAAACAATCCATGCAGGCATAAAGTGACTGAATAATCAGTAAAATGTATTTGTCATGCTCGAATTAATTCATAATAATAAAAAACATCTTGCGCAGTTGTGTAAAAGAAGATCGACTTTCCTTTATTTTATTTTGTTTCCAAGTTTCAACTTGCAGAATCATAACGAAACATGCTTCTAACTTCTCCCCCTCAAATATTTTCTACATTAAATTGAGCATAACTCAAGAACGACTCAAATAATCTTTATCAAATTTCCACATGCACAACTCCAAATACATTACTACAACATATAAAAAATGTAATAAATTTGATCAAGTAATTGTGAACATTTTTGAACCACAAAATTTTATATATATATAAATATATTAATATTTTTTTAATAATAATTTTGTTAAGCATGACCCTTTGGTATAAGTATGCAATTATAGTTAATATATAAAAAAATCGCTAACCAGTAATTGAATTCGATGCGTTTAAGCGTTTTCGGATTTAAATTCCATCTTCGGGAACTCTCATATTCGCCTTATTTTTAATGTTAATTAAAACTTATAAGAAAATCGTGATATTTGCTTAAAACATAAGTTGGTCGCTTTATGTTTTAAAATTATGTCAACGTAAACGTCCTGTCAATTTTTTGGTCTCAACCAAAAAGAGTTGGTCTCTACCAAAAAAGTTAACTTAACCAGGTTAAGTTAACTGAACAGTTGAGACCAACAAACTAGCTGGACGTTTACGTTGACATAATTTTAAAACATACGACGACCAACTGTTATCTTTTAAGCAAATATCACGATTTTTTTTATAGTTGTACATGTGAAGTTTTAATTAACATTATAAATAGGACGAATATGAAAGTTCCTGAAGATGGAATTTTATTCCAAAAGCGCTTGAACGTGTCCAATTGTTGGTAAGTGGTTTTTTTGTATATTAACTATAAATATGCATGTACACATACATATGTAAGAAAACCACAATTTAAGTGAACTGTATTCTCATACTCTTCATATCTCAAAACGGAAAGAAAATCATTTTCACAACCCCACTCCCACCATCCGACCAAAAGTAATACAGTACTTTTCTTCAAAAAGTCGGTAAAAATATTTACGTCAAAATTAATTTAACTCCAAGATGATATCGTCAAGAAAATTTTTAAATATTACTTAAAATCTTTTTATTAACTAATGTTTTATTTACGTATCTTTTTATTATTTTTAATAGTATAAAATATTAATTAAATCATACTTTTCTCATTAATTAATTCTAATATTCATACATGATAAACAGATCTGTTACATAATTTGTTACATCAAGAATGTTTTAATACAAAAATTAAAATTGAAATAAACACTTTTAAATGCGATAAAAAATCGCATAACCAATTAAACCTTTCACGTTGGAAGGTGATGAGTTGTATATAAATTATTAAAACATATATATATATATATATATATATATATATATATATATATATATATATATATATATATATATATATATATTACGAAACTAAAACACCAAAACGAAAGAAAAAAATGTATTTTACGTACTTTTTCCTACCACTAACAAATGTTTCTTACACTATACATGTAGTGTACGGAGAAAAATCTATATCCAAGACCTTAATGAAGTTCTTGAGGAAGGTGAAGAAGATGATGGAATGTTTTTTTATATATATATATATATACGAGTTAGAAATTGATTAACTAGCTAAATAACGGACGTTCCCTCCCTATACATAATCAATCTTCATCAATTTTTGACTAGAAAGCTGTTGGATCATTCATTATAACATGTGTATAACACATAAACACACACACACACACACACACACACACACACACACACACACACACACACACACACACACACACACACACACACACACACACACACACACACACACACACACACACACACACACACACACATATACTAGAATTATAAAAAAACGTACGACTGACAAATTCACTCATCTTCTAAAGATTAATTTTCAGAATAAAAAATCTATAAGTGATATTACATATACTATTATTATTTAATCATAAAGCAAATATTATCTTTTTATTGCAATGCCTCAATAGTATACCATATAGAACAAATTATAATAACGTCCTTTTTTAGCGTATGATTATTAACGAGCAAAAATTCTCGAAAGAAAGCAATCGAATTCGAGATTTTTACTTTACTCATCAAAAACGCTACTTACTGAACTACTGTAGTAATAATACGAGGATTGTTCAATAATTAAAGAGACAAATAACTATTTATTTATTCAGTAACAATGCTTTTCAACATAATCCTAGACTCTTTATAGGCACTTGTCCCATATTTTTGTGACCTTTATTATTCCCACAGTAAAGAATTGTTCACCTTAGCGTCTGAGCCATACTTGGTCCGGTCACCGTTTCCGAGCTTAGTGCCACGTAAAAACTATTTGAGAGGACCAAAGAAAAGAAAAATCTTATGATTCGAAACTCGGACTGTAAAGTAGATGAACTGAAGAGTTCTCGATTACTGAAGAGTTTTCAGTATCTTTTGAGAGACAGGAGTTACGTCTTTTGAGAAAGAACCAGTACGTTTGCTCTTAATTATCGGTTTCACTTTAATTTCCAGAATGTTACAATAATACTCATCGTTGATTGTAGTTAGTTACAATCCAAATAATCGCAATAAATTGGACCTTTATAGTCCCAAAACACTGTTAGAATTATTTTACGGGCTGACGCGTAGTTTCGAATTTTTTCCTGGCGGGTGAACTCAGATGTTTCATTTCTTACTCTGACGTTTAGGTTCCGGCTCAAAATGATTAAACAAAGTTTCATCACGAGTTATTAAATGATCTAAAAATGTTTTACCTTCCGTTAAATAAGTCCCGTACAAATGTGAATCGGTGTGTTTGTGTTTTTAAGCCCACTGTCTTGGAACCCATATAGAACAATTTTTGCTATAATTCAGCTTATAATGGATAATGAAATAGACAATGCAAATTGTAGTGCGAATATTGGAATACTCGCATTTAAACTTCAGCAATTTTTTAAAATTTTTAGGAAAGCGATTTTATTCGCGTTTCTCCTAATGTGATTTATTAAGCGATTTAATGTGATTTTATTAATTAATGTTATTTTTGTGATTAATGTGATTTTTTTAAGCGTCAGTAAAACTTAAACAGGACTTCCGCTATCATGAAAATAGGTGGCACTTAATCTGCCCGATTTAAACTGTTTAACAATAAATAAAAATTTGTTGGTTAATACGTTTTTAACTCCGTTTTAACATCCAAGAATGAATTTCGGCTGGTTTTACACCTTCAAAAAATAAAACTCTTATTACAGCACGATGTTCTTTTACGGTACATGTTTCAACGGGGGAGTCGACATTTTGAAATAAACAAAAGATGTTATAATAATAAAAATTCTTTTCGGGTAACTAATATTTTCTATTTCAAGGATGCAAACTTGAACGCTAGACATTTTAGTTTATTCTATTAAATAGTTTTGCCGCTGTTGCCATGTGTCTGTTTAATTTTATTGAACTACCTACGTATTTTAATTTAATTTAAAAAATCTGATGTTGACACCACATGACTTCCTTGTACACCTATTAAATTACATATATACATTTTTTGCTGCGCGTCATTTAACTTATTTTATTTGAAAGTGAGATACGATCTTCCAATTCTTTAATAAAGTGGACAGTTACGCAGTTTCATTGTGGTAGTCACCACACTGCATCACATTTTTTTTATATTAGTTATATATAATAATTCTGTTTACGTCGCTCAAGTAGTTATGTGGGGTAAATGAGAACGTGTCGAATCCGTACCCATGGATACATCGATTCGAATCCCCGACTTCATATACATATATTTTTATTAAACTTTATTTTTAATTTAAATATATTGATTGATTAAAATTATTAACCTCTGTAAAAATTTTTGGATTAAAATGAAAAGTAGGTAAAATTTTATTTCACTAACAATTTCTGATTGTTTTCACTCGGAAGTTAATAATTAATAAATTAAGACATTTAAATTTCAAAAAAAAGTTAAAAAAAAGGAAATGGAAGTCAGATTCGAACCGACGTACCTTCCCCTTGTAAGATCCAAATATTTCATTAATTAAATTTTCATTTGGCCATAATTATGGAAGCAATGAAAATAAGTACAATTTATGATATATTGTTGAAAAGCTCTCAATGATGGCTTACTACAGTTAAGAAAAGGTCCAAAATCCAAAAAATTTGGGCTTTTTTGGTGGACACTTTGCAACCAGTCCAGTCCAGTGCTTTTTTGGTCCAGTCGATTGCAACCAAAAGGGAAGGTACAAAAGTAGATATTATAACAGTCCTAAAAACAAAATTTCAACATCCTTCGGCTAATTCAGTTATGCGAGATACGTACGTACGTCACGCCGAAACTAGTCAAAATGGATCCAGGAATGGTAAAAATGGATATTTCCGTTGAAATCTTCATGTACTTCGTACAAGGAAGTAAAAACATAACTGTTTCATTACGAAAATAATTTTTATTTATTTATTTTTTCATAAATATTAATGAAAATATTTTTTTAAATCCTGAAGCTTTAAATTCGGAGCTTCGAAATACTGAAACATCTTTTCAAAGCTGATTATGAAATAATTTCTCGAACGACTTACCAATGACACTTACGTTACTGTTAACTCAACTGAGCCGGCCTCCATGGCGCGAGTGGTAGCGTTTCGTCGGCCTCCGTACTTTCATCCGGAGGTTCCGGGTTCGAATCCCGGTTAGGCATGGCATTTTCACATGCTACATATCATTCATCTCATCCTCTGAAGTAATACCTAACGGTGGTCCCGGAGGTTAAAAAAAAAAAAAAATTAACTGAAGAAGGAACTACAGGATAATTATCTGCGAAAGATCTTCTGGAAAAACAAATAATTTGAAATACAGACATTAATAATTGATATTTTATGTTAAACTATTTATTTAAAAAATCAATTTTAAAAAATAAATAAATCTTTATCCTTTCCTAACAGTAAAATCTTATTTATTTCTACATAAATCATTTTGCAATTGCCCGACTATTTGTTTTTGAGGATTGTAGGAAAATAAATGAAATTTAAGAAAAACAGAAAAATTAATTTAGATTTTAAATTATGGATATGTAACAGAATTTTAGAATTACATGTGCTTCAATGATAAACTTATGAAGTTTGAAAGTTATCCACCATAGCTTTAAAAACGCAGTACAATATCTCTACTAATTTTTTCTATTCATAAAGACCAAACGAGTTCCGATTTTTTTACTTTCCCAAAAGTTTTATTTATATATATAACACGAGATAAAAGTATAGTAATCGTGCTAAAACTAATTTTTTTAATTTTCTAGATTTTTTGACGGTGCTATGAAACAACAAGAAATGAAAAAAAGGGGGTATAATTGCGTCTGTGTGCATGTTTATGTGTATGTGTTGTCAATTTCACTTAGTAACACGGGATAAGCTGAAAAAAATCTTAAATTTGACGCTTTAACTTCTACATAACTGGCACTGATGAAATTAAAATCTGGAATCGGGATTTCAAAGGGATGATGACCTCATCAAAAGGTGGTCAGGAGTTATATATTCTCGATTCTTTTCTGGGAAAATTTACTGACAACTGTTGCAAAAAGTTTTACCACATTACATTTTTGGGAGAATTTGGATGGCCAGGGGACAAAGTTAAAACCCCGAAAATGCCATTAAAATATTATTTTCTCTTAATTATTGCACGGTCGTAAACGGAATTTTTTTACCAAGTGAGCGTGTTCGGCCTTTCTAGTAGTCGTTTATTTATTGGATAAACAAATTATATAATTCTTTAAACACTTTCTGCTGAAGTATGTTACCGAAATTTATGAAATGAGTTTAACTTCCTGGCTACAAAAGATGCTTGTACCAATTTAAGACAGTCAATTGTCGTAGTCGTAGTCAAAATTACAATTAATTAAAAAAATAATATTTATATATCACACAAATAAAAAAAAATGGCATAAAGCGACAAAAAAAAAATATTGAAATAAAAAATAACTTTATTATTAAATAAAAATTTAATTATAGAATATAAATTTCTATGTTTCTGATTAAAAAAAAATTACCATAGGTGCCGGTTTATTCTCATGGCAGTAAATTCTTGAAAAAAATTTACTTAAACTTACTACATCGTTTACACAATTAAAACCCAGATGGGCGTTTCGAAAATTAAACGATCGTCTTCAGTAAACTCAGAGTAATTATTAAAAATAAGAACAAATTAACAAAACTTAGAATGAATGAATACAAGAAATAAAAAATATAAATAATAAATGAAAATAATATTTGAAAAAATTCTCTACTGTTTTGTGCCTACTCAAAAAACGAACATTAGCAGAAATTAAAGAAAAAGTTTATTTTTCTAACTACCCGGTTTATGAAGTTTCTATTAAACTTGAAAGAATTGACTTCCGTATTAAATACTAACAGTGAGCTGCGCCATATATTTCATTTTGGTTATCTACTTCTACTTAAATGATTAATTTAGAATTTTTTTTAATAATTTTTCCACAATTTCATTAACAAATAGGTAAATTAAATTAAATAATATTCTTTTGTATTTAAAGAATTCAAAAAAGAGTTTTACTGCTTTAGTTTATATTAAGTTTTTTTTTTTAATGAAACCTGCTTCCAGTTATTTCTGAATGTTAAAGCAAAACATATTTTATGTTTTTTCTCCTAGACAATCAGTTTATTTTATACTACTACTTAAGCTTAACAGTAATACTACTCACTGAAATAAATAATTTCTAAATACCGTAGGAAAATATTTCCTTGTATTTATAAAACGCATGCACACACGCGCGCGCACACTCACACACACACACACACACACATATATATATATATATACACATACATACATACATACACACACGTAGCATAAAATTCTTCAAGTTAAAAATAATAAATATTCTAAGAAAATGTCAATTTTT
The DNA here is from genome assembly GCF_047948215.1 of Lycorma delicatula. NCBI lineage: Eukaryota > Metazoa > Arthropoda > Insecta > Hemiptera > Fulgoridae > Lycorma > Lycorma delicatula. Next base: position 71,233,384 of record NC_134460.1, read on the forward strand.
TTAAACAAAATTATTTGTAGTCAGAATATAAAACCACAATCTCAGACCAAAAAAAAATTAATAATATAACCAACCTATTTAATTAACAATTATAAGCTGTGTAACGTGTAGGAATAACTTTTATTTTGAATTTAATGGCAAAAGAAGTTAACGATTTAAACAGAATTACGAGTAAATCAATACACTAGCCCACGAAAGTATTCGGTTCAGAATAAATTTTAGATATTTAGATACTGGAATAGAGGACATATCAAAAACAGTAAATAAATAAATAAAGGATAGAAAAAGTTAATAAAAACCTGACATTTCAGATGGATTAATGTTGTAAGCCGGTCTTTTTATTTATTTTTTTTAAATAAAAAGAATTTATTTATCTGTCTAGAAATTATGGAACGTTTGTGATTATTATAACTAATTTATTCTGTTTTAAACTTAAAATCATTCGAATTAATTGTATTGAAAGAAACACACATACACACACACACGCGCGCGCGCGCGCGCAATAACAAGTTATTATCAGTCGTTAATATTAGAAGTAAATATTGCCAACTGGTTATTCGTTTAATCTTAACTATTCGTTCAGAGAACTTAAAGCCGAAAAAGAATTAATTAAAAATAATATATATGAAGAGAATTATAAATTTAAGTGATATTATGCATGATTTTAATATTTTATTAAATCTACAAAATAGAACTCGTACAGTAAACAGTGGTTCTAGAAATAAAAAAATTCTACTATAAAAATTAAGGTAAAATTATAAAAAGGAAATTTAAAAACAAAATATAACAACAGAGAACAAATGAAGCCGGATATCGTGGAACAAGAAATCTTTAGGTTCCGGTTTTTTATTTAATTAAAAAAGAAATATTAAGATAACTTAAAAAATAGCTAGAATCTTGGCAACAACAATATTTTGTTTTGACTTTCATTCAGACTGATCGCTAAAAAAAATTAAATCATTGAAAATAAATTCCTAATTTATTAGAATCAAACAAAACTGTTGGTATAATATTAAAGATAATATTTTTAATACAGACTAAATATTAAATCCTTCTGGTAAAAAAATGTGTGTGTATATATATATATATATATATATATATATATATATATACATGTGTGTGTGTGTATATATATATATATACACGCACACACATATATATATATATACACACACACACACACACATTACAAAATTAAAATCGTAGCTTAACAATTCGATTAAAAATGTTCGGAGGATAAATAAAACCATAAGCTAAAATATCGTAGTTTATTTTGATAAAATTGGACCGAAATAAATGATAAATAACTAATCAAGTACCAACCCGGTTAAGATTTTCAAACTTAAATTATCTTTTTAAACTTTTTAAACTTAAATTATCACTGTAAACTAATTTATAAATTAATTTTATAAATTTGGGTGTTGTTCTTGATTGGAAGAATCAAATTTTAATAACAATTTTTACTATAGAATTAAAGATAATAAATTTTTAAAAATTGGAAACAAAGTTATTATACTTTCCTGGCACTGGTTATTTATATTTATACAGTGGAAAAATAATGATATATGAGATTCTAAAAATCAATATTTTCTGCTTTATTCTGCTCCGCCACACCCAAAATCATCTCCCAAGACATTTTTTTTGTTTGTCTACGTTTACTATATCAAATGGAACTAAAGAAATTCCACTGAAAAATGCTACCCAAGATTTTTTTTGGGAGTGGTGTTGAAATATGATGAAATTTTATGTAATATTATTATTAAAAGTTCATCATACTTTCCTTCTTGCAGCATAGCTCTAGAACTTTGCTATGATGTCAAGAAAGTAAATGTTCCATGATTATTTAAATTTTAAATAAACTAAAACAATTTTAAAAAATTAAAAAATTGAAATTTTTAAACTTTGATCGGCTCCACTAACCCCAATATTGGCCCAAAGAATTTTTTGGCCGTTACTACTCTGCTCACGAAGACAAAAAAATTCGTTTAAAGATATGAAATAAATATAAAGATAGTTTTTTGCAATGAGCAAATTTTTTTTTTTAAATGATAAGATATGCATGTACGCATGTGCTAAGCTTAATATAAAATAGGTTGTTTCCAAAATTTTTAGAAAATTGACCCCAAAGAAACTATCTGCCCCCACCTCTTGGAGGTATTGACCCCGAACTTTTACCAACAGATTTCCCCATCTTCCTGAGTTTGTTTCAAATTTCATCTAAATCGGTTTATCAAGTAAAAGGTTATTACGCTTCAAATACGCCAACACACTTACATATATACGTAAACTTTTACAAATTGCCCCAAAATATACGAGTCTCTGTTGACTTGTGTAGCTTCGAACACAACACACGTACATACGTACGTATAAATATTACTTCCCACGTTTTTACTTCCTTGTACGAAGTAAAGAAGTATTGTGGTCGCAAAAAATTACGGTTTTCAGATTTCAATAGAAATATCCATTTTGACTATCCCTGAATCCATTTCGACTAGTTTCGGCGTGACGTCTGTACGTACGTATGTATGTATCTCGCATAACTCAAAAATGATTAACCGTAGATGTTAAAATTTTGGATGTAGGACTGTTGTAACATCTAGTTGTGCACCCCCCTTTTTGAATGCAACCGACTGGACCGAAAGTGTTAAAAAAACCCAAAATTCAAAAAATGTGTATTTTGGACTTTTTCTTAACTGCAGTAATAAGCCCTCGTTAAGATTTTTTTCAGCGATATATCATAAGTGGTACTTATTTTCATTGGTTCCAGAGTTATAGCCAAATAAACGTTTAATCCGTCTTCAACACCTTTTTTTAGCTTTTTTTTAATTTAAATATATTGATTTATTAATAATTATTAACCTCTGATTGTAAAAAGATGTTACAATAAATAATAATTCAATAATAACAAAGAAAAAATATGAAAAAATATCAGAGGTTATTAATGAAATAAAATTTTATGTACTTTTAATTTTTTTTAAATGTGTATATGTTATTTAATAGGCGAACAAGGAAATTATGTGGTGTACACATCAGATTTTTTTTTTAAGGTCCCTGGGTCATAAAACATCAAGTAATGCTAAAAAGAAAACCTATACCCTACTTTTTTACTGATTACCATAATTTACTTCTTCCAGTATAGCTCTAGAGTTACGGTGCCAGGAAATTAATATATTTTTAATTTAATTTAAATTAAATAATAACGATTTTACAAATAATTTTTTTTTTAATAACGTGGGTAAAAATAATAATTAAAAATACTTCAAACACATTTTTCAAGATCAGTGTATTACTGATATATATTTAAATATTCAACTACTGCATATTATTTAATATTTCAAAATTTTTTTTTATAAGGCGGTTTAGAAATTACCAATACTAAAATTCAAAATTACTGGAAAATACAATTAGATATCACAGTCCTAAAGAAATACCTCGTAATTCACAATTTAATAACTTAATTTATATATTCACATAAATCGTGATTTACTAATGATAGATTTATTACTATTAGAATCGCAGAAAGAGCTAAGTTATTTTAAGATGTTATTTTATTAGAAACTAATATTTAAAAAAATACTTGTCATAAATACAAATTCGATAATCGGAAAAGTAATTTTATCATTAAAAATGCAAAACTTTCATTGTTTAATAACTATCGGAGATCAACATTTAATAGCCTTTTTGACTTTAAATTTATTAAAAATCTAAGTTCTCAACTGTAAAAACAATAAGTGTTTTATCAACCCCTTTTCTTCTTAGGAGGGACTGTGATTGGTTTAAACGTTGATGCTGTTTCCATGCTTAAAAAAAATGTCATCTTATCCAATCCAACACAAGAGGGGCGTACATTAAGTTGAAGTGGGAAATTTAAGGTAAAGGTTTTTTAAATCAAGTAAAATTGATTTATTTTTACGCTTTCGAATGGGATTGCCCAAAATGACAAAAGTTTTTTTTTTATGTTCTTTTATATTTATTCTATATATACACTTAGAAATATTTGATTTAGACATTTAGAATATTTTGTAAATATTTATCTCTAAATTAATATTTATTATTTTACTTATTCCTTATATTAATTATAATTTTTTTGCTTTTGCCTCAGTATCTACTGATGATAATTTTTAACAACCAAAATGGGTACCTAATTTAAGATTTTAAGTAAAATTTTTATAAACTGTTTTGAACGTTTTTCTGGAATTAAAGCTATTTTTACTGTATCACTGAAAAGTGAAACGTTAATGAAATTTTACCTGGAGAGTACTGTCTCTATTTTCCGTGTATTATAAAGACAGCACGTTGAAAAAAAACGAAACTCATAAATCAGCTAAAAAATCAGTAAATTAGTTTTTTTTTAAAAACGAAACAGGAAAATCGATTTAATTTACTGAAGCAAAACGAAAAAAAATCAGAAAATAATAAATGTGAAGTTTTCTTTTCAAACTGAAGGTCAAATGCCTGATAATCACCATTAATATTCTTTTTTTGGAAGGGGCAAATGACGGGCATCAATTGTTATATCCGAAACAAAAGATAAAAAAAGCATTCCTGATAAAAAAGCTAGAGATCGAATCAAAAGATCAGTCTAGTCAAAAAGATTAAACTGTAAACAGACTTATTACAGTTCATTAAGACTCCCAGACAACACAAGATGGCAAGGGTGTAAACGGTCCTTGTACTTAAAAAAGCACAATACATTATAAAGAAATGTTGTGACACCATTACAACGGATGCAAAGACCCCCAATTATTTAAAATACATCCTTAAAAATAAATTTGGTAATAACTAAAAAATTACAAAAAGTCATAAAAAATAGTCGTCTTTATATTAAACATATCACATACATTTATCGCCTAGGTTTTCTCTTAGACCATCCTTTTTTACTTCTTTTCTCCATCCTCCTGATGAACTCCACTTCTAGAAGATAGTGAGTCTTAGACCTCGGAAATGGTATCTTCTTCCATCTCCGATACCACCGATGGTGGTGGAAAGAATGCCTTATGACCGGTATCGGATGACTCTTTTTCTTTTTCCTGTTTAGCCTCCGGTAACTACCGTTGAGATAATTCTTCAGAGGATGAATGAGGATGATATGTATGAGTGTAAATGAAATTTAGTCTTGTACATTCTCAGTTCGACCATTCCTGAGATGTGTGGTTAATTGAAACCCAACCACCAAAGAACACCGGTATCCACGATCTAGTATTCAAGTCCGTGGAAAAATAAATGGCTTTACTAGGTCTTGAACGCTGGAACTCTCTCGGCTTCCACATCAGCTGATTTGGGAAGAGGCGTTCACCACTAGACCAACCCGGTGGGTTCTATCGGATGACTCTGCCTTAAATGGAGCAGCAAATAGTGCATCCTAGTCTAGAATGGGATGCACTCCCGTTAAAATTTTTGGGGCGGCTGAAATGTTCGCCTCTCTTTCGGAGAGAGCGAGAATAATTATTATTATCGTTGTTATTGGTTTTGTAGTAATAGTAATAGTAATAATAATAATTTATAAAACAACTTATTTCCTTTTAACAAAAAAAGAGAATTAATCAGCAACGGAGCAAAATTACTTACAACTATAGATGTAAAATACACTATTGGCTTATTACTTATTAGAAAATTTATTTAATAACGTAAATAATTTCAGGTGTAGTAAGATTGGATTTATAATTACAAGCTTATTAATTTATTTAATTATTAAATAGATAGTAATTACAGGCAAAGCGAAATGATTATAATTAAACGACATAAATTGCATCCACTACATTAATTCAACATTTCATATATTTCTGTGAACTGTGAATGGTGAGATTATTTCAAATAAGAATATCATTTTACTGATGAATTTGAAACTAAAAAACCCGCTTGATAATAATGGTAAAAAATCGAGTAAAGGCTAATTCTAATTCCCAAATTTTTTTTCTGTGCAATATTAAAATACAGTACGTATAAAATAAAGTTATACAGTACGTAAAAAATAAAGTGCATTTCTCCTTCTTTGTGAAGGAGTTAACACAATTATATTATACTATTCAGATGTCTAATTTTTTTTTCTTTTAATAAACGGATGTACTTTTTTACTACTTTTTACATAACTGGATTTTACATCCGCTTAAGACGTAAAGAAAAATATTTTTAAAAAATCTAGGCGTAATATTTGTAGCCAAAAATCATCAACGAGTATTTCCATTGCTCTCAGCCAATTTGAATGTTTTTAGACCAACATTTTTCCAATTACCAACAATATTACAAGAGAAAATTATTACAATCAGGAATGGTTAATTTTAAAAAATCTGCTATCTCTGTATAGAACGATCTAATGTGAACACCTCATGACTTACTTGTACGCCTATAAAATTACATATATACATTTTTAAAATTATATAAAACTTTATTTCACTAACTTCTGATTTTTTTCATTTTTTTCTATTTATTATTGAATATTATTTATTGTAACTTTTTTTTACAATCGGAAGTTAATAATTATTAATAAATCAATATATTTAAATTAAAAAATAAAAGGAAATATAGTCGGATTCGAACCGATGTGCCTTCCCCTTGTAAGATCCAAATATTTCATTAATTAAAAGTTTATTTGTCTATAACTCTGGAACCAATGAAAATAAGTACCACTATGATGTATTGTTGAAAAGCTCTCAATGAGGACTTGTTACTGTGTTACTGCAATTAAGAAAAAATCTGAAATCCAATTTTTTTAGATTTTGGGCTTTTTTTGACACTTTTGGTTCAGTCGATTGCAATCAAAAAAGGAGGTGCACAACTAGACGTAACAACAGTCCTAAATCCAAAATTTCAACATTCTACGGTTAATCATTTTTTGAGTGATGCGAGATACATACATAGGTACGTACAGACGTCACGCCGAAACTAATCAAAATGCATTCAGGGATGGTCGAAATGGATATTTCCGTTGAAATCTGAAAACCGAAATTTTCCGTGAATACAATACTTCCTTGTACGAAGTACAAAGAAATAAAAAACTGTGTAAAAATTAGTATATAGTATTAAAAATAAAACTATTATTAATAAAGTGATGTTCATAGATAAAAATATTATAAATGTTTTATCCAAGGTATGAACTAATGTACGATAACTTTTGCAAGAAAGTGATTAGTCAGCATGTTGTTTTAATGATCAGCAATCAATAAAATGTTAATTTAAAACATTCTATCGGGTGAGAACAATGGATTTACTCGTTGATTGTTATTGACTATAAATATTATGCTATATCTTTAAAAAAAAAAAATTTTTTTTTACTTTTCAAGGAACAAAAAACCCAGTTATTTCAAAAAGTAGTCGTACAATCCATCATTAAAAAAAATTTGTTTGAGACATTTGAAAAATATAACTGTATTACAGGCACAAAAAAATAAATTTGGGGAATATAATTAACTTTTTCTGGATTTTTTACCATTATTATTAAGCGAATTTTTAAGTTTCAAATTCATCAGCTTTGTAATATGTTTAATCTCGGTCATAACATTTTCATCTCCGGAGCAGCTAATGTTATCTTGAAGAATTTTTTTTAAACAGCTTTTCACAACATCGTCTCGTAATTAATAAATATACTTTATTTTAATTTTATTTTTACATTTTTACATTCTCGGCTACATCGGGAATGTACAAAGAACAGTAAAAAAAAAAAAAATGTTAAAAATTAGTCATTTTTAAGTTTTGTCTCTTATGGAAACATTTTTTTTAAACTAATAAAAAAGAAAATTTAACAAAAAAGAAAAAAATTTAAAAAAACCATTAAATAACCTAAGAAAAAACGTTTCATTCCAATGCTCCCAAGTCCAAAAAATCTTTTTTTGATCGACGAAAGTTTGTATTATGTACATATGTACGCACGTATGAATATTGGCCTATATTGATTTTATAACTCTGGACCCCGTTGACTGATTTTCTATAAATTTGGTAGTCGGGGAAAAAACTTGGGGGGGAAATATTTAATAAATTTTTGCAAAAATTGGAAAAAGGGGTGGAGATGTTTTGGCATCTCCACCCCTTTTTTACCCCTCATTTTTTTTATATACTGATATAAAAAAAATGAGTGACTACATTTTTATTATCAAAATCTGTTATTAATTTAGAATTTTGTTTAAAAAACACATGTTAAATATATAGACAATAGATGTACAATAATACGAGGGTTATTTTTTTTCAAGGTCCGATCGGTCTCGAAATTAAAACCACAGTAAAAATAAAAAATATTTTATTTGTAACAAGTACTTACATAGTTACGCTATTTCTCTACAGAGTTGCCACTCCTATTTAGACATTTGTCGTAGCGTGGTACCAACTTTCCAATACCCTCGACATAGAACGGAGCCGCCTGTGTTTTCAGCCATGTTTCTACGCTGGTCTGCAGCTCGATGTCTGTGCCATAATGTTGTCCTCCTAGCCAGCGTTTCATGTGAACAAAGAGGTGAAAGTCTGATGGAGACAAGTCAGAGCTGGATGATGGGTGATCAAACATTTCCCAACGAAAACGCTGCAGCAGCTTTTTTCTTACAGCTACAGTGTGTGAATTTCGTCCATGATGATGATAAGAACCACCCAACCCACCTTATGAATGGTTAAAAAACAAAGAATACGATTTGTTGGAATTTTGTGTCTGATAATGATAAGAATTATTTTCACCTTATGATTGGTTAAAAAACAACAAATACGATTAGTTGGAATTTTTTGTCTGATAATGATAAGAATTACGTAATTCTTATCATTTTTTTAGCCAATCGGACCTTGAAAAAAAAATAACCCTAGTATATAATAAAAAATGGTTTAGCGTAATCTGTTACAAAACTCTTACCGGCTCGATTTCATTTATTAAACAGTGAATAATCGTAAGAATTGTATTATTTCTGTAAATATGGTATGTATTATGTATCACACTTTTTTATCATAAGACATTCTGAAGGTCAAAGAAACTACGCTAAATTGTATTTTTATTATTATTACATAAAAAATACGGGTAATTAACGAAGTAAAACGGTAAATAAATTATCAATACATCTATTGCTAAAAAAAAAGATTAGAATATGAATGAAAGTAATGCCAAACGCTTTTACTTGATTTTTTTTTTCTATTTATATCCTTTAGTAAAAATATTGGGTTAAAACATTCATTCAATGAAAATACCGAATTTTCATCACGTTAAAAAGTTAAAGTATTGAAGTAATTTTGAATATTTAAAATAAAGACAATACGAGTCGTAGTGAAATATAAGGTAGGAAGGCGAAGGTGCTAAGTAGGAGATAAAAAAGATTTTCGCCTTGAAGTTAGAAAAAATTTCAAATTTACTCAATACAACAATAGTTGCATGTGAAAAACATTTCACATACGAGTAATTAGCATACGACAAGCCCCATCTTCTTACAACTCCATCAACATTTTGGTCATCCCTTGCCGTAAGGATTGGTCATATCAAAAATTGTTTCAGATAACCTTTTTTGGTAATTTTTAGAGGACTAACGACCACTTTAAACCGATTCGATACTGTGCCTATTAAGGTAGGTATGATTTTCTGTCTTTAAAACCCCATTTTTTCCACCCCTTGGGCCAATGGTTGGTTGGTCATATCAAAATTCTTTACTTAGATAAGTTTTTGGCCCTTAACCAAAGTATATTAGGAATTTTAAACGAGCTCGATATTTTACTTAATATGAAAGTTAAGCGATATTTTGTTTTTTCGAAAAAGCCCCCTCCCACAACAACCACCATGGACAGATTTTACTCATTAACGAACTCAACCGAGATTTTCGGTCGTTATATTTTATGTATCAATTTGAAAGTTATTGGCGCAAAATTACGGCAATTAACGTGTCCACAAGAAAGTAAAATATATATATATATATATAGATTAAATGAACACAAGTGAAAGTTTGATAAAACATTAACAAAATGAACATTACGGAAATTCACAAAACTTAACCTTTCCCTTCCCCCCTTTTCTTTTTCCCCTTTTTCCATTTTCATTTTTACCATTTCCCTTTTCCTTTCTCCCATTTCCCCTTTCCCCTTCCACCACCCACTTCTCTTTCCCTTGTTTCCCTTTTCTCCTTTCTCTGTCCCCTCTTTCCTCTTTTCTTTTTTCTACTTACTCATTTCCATTTCCTTTTTAGATTTTTCCCTTTATCCCTTTTCCCCGTGTGTAAATCGGTCCAATATTTTTTTTTGTCTATAGTGGACACACATATTGGAAACATTGAAATGGAATCGTAAAATATATAATATAGCGTGTGTTGCTTTTACGTCCAACAGATAGCGATGTTTTTCAAAAAACGCATGTTCTTACCTGTCGCAGGTGTGATATATAAATAGTAGGTATATAAAAACACACGCGTATTGCAATGCAACGTTGAGTTAAAATTTCAAAGCAATCGGGTGAAGAACTTTCGGAGATTTAAGATTTTGAACAAACGAACATTTATATTTTTATTTATATAAATATATATATATATATAAACTTTTGAACTGACGGTGGTTTTGAGGTCTAGGACTGTGAAACGCGAAGATATGTCGAAATTTTCCGGAAGTCGAATCATGGTAACCATTAGAATAGGTAGCTTTCTTATGAAATATACGGAATAATAATTTAAAACAAGCGGCTGCATTACTTAAAGAAAAAACTTTTTTCTTGTTAACATGTATTTTTTATTTTTTTTATTGGACTACATATGAAAAAACCTTAGTAATGAATTACATATATAACCCTAGTACAACACAATGAGAGTTAAATAAATGCATGCCATATTCGAAATTTATTTTTAAATAAAATAAAATGACACTAAGAATATTTGAATGATTTCCGGGAAATTGAAATTTAAAAAAGAATTTCATCATTATTCATTTTCACCTGAAATTATTTTTTTATCTTTGTCTGGGCATAATTTTTAATCAGAAGCTCCCAATTTTAATGATTTATTTTTAAAATAGATGAATCTATTATTCCAGTGTCGTGGAATATATAATATATGAAAAAAAGTAATGGGCAAAGAACGATCTTGTTTTGTTTTAAGAAAACGGTAGTTTATTTTACGAGCACTTTGTTTTTAAGACCTGCCCATATTTCAGCGTCGATGAAAAACGAGTAAAATAAAAAAAAATATATATTTTTTTTTTAACTGATCCCATTCAAAAAAACAGTTACACAGGAAAACACAGGAAAAGGAAAAAATTATTTATCTTTGAAACACAGTTTTTGAAATCGGCGACAAATTTTAAATGTATTACGAGTACACGAGATGCGGGTTATGAAATTTGTTTGAATTTAGCGTCAACTTCAAGTCAAGTATCAAATATTGAATTTTTTTTTTCCTTTTCAGCGCAATTTTTTTATTTATTTTATTTTTTTGTATCAGTTCAACCTTTTTAAAAAAGTTCTTAGTTACGTTATATATTTACACTATATCATTACGCAATAAAGTTACTGTAATCAAGATCTGAGTATGATATCTATTGTAACGCTTTAACTAAAACTTCCAATCTAAAGATCAAAGATCGGTAGAAAATGAATGGGTAACGGGTAAATAAATTTCACATTTTATACGGCTTGGTAAGATTTTCAAGAACCCCAGTCGTTTATCCAAACAAACGTTTTGGAGCTGCAGTCAAATACGTAAAGCCCGTAAACAAGTCCTTGTTGATTAACCCTTTTAATCATTTTAAAACTTAAATTATTCTGATCGTCTGACTCATTTCATCATCAATAAAATACATTTTACCATTATTATAGTATACTTTTCACCCATAAAACAACATGCGACAACCTTTATGTAAATTAGACGGTATAAATTGTAAATGCAATAAAATAGCGCAAGCTACTGTATGTACCATTTAAAAGTACGATTAATTCAGATCGTATAATAAATTATTACTTAAACCAGTTTGTTTAATCTCGGTTAGGACGAAATGCGCAAATAAATAGCAACGTATTTTATCTAAGTAGTTTTTTTAAGTTTATCTACAGTGAAACACAATATTAGGTTCAATTTTTTTATTTCAAGAGGTAAATAATTTTTGCTGTACCGTATTAACTATCCCTTGCTGAGTAGACGCAATGTGTATAATTTACGATTTCTAGAATAGAAATAGGTACACTAATTTGCTGCTTTACATTATCTAACTCAATTTTTCTTATGACAATTATGCAAGTAAATCAGCTGAAGTACAACAGAAATTAATCTTAGTTTTCTTTCTCTGAGAGTTCACCGTTCAGTTATTTCTATGGTGAGTATAATGAATGTGTCACTTTATATCATCTGTAATTCGGTTGTGCTGATATCCAGTTATATGCAGTGCCATCATTTTATCGAGCACATCATGACATTGTATCATAATTTCACTGTGGACTATAATACAGAGATATTCACACTTGATTTGATTCATATGAGATACTTATGCACAACTGTTAATGTCTTAAATCAAGTATTAGAAATGTCCACCATTTTCCCGAAGGCAGGTCCGAACCCTTCGCATCATATTTTTTGACACCCATCATTGGTCATCAGGGTTAATGGAATTCATCTCCGCAGTAATGGCTCGCTTCAGGTCTTGTACGCACGTGAGTTTGCTCGGTATACACGTCCTTTCAAAAAAAAACCCCAGAGAAAGAAGTCTGGTGACGATATGTCAGGACAACGAAGGGCCACAAGTCTTTTGAGATCGTGCGATCAACAAACATTTCTACCTTGAATTCCATGGTGTTTTTGGATGTATGGCACGTTGCCCCGTCTTGCTGCAGGTAACAATAGCGTTCATCAGGCTGGTTAAATGCTACAAATTGCATAATTATATCCTGGTATGCCACTGTAAAGGGTTTCGTAAAAAAAAAATATCGGGCCCAAAAATATCGGCCCACACGTTCTGTAATCAAAAAGACCATATTGCATACTTCCCACTGATGCCATCTTTACTTTCTTTTTCCTGTTTAGCCTCCGAGAATTACCGTTCAGGTATTACTTCAGAGGATGAATGAGGATGATATGTATGAATGTAAATGACGTGTAGTCTTGAACAGCCTCAGTTCGACCACTCCTGAGATGTGTGGTTAATTGAAACCCAACTACCAAAGAACACCGGTATCCTAGTATTCTAGTATCTAGTATTCAAATCCGTATAAAAGTAACTGCCTTTATTAGGACTTGAACGCTGTAACTCTCGACTTCCAAATCAGCTGATTTGGAAACAGGCGTTCACCACTAGACCAACACGGTGGGTTATGCTGATGCCAAGTACCGGTAGATAATTTAACTATGTAGCCAACACCTACAAAAATATCAACTAACTTTCAAAAATTGCAAAAATGTGGTTACTCAATGTCAGTGTGCTTAAAACAAATGATGTGCCCGATAAATTGATCTCACTATATTTGGCTTTGCACGGCTAAATAAAGAATGAAATGGAAAATCAGTTCACGTCTCATTTTTCCTACTGTCACTGAAAGATTTTTAGGAACACGTTCTATCGATGTTAAACGGTACTATGGTAATAATTATAGCTGTGAAAAAAAAATTTTTTTAGAATTACGGAACCGAATGATTAGGCCCAAATATTTAATTGAAAAATGCAACTAGTAATTTGAATTACGATAATGTCATGAAAAAAATTAACAATTCTAGCCAAAAACAAAAGGAAAATTAAATTTTCAACTATTTCACTTATTTATTTTACATATTACACCAATTTTAAATTAAAATAATTTAATTTTTAATGAAAAATTATTAAAATTTTAGACTAGATTATCTCATCTGAATTCCGTAATTAGTACCCAGAATTATTAATTTCACCACAAATAAACATTGTATTATTAACACTAGCTGTATTTTAATATTTTAGGTTAGCTTAAAAGTGCAAACATATTTTTATTAGAAAAAAAAACCTGTTTAAACAAGACAAGAATATATATTTAATCATAGACAGACCTTGGATGTCCTTTGAAAGAATAAGAATTCTGCTAATATTAGGATACTGAATAAAAATAAAAACTGTAATTTATAAAAATAAAAAAATGACAAATATTAATGATGGAAGAACTACGTCAAAGAATTCAAATTAATGATAAAGAGTTTTCTCTTGAAAAGTTTTCATATCAAATACTTACTTTTCGAAAATAGATTAAAAAAAAATCGAAAAAATATTAGCTAATATTAAAACCATCCTTATGAAGAGAAAATCCTTAAAGTAAATAATATACGAGGTCTGTAAATAAAGTAATGACACTGGTTCAGAAAAACATTTTATTTACAATTCATTTTTGGACTCATCCATGTAAATAATCCTATTTCATCACCTTTGAAATAGTTCCCTTGGGAAGCCACGCAGTGCTTCAAACGGTTTTCCCACTCTTTATAGCAGTGTCGGAACTCAGAAACCGGAATATCCTTCAGATGGTAGGTTACTTTTTTTTAAATGTTTTCTACTGTTCCAAAATGGTGTCCTTTGAGGTGCTTTTTAAAGTTGGGAACCGGAAAAAGTCACAGGGACGCAACTCAAGTGAATGTTTTTCTTTGCCAAAACGTCATTAATTGAGAATGCAGTGTGACAAGGTTCATTGTCATGATGCAGCATCTAGTTGTTTTTGATGGTTAGTCTCACACAGGCAACTCTTTTCCGCAGACTTTCAAGAATTTCTCGGTAAACATATTGATTTACAGTCTGTCCTGTTGGCAAAAACTCCTTATGGACAATGCCATTACTATCGAAAAAACGAATTAGCATGGATTTGATTTGATTCATGATGCTACATCATGAGAATGCACCTTGTCACACTGCACTCTCAATTAATGTGTTTTGGGCAAAGAAAAACATTCCTGTAATTCCTCAACCACCGTATTCACCTGACTTGAGTCCGTGCGACTTTTTCCTGTTCCCGACTTTAAAAAAACACCTCAAAGGAACAGTAGAAAACATTAAAAAAAAAAATGTAACCAATCATCTGAAGAATACTCCGGTTTCTGAGTTCCGACACTGCTATGAGTGGGAAAAACCGATACTTTCCATTACTGCTATGAAGAGTGGAAAAACCGTTTGAAGCGTTCCGTGGCTTCCCAAGAGAACTATTTCGAAGGTGATAAGAGTCCATGTATAATTGGTTTGTAAATAAAAAGTTTTTCTGAACCAGTCTCATTACTTTATTTACAGACCTCGTATATATGCAAATCATAAATCATCATATCATGCTACTCATATTTCAATTCCTCCAATATAAAATGTGTAAATCGTATGTAATGAAAATGAATAACAAACAACACATACACCCGCATACAAAATAGAAATTCACACCAATGATTTATAATTATTCAACAGGAAATATAATAAAATCAAGTAACACAATTATTACGAGTATAATTCAGGTTACAGCACACAAAACCGCAAAAGAATCGGTTACAACTTCTTTTATTTAAGCCCATCGAGACAACCTGTCAATCCCATGAGGATACGCGTGACTGAATATCGTATCTTCCAGTAAACTTGCGCAAGCAGAACGTGGAATGCATGTGTATAAAGGTGTGAAGAAAATAGTAGAATGAATAAAACGATAGCCTAAAGAACAGAAGAGTAATGTAAAATAACACTTTGATATTCAAAGTTTTGAAGGTTAAAAGAGAGAGAATGGTAAATAAAGTAGAGAAAGAGAACAGTGATAATATAATTTAAGTAGAAAATATATCTGCATACTAAAATCTGAGTATATTTATAGTGTAATAAATAATAATGGAAAAAATAATATAGCACAACACCTTTTTTTTAATTTGAACGAGATGAGTACAATGAAATCAATATCCTTTGTTTCCTAGACCTTCCATTAATCTTTGGATGGTTAAAAAATGCATATAGAGTGTTCAATAAATGGATAGTTCAGTCTCTAATAATGATCCCATCCATCTACTGGAAAATTTATCAAAATTAAATATTTTTTTTTGTAAATAACAGAAAAAATAATGTAGAATTAGATGTGAAAATTTATTAATAAACTATCATAAAAATTATTATTTATGGAAATATTTATTATTAAAAGCTTTAAATCTCGTTAAAAATATTATAATCGTACCCTACTATCAACAACTAACAATGAAAATGTACTCTGTGTATTTAATTTCTGTAAACTTTGAGAAAATTTATTTTGAACAATGTAGTTTTTATTACTATTGTTATAATACTAATTCAGTTAATTATTACAATTTTTAAAGTTATTTTATAAGTAAAATTTAAAAAAATTCAACGTGTATCCAACACCCATGATTAAAAATAATAATAATGACAAGTAGTGGTGACCAGACTTAGAATCGGTCACACGCGATTAACAAATTTATATTTGTTAACCGGAGAAGTGAGACCAATGTGCGGTGTTTGTAATAAAACACTGACAATCAAGCATCTAATAGAAGAGTGTACCATATATGAGGACCTCAGAAAGAGGTTCCGTCTTAGAAATAATATTAGTGCTGATCTGGATAATGGAAATGAAAAAAATATAGTTGCATTTTTACACGCCAGTGGACTTCTTAAATGTCTATAAAATGAAAGTTTAAAGCTGTGATAAAAGAATCTCTAAGCGGTAGTTTTATATATATATATATAAAGAAGAAATGGTATTGATAAGTTGAATTTTTAATTTCATGGTCTTTTGAGAACCTTATCTCAAATTTTAATATTGGGGCCCTTTACACCCAGTAAGTGTTTGTGATTGTCCTTGTCTTTTATGTCTTAATGTTTATTGTGAAGTTTGTGTTTTTAAATAAAATGTAAGGGCCCTTTACACCCTTACATATGACGATCCAGATGGTGATAGTAATTTCTTTTAAAGAATGTGACGAGGGCTAATGACCTTAGCAGTCGATGCCCGTAAAAATTCAGTTAAAAAAAAATAATAATAATAATGACCACGGAAAGCAACATTCAATAAACTAATTTCCCTCGATCACCGAAGCTTAACAGCACTGAATATGAGTCACCATATGTTTTTGACACTGGTTAGTTATATATTAGTAATAACTACAGCAAATAATAATACTAAAAATTTACAAAAATAAATAATAAAATATTCTCTAAAAATAGGCTTTTCCTTTTTTTCTGAAGTCATATTTTACGAGGCATGTTTTTAAAGTAAGTACAGTTTTAAATTTCGCCGATGCTACGCTGCGGTCGGCATTCCGCACATGCGCACTGTGTACCCGCGTCTGTTGGCAAGCCACAGACGATATTACGGAAATATTCGACTGCGTTTACATTTATTTGTTTGTATTTAAAATGTCTCCGCTGATCGAGAATCCCGCCGACTGTGAAATACGTGGTGTGATTCCGTTTTCTTAGTGCTACAGGCGTGAAAGCGGCTGAAATTCCATCGTCAGATCAGTGAAGTGTATGGAGAAAACATTATAAGCGATGGAATAGTACGAAAATGGGTTAGAGCTTTTAAAGATGGCCACCATAATGTACATGATAAGGAACGGAATGGAGACCTTCTGTTATTACTGAAGATTTGGTGCAGAAAGTTGACGAAAAAGTGAGAGAAAACAGACGCTTTACGATTTCTTCGTTATCTGAAGAGTTTCCTAAGTTTCAAAAAGTGTTGTCTATGAAATTGTGACCGAGTGCTTAAATTATCGACGATGATGGAGTCAAAGCGGCCGTATTGCAGTAGTTATTAAGTCAGGCGGCAGACTTCTATGACGACGGTGTTCAAAAGCTGGTTTGCACGATACATTGCCTTAATATTGGTGGCAATTATTTAGAAAAGTAGATTAAAGTACAGGCTTTCACGTAAAAATAAAATTGTTGAGAATAGTGAAGAATCAATAAGAGTTTAATTTTAAAATACAATTGGGTAATCTGTTAATTAAGTAATCCAATTTTTTAACGGGCGAAGATTGTAGAAAAAATTAGATTACAGTTAGTTATGCAAAGAGTAACGAAGGAAACGATAGGTTGCGTATATTCATCATCATATGGTATCAGGGATTTATGTTAAATTATAATCAAAATGCCAAAAAATTCGCAAATAATAAATATTCTACCGAATTTCTAACATATATCCAACTGGTTTAAAACACATGAATTGCGAACTCTTAAGAAAAATATTAATCTCTTAAGAAAATATTTTATCCTTAAGGAAATATAAACGAAGATTTTATTGCACTGTAAACTTCTCGTATTTATATTTTATTTGTTCTATATATATATATAGGTCAAATCCGTTATATGCCCACAACGCTTAAACATTATTGTATAGACTAGATAATTTGTTAGATTACGTTAGGGTGGGAGTCAGAGGAGGTGGGATACTTCCAACAAAGGGGCCTGGACCAGGAGGCTGCTGCCCGACGTGAAGGGTTGGATGTGCAGGAATTGGGGGAAAGTTGATTACTTTCCCTACCAATTCTTCAGCGGTCACGGATGTTTCAATTCTTACATCTACGTGAGGGCGAGGAGAGACACCCGTGAGTGTGGGTACTGCTCGGCGGAGGTGGACACCGCCGAGCGCACTACTATCTTCGACTGCCGGCGCTGGGAGAAAAAGAGAGGAGATGTTGTCCGGGTTGTAGGTCTTGTCTCCCCGGACAACATAGCTGATATCATGCTCCTTGCTAACGAAGCAAGAAGTCCTGGGCGGTAGTGGCCAGGTTTATAACGTCCTCCATGTCACGGAAGTAGGGGGACGAGAACCGGTGGAATTCGTATAGTAGTTAGTTTCGTAGTGTAACTTGCACTACGGACTGTTTATCATGTTTTTCTTGGATCTGTTTATGTTTTCGCGTGAACGTGTCTATGTTTAAAAGAAACAAACTGAAAAAAAAATGGCGATGTAGTGTTATGTCGTGTATAATTTTGTAGTGTAAGTATAGTTTCTTAACTTGAAATGTAATGTGTGTATTTGTAAAATTCTTGTAGTTTAATTTGCGTGTTGGGAGATTATCTTGCGGTTTGGCGCTGTAATTCGCGCTGTTATTGCGTTATTCGTTACCGTGTACCGTCGTGTTGCGTAGGGTCGTTTATCATGTTGCGTTTTCGGATTTTTTTATTTGAGTTTATGTGTGACCGTGTCTATGTTTGTATCCGTAGCGAAATTCGCACCTGTGTAGTCGTAGGGCTAATCAAAAAAAAAACTCGTGTGAAGTTATAGTATTATATATATAATATAATTATTGTAGTATTATAGTAGGTGTTATTAGTTCGAACTCTCGTGGAAGGTAGAGTGAACCCGTCTGGAGCCTGCGTACCTGACGTTATGGCTAATGGTGGTTCCGAAGTGCGCAGGGTTACTCCAAACGGGGGTGGTTTTAGTTGGTAGTCTGCTGGCAGTCGGAAATGACCATCAGTTGGAGTCCGACACTCCGTGCGTAAAAGCATTTCCACCTCCAAAAAATAAATGAGGTTAGGTTGGGAGTACATAGTATGGCGGACGTACGGTATGCTTTTGGTGCTCTGAGTTTTTCGCAAAATTTAGTGGTAAAAAGTTAGTTTTTTCTTGAAGAACTATTAGTGCTAAGTGCAAGGAACGATTTGATGCATAAACTATTAATGACCTTAGTCATTCATTAATAACAGTAGGTCTACGCGTCGTAACTGGTCAACCTTAGTAATGATAACGATTTAATCTTAAGCCACTCAGTTCTGTCTTAGTGCTTGTGTTAACCATGGATTTGCCTACCAAACATTTACCACAGTCAACATTTTATTTATCCGGTATCAGGCGTACACACCAGTACAGTAGTGAGGATGTGGGGTGTGGCTAAACGAAGTTTTAGGCGCCGTTTTGGTAATCATTCACAGATGCTGGATAGTTATCTGTATGAATTTATGTGACCTAAACGACTTCCAATAGAAGCAAACTCATTTGAGACAGTACTTCAGGATATAAGTGGTTACTGGTTACCTGAATAGTCTGATGTGAACACCATATTACTTCCTTGTACACCTATACATATACACTTTTTTTTTTAAATGGGAAGTACGTAAAATTTTATTTCATTAATAACTGCTGATGTTTGTTCATATCTTTTTTTATTGTTATTATTGAATTATTATTTAGTGTAAAAACATTTTTACAATCAGAAGTTAATTATTAATAAATCGATGTATTTAAATTAAAAAAGTTTAAAAAAAAGAAAGGAGACGAAGTCGGATTTGAAACGATATGCCTTTCGCTTTAAGATCCAAATATTTCATTAATTAAAATTTAATTTGGCTATAACTCTGAAACCAATGAAAATAAGTACCACTTATAAAATATCGTTGAAAAGCTCTCAATGAGGACTGATTTCAGCAGTTAAGAAAAAGTCCAAAACCCAAATGTTTTAGATTTTGGGCTTTTTTGGACATATTTAGTTCAATCGATTGCAATCAAAAGGGGAGGGGCACAACTAGCTGTTACAACAGTCCTAAATCCAAAATTTCTACATCCTACGGCTAATCGTTTTTCAATAATGCAAGATACATATGTACGTACGTACAGACGTCACGCCGAAACTAGTCAAAATGGATTCAGAGATGGTCAAAATGAATATTTCTGTTGAAATCTGAAAACCGAAATTTTTCGCGATCACAATACTTCCTTTACTTCGTACAAGGAATTAAAAAAGATTGATGATTTTACTTCATTATAATATTTCTGTCACCATGAATGTGTGTACTTTAATTACCATAATTACAGCTATTTTTTTTAATTTAGTTTTTCTTCAGATTTCTAAAAAGCCTGAATACTCTAGTTGTTATTTATCAGTATTATTCTCACAACCATGAGGGTAACGTTCACTGCAGGTGTTCAGTGGGCGAAGCCCTCAGACTACTGATGGGGTAGGCCCCGGGGGCCCCTGGATTGGTTCCGAGACTCCAGACGGTCGGGTTAGCCCCGATCGGCTAATATATATATATATATATATATATTTAATTTCATTAATATAGACATAATCTATATTAAACATACATAACATTAAGAAAATATAAAAATCAATGTAATTTTTGTTTCTTTCAGGATAGTAAAAACGTTTATTAATTTAAGAAACATTAAAAGTGTAAAAGTTTAGTTGTTATTGTAAATGATCAGAAAGAGAGAGGAGAGGAATGTATTTTTAAAAATTGGTTATGTGAATTTTTTATGACCCGCAACTGAATGATAATAATCATTAATAAAAGATTCTTTTATGGCTGAAACCTTTTACTTACGAGTGAATAAACTAACAAATATGTACTTAAAAGACTTCATAATTCTGCTCGTTTGAAAAGCATAATCATTTTATGCAGCAATACATAAAATACTTCACCGAATCTTACTGTTGTATCCCCAATTTTCCGGATTAATTTTATATTTTAATTTCTTTTCCGAAAAGATAATTAATTTATTTTTAATTTTAAGAAAAGAGAATAAAATTAACCTAAAATGAAATTTAAATGCAGTATGGAATAGAAAAACTTTCGACATTAAACTAAATTTGATTTTATTAACTAATTTTTTAAATTAGTATTTTTATTTCTTATATGTACATAGAACCATACAAGGAATATGATTAATTTAAAATAAGTTTTAAGTATCATTAATCTATATATGAATAGTTTTTAAAATATAACATTTTAAAAATATTTCAAATTTTAAAAATTACCTGGAATAAAAATCTGAACCGTTTGGAAAATTAAATACATTTTAATTTAAAAAGTTTGATTAACAAACGGTTGTCGAGTTTTATTCTCGTTGTTGAACTGTTGGAGTAATGTGTTTACATAGCTGTTAGATTTAAACTCTAAAGAAAACAGTGTCGATTTTTAAAAGAAAAGTATATTTGTGCGAAAACAGAAACATATGGATAAACTAAATTACAAACAGAAATGTTTTTATATATAATCCAAATACAATGTCAAAATATTGTAACATTATTATTACATAACTAGAAAAAAGGCGCGTAAATGTTACATGGTTTATGTTTCATTATACATGATTTGTTAAATGTTTTTGCCAATTGTAACTAAATAACATTATGAATTTACCTACTAATAACAACAAAAACTTTTACAACGAATAGCTTCAAAATCCTAAATATTTTTAGTATTTCTTGAGCTGTGATTTTTAATCTGGCTCTAACCCCATTGTCTTTTTTTTCATCCCCAAAACATAAATATAATTGTAGATAAATCGTTCGTATCAAGAAGTATAAATCGTTCGAACGAATGAATCGTGCAATGCGCGCAGCCGCCCAGCGCACCGCGTGATCCGCTCTGCGCCAATAACAGCTAAAATAAAAATGTGAGCACATACATAACTTCTTTTTTTTAATTTAAATATATTTATGAATTAATAATTATTAACCACTGATTGTAAAAAAAAAATTACGATAAATAATAATTCAATGATAGCAATAAAAAATTGAAAAAATATCAGAAATTATTAATGAAATAAAATTTGACGTACTTTTCATTTAAAAAAATGTGTATATGTAATTTAATAGGCGAACAAGGAAGTCATATGGTGTCCACATCCGATTTTTTATTGGAGAGATTGTAGTATTACACAAGCTGATTACCCAGGGTGACATAGATGGCAGTTCTTATTTATCACCGGAAAAGTTCCCCTGGTCATAATTCGAAAAATGTTCGTTTAAAATTGAGGAAGGATCCCCCATTTTAAATTTCAAAACTTTTTCTATGAATGTTGTTTAAAATTATATTTGGTGAAAATGTTTTCTAAAATATATCCTCAGCTAGTAAATGAAAAAAAGGTTTTACCAAAACAGCAGTTTTGTTTGAATCCTATTAAATTAAAAACTATGTTCAAAAGTAGCTAGTTAATATTTTTTTGTTATTTGATAAGCGTGAAAATTAAAATCAAAACTGTTATTACTAAAAGGGGGAGGAGGTTTAATTTTTTCCCATTCTCTTGCAAGAAATATGTTTTTTAATGCCCTCTGGTATACATTTCAAGTGTAAACAGACCATACTTAACCAATAATTAATTCATTTAAATTATTACAACCCATTAAAAAAATTAATTTTTGCCATCCATATGTTTTTTTTTTTTTTTTACAGATGAATTAATTCACTACAGAAGCTTATAAAGGATGCTTGTGTGTGTGGGAACATGAATGTATAGATTTTTATCGTGTAAAAAATACGATACCTGACCGGAATTCGAACCCGGTACACCGAATGAAAGGCCGAGACTCTACCAGTCCACCACAGAGATCAGCGTACTAAAGAAATTGAATAAAAAAACATTTATCATTTAGCTAATATGATAAATGATCAAAATTTAAATACTGATTTATAAGCTTTAATTCTGTATGAAATGTTAAAACGAAGTGAAAGTAAACCGCATCTAAGTAATGTATAGAAATAAGTTTAATCACTGGACAGTATAAGAGTGCTCCCAACCAAAAATGACATTAAATTCCTACCTATTAAAGTTATAAAACGATAATTTTTTTATTTAAAGCACCGATGATTTGAAAATTGTTTACCTGATTTTATTAAATGATATACAAAATAAACTTTATATCATATTCTAATTTAATTTCTGGGGGACGATGTTAAAGCTGTCTCTCACAGAATGTGATTTATTCAGGAACTTATAATATTACACAAAAAAAATGACTATAAAATACATGTGCTAGGTTTAAGTCTTACTGTTCACCCAATCAAGGAGTTAAATGGAATAGAGTTATACCTAAAATTTTTCATGCACATTTAATAGAAAACAGTGTAAATGATTCAGTCGATAAGAACGATCAGGTGATTTCTGAGTTTTAAATGAAAATAAATACGAACAAAGAAACGTAATAAGCTTTTTAGGCCTATTACTTTTTACATAATTCGATAATACTCCCTTTATTGTTAGAGACAATTTAAATTCAATTTGATGTTTTACTACTAAACTTACACTTTTCATTGGGATTGCCTAGAATGACAACAGTTGTTTGGTTTTTTATTTTTATTATAAAATTCGGAATAAAAATATTTGATGTATAATTTTTCTTGAGTAGAGTTATTTAAAAAATTGTAGTGTTAAATAAAATTGTTTATCGTATTTTATTTTTTTACATATTTTTTTATACTCTTTACTGATGATAATTGATTAACAATCGAAATGCACATCCAGGTTTAGATTTTGAGTAATTTTTTTTTTTTTTGCTTAAACGGTTTTTGGATGTTTTCCAATTTACTTCAATACTATTAAGCTTAGCTCATTATCTTCATTGGATTATTTTTAAGTAAATTTATTTTTTATTTAAAGTTAATGCAAAAAAACGAATAAGTTTAAAAAAATTAATGAAAATTAGAAGTTATTTCATGACAAGTTGATAGTTTCGTGTTGATCTTTGCACGTTTACAACATTAAGATAAATAATAGTTTAATCATAACTGGAATTAACTTGATAACATTGTACACGAAATATCGATATGAAACGGTTCTCTACTTTTAAAATAAGATTTCTACCATCAATAAACTTTTTATAACTATATAATAAGAAAATAAACTATTAAAATAGTTTTAAAAAATAAATTTGCATTAATGGTAGAAACAGCATTTTTATTATTAAAGTGCATAAAAGCAATAAATATGAATAAATAAATATTTTATTCAAAATTTGCACATAATTATATATTATACAGATCACATCAGGAATGTAAAGTTAACTTATTTAACGAATAAAAAGATCGATGGGCCATATTATCTGGAAAAATCAAGGGATCTTAAGAAAAATGACGATCAGAATATCATAAAATAAAAAATGATTGATTAAAAAAAATTTGATTAAAGTTTATATTAATAAAGAAAATATGAGAGAATAAAAAAGTAAATAAAATAATTTAAATTACAATTTTTATTAGTTTAGTTGAAATCGTTTGAGTTCATGTTACTTGTACACGTTAAACAAGAATGAGGAAATCAGTTTTTTTAACAAAAATAATCTTGTAAAACAAATCGAAAGAGTAATATTCAGATTTTCTTGAAACAATATACTATACATACATTTTTAGGAATATATTTTAATGGATCCATAATTTATTAAAAATAGAAAGGGAAAGGTTTTTTCTTTTAGATCAAAGTATGACTTTTATTGACTCTTAAACTAATATATCATTATTATTTTATTGAAAGCAATACATTCTTAAATATAAACGCGTGAGGATGTTGGAATTTTTTATTTAGTAAGTACATATTGATTCACGTAAGGTTACCGGCGCTTTCTGAGCTCATTCTACTTGGGAAAAATAATGAAAAATGTTTAAACATGGGTCCGGAAACGCTCCGATAGCGAGTTTCGACCAACGAAAGATTTCGCCCCGATTCCTGGATAAAGACTAAAATAAAACCGTACTGAAATTCTAGGAACCCAAATTAAGTAGTAAACTTGATGGTTTCTTATGGTTTTTAACCTGACAAATTGAATAAAGTATCTGACGTAAAACATAAAAATGTGTCGCCTAAAATCACAGTTTTTTACGTTTGCAACAAAAAAAATTGTTAAATCACTAATAAATGCGTAGAATTTATTATCAAAGTTTGTAGAGAATTAACTTTGATAAAAGTGATATAAAATAACCAATAAAAGACAAATACAAGTTCAACAAATTTGATTTTATTACCCACACTTTTATCTAGATTCTTATTGGTTATACGATCATTTCTAGCACGCGTATTTTTCGACCGAGTGACTTCTTTTCACTTCACTCTATATCTTTCATTATTTTAACAGTACTGAAACATATTATTTTTAATCTATCCTTAAAAATACTATACCCATTTTTACGCCCTATCAGGAAAGAATCCGATATCTGATGAATTCCTACCAATGTGAATTTTTGTGATAACAGAAAAACAACAATTGGCAAGATTTGTTTTTGAAAATCCTGTAGGATATTAAATTTTTTTTTTTTGCCATCAGAACAATTTATACAATTTCTAACTAATCTGGCATTCTTATAAGTAATAAATTAAATTTTTTTATAATTTTCATATTTATATTTTTCGTAATAATTTTTACTAAATTTATAACCAAATAATACTTTAATTAAATCTAAAAAATACATATCAATGCCAATCCTGTATATTATGAATTATCATCTTCAATAAATGATAATTTTATTTACGATAGAAGTAGTAGTCTTAAAACAAAATAACTTGATAAAAAAGATTCATATTAATACATAAAAATAATAAAACAAGATTAATTTAATTATAATATTCAATTAGTAATAAAATTAGTGTTAGAAAAAATAAAATATAATTTTAATGGAGTTAGCTGAAATTGTTTGAGATATTAATGTATAAATTACACGACGATGCAGGAAATCACGTTTTTTTCAATAATAAATATCATTTAAAAACTCATCAAAAAAGTAATATTAGTCTACTGAAACAACATATTTAATTTAATTTTAATTAGTTTGGTAGGAAGATGTTTTAATTGGATCAATAATTTACTAAAACTAGATACGGATGGCTCTTTATCTAGATCAACGAATAAATTATTTTTTCCCGAAATTAACTCATTCGTAAAAATATACACAAGAAAAGAATTGAATTTTAATTTAGTAAATACTGATATACTACATTATTTTTATTTACGGACACCAATAATTAATCAAATAGAACAATTGTTTGTAACCAATAAACTAATAATGGATTTGTTTTAAGGAGTTTCAAAAATATATTTCATACGGATATAAGTTAAATAAGAATAATAAATATTTAATAATGATGATGGCGATGAATGATAAGTTTAAAATTTTATTAAAATGTTCCAATTCGAAACAGTATGATTTGACTTAGCCGAAGAAAAAACAATTTAGTATTACGCTTCACGAAATCACGTGATTACTCCCATAACGCAACGCACTAAACTCATAACCAGTTAAATGAGAAGCAAGCAAGCAAACTGAACACTGACAAATATCTAGTAAACTTGAAATAATATATAAGAAACAGATTTATTATTTTTAAATCTAGTTGAAATAGCAAACTAAATCACTTTAGATTCTTACAAGAAAAAAAACAGAAATTAAATGATGAATTGTTTACGCCTAGTAATGTATTACACTGGCAAAACATGTACAACTATTTATGAGTAGTAATTCAATGTCATTTAAAAAAGAAAACGCATTTCACCGTTTCTTTTTTACTTTAAGTATATTAAAGTATATTTAGGCTTACTTGAAAATGTTAGTATAAGCATGTTAATAAATATAAGCGTATTACAAAAGGTCTAATGTTCGCCGTTCTTGCGGATAGTTTTGTATATACGTGTGTATATACACACACACTCATACACACGACACACACACTCATATATATATATATATATATATATATATATATACACACACACACAATCTATATATATTTATGAGTTCGTGTTTATTTGTAACTGCGTACGAATAAGCACTATAAGTAAGGAAAAGAGATCGATTAATTTATCAAAAACATCTAAATTAATTCCATCTTTTAAGAGCAATCAAATATATTTTACAATAAAAGTTAAAAGCATTTTAATAGCACTAACTTCAATAGGAAATCGAAATGGTTTATGTAGAAAGCTATTAATGGTAAAGATAATCTTTCTCTCTTATGTATTTTATATATGGATGTGTGCGTTTGTATGTGATTTTGTAAATGCAATCCGCACGAATATGTACATATGAAAAATATAAATCACTTCAAATGTCAATACGTCAATTGTTTCTGTTTTTATTTTTAAAAATATATATATCGAGGTAAACTATTGAAGTATTTTTTTAAATGAGAGAATTAAAGAAAAAAGAACAACAAACATGTAGACTATCTGTTTATCAAATGGTAAAGAATTCAAGAAAACAGAACATGTTTTTTTAAAAAGATAAAAGAATGAGTATATATATATATATATATATATATATATATATATATATATATATATGTACAAAACATTTACTTCTTTTATTAAAATAGTATATCAAAAAAATAAAATAAAAACTAGTTCTTCACACCAGCACACATAACTACAATCCTTCTAATTAAACATAAATTTCATTCTAATACTATATTTTTAACATACTAAATTAATTCTACCTAATTTAAAATAAAATAAACTTCAATCAAATGTCCTATTTATAATTAAAAATTATCGTAAGAAATCGAATAATGATTAAAAAGAAATGTTAAAGCAAGTTAAAAAAAAACAACGGTTTGGTATCTTTTAAAAAACAAACCACATTTTTTTAGAAAAAACGGTTCCAGTTAAGTAGATTTAATGACCTGTTGAAGGCGATAGTCTTTTTGACATAAATTTTCCAATTAAACGGAAGATATCTTCCGTTAATTATTTGTTAGTTACTTAAAAAAAAAAAACTATAAGAGATTCATAAAATTATTAAAAAGTATAAAATTTTCATGAAGATTTATTGGAGGTTATCAAAAAGTAGTTGAAATTTTTAATTGTTGTAAAGCACGTATGTTGATAAATTCGCATAAAATAAACTTTAATAATTCAAATTAATTAAAAACAAATATATATTTGGTTATAGAAGAAAACATATGATATGTACTCACGTACAGTTCCGTAAATTCATAGATTTAACACTGAATGGTGTTTAGTATATAAAGACACAATTTTACGTTTTATCACCAACACATTAACACCGTTTCAATCACTGTCACAATGATATCCATCTTAATATAAAAACAAATAACTTATTATAACCAAAACAAAATTACTGTATCAAACCGATAAAAAAAAGAGCAATATAATATACAAGTTAATCTTAAATACGAAAATAAATTTAATGGTAACAACGTTATAAATCACGTGTACATCGAGTAAGAGAAGACAAACATAACCTCAAAACGACTGCGTGCGGTAGAGTCTAGAGCCCCACTGAACTATACAAGCTTGTCAAGTCACCCACCATACACAACACTACACAACCAAACAGAACATACTAACACGTACTCAAATCCACACACAGACACGCTACCCTCTCATCTCCTTTTCATCACACAGAATAACAACTAATCATGTGTAACCAAGATAATAGTTCAACATTATTTCTACTATTATTATTTTAATAGTTCGGAACATAAAACATATAGTAAGGTGCAAAGTACAAGTGTCTTATTCAAAAGAAACTAAATGTCCGTACATGCTTGTTTAATATTTGTCTTTTTCAGAAATGAAAGAGTAAATAATGTTTTTTGTTTGTTTTTGTTTTTTTTTATAGATTTTCATTTAATTACAAAATATACTTTTAAAAAATAATAAAACCGATTTAAAATACGGCAAGAAATTTTTTTAAATAATTCTTTTTCAATTCTTGTTTAAATTTCAACTTATTAAAAGTCGGAACTAAGTCAAGAGTTAAAACGGTAGTACTGGTTTTTTTAATACATTCCGACTTTAAAAAAAAAAAATTTAGTTTTTAATTCAGGATTTTTTTAAGTCAATTAAAAAAGAGCATTTATTTTATTTTTTAGTTTTATTGTATTTAAGATTGGTTCGATCTACTAAAAAATTCCAGCATTGCTCAAAAAAAGAAATAATTTCGCTTATAAGAAGCAAAAAGGAAAAAAGATATTTTGATAGAAATTAAAAAACGAGTGGGCAGGAAAATACATAAAGAACTTTATTGAGTATGAGCTAATTACTTTTTGGCATTAATAATATTTTTTTATAAGTCTTGATCAAAATAGGAAAAGAAATGTAAAAAATAATAGAAAGACACTACTATGTGCTATGTGTGCTATATGGGTACTATGTGTGATAAAGGTGTCTGGAATTCGGAATTCAGGAATATATATTTTTTATCATAAGTTTTTTTAACTAATTTTCGTATAAAACACTGAATATGTTAATGACATACGGGTTATATCTTTATTACATAATAATAGAATAGTAAGCTATGATGTCAACATAAATCTATTTAAAGTCGTTTATATAGATATGTAATATTTCGTTAAAAAATCTTTTAAGTTGTTTGAAGGAAAACTTACAAAGGAGCCCCAGAGGAATTTTCACGATAAAGCAAAACAATGGCTACTAAAATCAGTTCATTTTGCGAAAAGAAGAGTTCGAACTTATGTAAAAAATAAAAATAGTACGGATTATTAAGCTCTTCCTTTTATTGAAGCTGCTTTATAATACATACGGTTTTTCACCAAATTTCAAATTTTATTTTAATTTTATTTTCAGTAAATAAAACACATATGATTTAAAAATATTGATGATTTAAAAATATTAAATATCACATTATTACAGGTGTTTCAAGTAACGATACAAATATACACGCTAGTCTGAACAATAAAATTAACAATATGTAATAAATATAACTTGTACTACACATTAGTTTTCTAATAAATTTTTACTTATTGACAAACTTTTATAGAAGTGTAAGTAAAATACTGAAGCAGAAATAAAGATCTAAAATATTTATACCATTCGTAAAACGTATTCATACATGTATGTAAAAGGAAAATTACCTTATTTTTATAAAACATTAATAAAAAATCTGATGTGGACTTCCTTGTACGCCTATTAAATTACATATACACATTTTTTGCTGCACTCATTTAAACTTATTTCATTTGAAAGTGAGATACGATCCTCCAATTCTTTAACAAAGTGGACAGTTACACAATTGCTGAAATATTAGGTTATAGAAGTCCCTTTACTAATCGTATTACTAGATCAATATTATTCGTATCTTCGTGAGTTGCTGATTAACAAAAGTTTCAGATTTCTGGTGTGTCGTATAAATAAAAGTTAATAATAATTAAACTATTCCGTTTAGTGAACTCCTGTATACTGGTTACAAATGTTAATTTCGACCTTATGGTATAAAATATTTAGTTTTTATTTGGTGAATAATCAAAAATGAAAAAGAAACAATCATACAGGAAAAACAAAGATAATATGAAAAAATATATCTCAAAAAAAAAACAAGAAGATGAAAATGAAGAGGAAGAAAATGTTAAAACCAAAGAAAGAATAAAAAGATTAAGAGAAGATGATAAATATACAGGAAGAAAACATAAAGACCAAGGAAAGAATAAAAAGATTCGATGATGAAGTATGATGAATATAAAGACAAAGAAAATTAGAGAACTAGAGAACGTGTACATAAATTAAAATCAGAAGAATTATATCAAACCAAAGAGCGATTAAATATTGGCAAAAAAACAAATAAACGAAATGATGATCAACTCCGATTTAGGGAGAATATTGTCCAACAGTATCAGAGGAGTATGAAATAAAAGATAAGAATTTTTTGCAATTAATTAAAGATCGAGCATGTATTCCTCAGTGTATATCTTGTTCTTATGAGGGTCTATTTTTCAGTCACTCTGTAGTTAACTTTAATGTAGATAAAATAACCAAAAATTCCAGAATAATTAAATAAAATTATACAGCAATTAAACTAGAAAATCCAAAAATAATACGATTCTAAATTATAATTTCCAATTGATATTAAATAATCAGATGTTTCAACAAATCTATTAGATATACACATATGTATATGTTTTAATGCCTATTTAATTACATACAAAATTTTTAAATGTACATAAAATTTTATTTCACTAATAACTTTGATTTTTATTATTGAAAATTATTTATTGCAAATCATTTTTTTACAATCACGGATTAATAATTATCAATAAATCAATATATTTAATCTAAAAAAAATTAATTAAAAAAAGAAAGTTAAAAAATAAAAATGGATTAGAAATCTGATTCGAACAGAAGTGCCTTCCCCTTATAGATCCAAATATTTTATAAATTAAAATTTCATTTGGCTATAAATTTGGAACCAAAGAACACTTGTATAAGTGTACATAACTACACTTATGATACATCGTTGAAAAGCTCTCAATGACAACTTATTACTGAAGTTAAGAAAAAGTCAAAAATGCAAAGTTTTGCATTTCTGGGCTTTTTTGGACACTTTTGGTTCAGTCGATTGCAATCAAAAGGGGGAGGTGTACAACTAGATGTTGCAACAGTCCTAATTCTAAAATTTCAACATCCTACGGCTAATCGGTTTAGAGTTATGCGAGATACACACGTACATACGTACGTACGTAAGTACAGACGTCACGCCGAAACTAGTCTAAATTGATTCAGGAATGATCAAAATGGATATTTCCGTTGAAATCTGAAAACTGAAATTTTTCGCCATCATAATACTTCCTTTACTTCGTACAAGGAAGTAAAATGTACTTTTGATTAACGCGCAAATCCTTAAACATACTGATGGGACAAAACAATCCAAAATATTGGAATATTATTACTTCCTCTGGGTGTCACATACACTCCTAAATCTTAAAGACACCAGCAAAAATTGTATGAAAGCAATAAAGGTAAAAAACTGGGTAGTATGGTAATGAATTTTTCATAATAAAACTTTAAAAACTAAGTTAAAGATTATTATTTATCTTGTAATTTAATTTTTTTTTGTTATTTAAATTTTTTCTTAATTTAAGAAAAATAATAAAATATAAACAAAAGATGTATTTCTCAAACCAACAAAAATTTATAAAAATTCGTAAAGAATAATGCTGTCCTAATAATTACGTTCTAAGGATAAAAAATAATTAACTTTCCTTAAATTTTATTAAATTTAGCCCCTAATATTTTACCTCTAAAGTTTTTTCCCACCCTTACACCTCTTCATAACAACAAAAATAATTTTTGAAAGGTTTAATTCGTTTAACTCATAAAACTGTTTGAAAATTCATTTCTAAAATGTTTTCATACGTATCTTATACTTCGGATATAGTCATTTTATTGATAAACTAAAAAAAACACATGATAAAAATTGTCATAAAATTCAACTGCCTTTGTACGAATTTTTCAAAAATTTAATAGAATCAATCACAATGATACACGTAAGCTATTCGTTCAAATTAATAATTTTGGATTAAATCTAAACCTAAAATACTTAATAAATTATAGATCAAAACAAGCGCGCACGCGCGCGCATACAAACACATACAGGAATTTATTATTAAGATTTCCCTATTTATATAGACTGTTGGACCACAAAATTTGGAGAGAAAAAAGAAACCCGGAGAAAGGATATTTTAAATCATCGTAACGCTTCATAAGTTTATTTATTACATACATAAAAGCAAACTTCATGATATTCCTCTAGATATCAGACTTTATTTATCATCAGAAACACAGCCAAAATTAAAATATTTATATATATATCTTATATACTTGTATTAACCTCTGACTGTAAAAACGTTTTGCACTAAATAATAATTCAATAATAACAATAAAAAAGACATGAATAAATATCAAAAGTTACTAATGAAATAACATTTTATGTACTTCCTATTTAAAAAAAAAATGTGTATATGTTATTTAATAGGCGTACGAGGAAGACATGTGGTGCCACATCAGATTTTTTTTTATCATTGAATTATACAGTAAAACCTGAGTTAACGGAATTTTGCGGTACCGAAAATATTTTCGGTACCGCAAAATGTTCCTGTTGTGAACAGGATTCCGGTCGTTAGGAAGAACTAACAGGACGTTCTGTTAGTTCTTCCTCCAAGTCATCAAATGTCTTCGTAAGTTCGTTTCTGTAGCG
This sequence comes from Lycorma delicatula, assembly GCF_047948215.1. Taxonomy (NCBI): domain Eukaryota; kingdom Metazoa; phylum Arthropoda; class Insecta; order Hemiptera; family Fulgoridae; genus Lycorma; species Lycorma delicatula. The sequence goes on from NC_134460.1 coordinate 71,266,960, forward strand.
GTGAGCAATTGAAAGTTTGCTTTTTGGAAGCAATATTGAACCGTCTCTGCCGATACGCATTTAAATGCTTCCGACAGCCAAATTATAGCACTGATATAGATTTAGTGAGTTAAGTAGTTGACCGTGCCGTTTCAGTAGTTGGTAACAGAGATTTCATTAAAAATCTACGGTAGTGTAATTCGAGGCATTTAATTACACCCTGGTCCATAAGCTGGGTAACGCTTGTCGTATTTGGTGGGAACCAGGCTAATTTAACATGGCTTAATGCAATTTCCGGATGACATGTCGCGTTATCTAAAAAGAGAAGAACCTGTCTATTTTGCTGCTTTATTCTTGTGTTAAACCCCTGAAATCACTTTTCCATAATACGCGACGTCATCCGTGATTTTTTGTTGGATTTCCATACTACAGGAAGATTGTCTTTATTAATGTTTTTAACACCTCCGGCTTATCAGCCTTTCCAATAACGAGAGGTTTTTCCAGTTCTCCTTTCATAAAACCGCAAACAAAAACTGTCAACCTTTCCTTGGAATGATTCCCTTCTGTACTCCTTTCAAGCAAAGAGTCTTACTAGGCAGTGCACGATAAAAAAAAGTCCGGTTTCTTTTCCGTTTGCAATATTTCTAGGTTCGTAATTTTCAGGCAAAGTAGCAACATTTGTTTTCCAGTAACTGTTTCGTCAGATACATCTCCAGCTCGCCACGTTCTTTAAACTCAATTTGATGCCCCTTTTTAAAACTTTCCAGCCAACCATTTGAAGCGCTGAAATTGGTGCTACCTAATTTCTCTGCAATTTCTTTTGCTTGGTGCTGTACAATTAATTCTGAAATGGGTAACGTTCTTGCCCTCACACTCACAAACCACTCCCAAACAATTTTGTTAATTTCTTCGTTGCCAGTTTTTCGCATAAGTCTTTTATTTGAACCCCTCCCTTTTAACCGTTCAGTTGTTAACTCGTTCTTATTTTTTAAAATTTCATAGGTTTGAGTCTTACCTACGCCTAATTTTTCGACTAAGTTTTTAACGGACAGTTTATCTTTTTCGCTGGCTTCGATTACTTTGATATTTGTATTTAAGTCCAACACGATTCTTTTTTTGCCATACTTGTTACACTAATACACAGTATCCGGAAGAACACTAACAATCGCACTGTACAGTTCTGTACTTTAGGTACTGAAATGTAATTTGGGTCCGTAAAAATAAAAAAATTAAAATGACAAATTCAGTGAATGAACGGAAAACAAAAATGCATATAAAACCCACAATAAAGAAGACTGTAATGAACAAAAAACGACACATGGTTACGTATGTGGCATTACTTAATTAATTTAAATAAAAATTGTAACTAGAGATAAGGAATGATGAGAGTGTTAAGTTATGATTCACAGGGCACTAGGCATAAAGGCTAGTTTACTGTAACTAGCCAAAACAATGATGACGTGTGCCATCGCCTGTACGTGGTTTTAACACTCTTGTCTGTCTGTCGTCGCCTACTATGACAGGCGACGAGTTACTGAAAATGTAAACATTGATGAAGTGTTAAATGCGAATTTATCAGTCAGTTACAACTCTGACATGACTAATTTTATTTTTGTTTATGCAGGGTAATTTGTAACATAGCGTAGTAAGCGGACCTTACACGATCAATAATACTGTCAATATTCTCTTCATCAATATCGACGGGTTCAATACTTGCTATACATTACACGATTAAAAATACTGAGACTATTTTTATTCAGTACTTTCTGTAATAGTGTTCTGTTTAATGTTGGTTTGCGGTCATGGATGATAAAACTAAAGTGTGTTTAGCGATAGTAATAGCACTAAAAATTCTCACAATCCCTTATTGTGTGAAATTCAAGTAACAAATGAAAAGGAAGACTACCGTAATTTTTTGCAAATGAATAAATACACTTTCAACAAGTTACTTGTTCTTACGCCATCTGGTTATGAGAAACAGATTAGGCATACATGAAAGATAAGCATTAACATTACGATACTATGTTACTGGAAGATGTTTCGAAAGTAAGCGATGATTTTGGAACGAAATACCAATTTTTGAATTGTTTGGGAGCGTTGGATAGCAAGCATATACAGATTAAAAAGCCTCCGCATTATGGATCGTTATACTATAACTATAAGGTTTTTTTTTTAGTATTGTACTTATGGTCATAGTTAATGCAAATAAAGAGTTCATCATGGTTGATGTTGGCATGAATGATAGAATATCCGATGGAGGACCACTTTTTCATTCAAAATTTGGAGATTGATGGAACAAAAAGGGTTAAATCTTCCGATTCCTTGCCCATTACCGAATATTTATCTGTTGCCCGTTGTCGCAGTATAATTGTAACTTGTCTGAACAATGAACTTTCAATTACCGATTAAGTAGAGCTATATCTGTAGTAGAAAATGCTTTCGGAATTCTCGCCAGCAGATTTCAAGGTTTTCAAAAGCCTTACAATGTTTGTCGTTACTTACACAATTCTTTGACGAAGAATCTTCAAAGACGTATTTGCCTTCGAGTAGTGATAACGTTATCGAAGATAAACTGCCTTCTCTACAATCTACATTAAAACTACATAGTTGTACAAATGCAATCAGAGACAGATTCGGTAAATATTGTAATTGTGAAGGGAAAATTATTTTTTAAAACACTTGTTAGTTTTCGTGTTAAGTAATATTAATAAAATTGTTATTGTTTCTTAAATATTAGTACTACTACTGTATTCTTGAATGGACTTAATATGTAGAGTAGACTTAACTTACTTGTTTTACTATCTTTTTTTTTAATTACGACTACTATAATTCGTAAAGAAATAGATGTATCGGTAATTGTTTTTAAAATGTTAAAATTCTAAAGAAACGCCTATTTTATTTCCTTCTGATTTCATCATTCTTGTATTTCTACTATTATACTTATTAAACTTATAAAAAAGTATATTAGACTTGCCATTTAGCAGTACGAGTTAGTTCTTTTGAGGACGTACGTTTCGGACCATATAGCTCGTCTTCAGCTTGAGTCTTTTTTTCTTTTTCCTGTTTAGCCTCCGGTAACTACCGTTTAGATAATACTTCAGAGGATGAATGAGGATAATATATATGAGTGTAAATGAAGTGTAGTCTTGTACATTCTCAGTTCGACCATTCCTGAGATGTGTGGTTAATTGAAACCCAACCACCAAAGAACACCGGTATCCACGATCCAGTATTCAAATCCGTGTAAAAATAACTCACTTTACTAGGACTTGAACGCTGGAACTCTCGCCTTCCAAATCAGCTGATTTGGGAAGATGCGTTCACCACTAGACCAACCCGGTGGGAAAGCCTGAGTCCGAATCAACTCGTACTGCTAAACAGCATGTCTAATATACTTTTTATAAGTTTAATAAGTGGACTTATTTTATGAAAACAATACAAATTACTACAGTAAAGAAGTAACTCAAAAAACATATTACCTACGTCTTCTATGCTTGAACCGGCCTTCAATTTCGCTGGTGTTACGATGTTTCGTAAGAAACTGTAACGCATGGACATCTGTGAAGATGATGGCTCGTATATATACCGGCTCCAGTTCTTACTGAATAAGTAATTTTTTTTAAATTTCTTTACGGTAATAGACCTTAAGCTATTAATCTTTTTTCTGACGTCATCAATAATTACTCTTAATTTACCCTTGATTACCCTTAATTTTAGAATAAAAGTCTAACGGTTTTTGAAGTGCCAAGTTACGTTTATATTTATTAACATAATCCAGAATCTTAAGGTTCCATAATTTAAGTAACATTTCATTTAACATAATAGATTCATTAAGCAGTTCTTTTCTTGAATCTTGTTTACTTCAGATTCATTTACTTTCGATATTTCAAAGAATGAAAAACTTTAATCTCTATGTTGTAATTACACAAGAACAGATAATAAAGTAAATATACTGAAGAAAATATTGATACGAGAGCGTACACGACCGATAATACTGTCAATATCCCCTCTAAAAACAGGCGGTTGAAGTATCATTGATGCCGCCCAGTACTGACGCTTGGATTTCAAAACATCCGGATATTTTTCAATACGCTCCGACAATCCATCAGTACATACATTACACGATCAATAATATTGACAGTATTTCAAGTATTGCCAGTATTATTGATCTTGTAAGGTCCGCTATACAGTATTCTGTATACCGAATGAATAGTACTGTACATTATACGTATTCTATTTTATATCCTCGGAAAATTTAGTACTGAACTTAATGTATAGCATTAAATCGGTATACAAATTTTTTTGCATAAATTACAGTATTCTATACAATTCTCAAAAAACATTTCCGTTAACTCGTGAGATTTTTTCCGTTTCCACGTCAGTCAGTTTTCGTTATTTCAGGGAAAATTAACATCATATCTTTGGTAAAATTCACTGGACCAGGAAAATTTTCGGTTGTAGACAGGATTCCGTTAAATCCAGGTACCGTTAACTCAGATTTTACTGTATACAATCGAAAAAGAGTTCTTTATCTATATTTATAATAAGCACATTATATTTGTAATTTAATTTTTTTTTCAATTATGAAAAGCTTTAAATTATTATATTAGTATTTAGTAAAATAGTTTAGTATATTAGTATTAGCATATTGGTATTTATTAATTCGTATTTAATATTTCTTACTTAATTTTTAATCTGATAAATAATTTTTACTAAAACTCATTCTTTTCCAAAATTGAAATTACACTGAATATTACTAAAGTCGTATTTCCATCAGTGTGGAAATTATTTTATGTTTCGTTTTTTTTTTTATTTAAATTTAATTAGAAATAAGTATATACTTTTAACCTATTCAATAATTATTTCACTTCAGTAATTTTATTTTATTTGTACTTTTCTAAATGAAATAAAGCCACATACATTACACGTTTATACGTACATTCGTTCCGTTTATATATACACTCGTTCAATAGGTTTAAAAAAAACATACCTATTGAAAGAATGTGTATGTACGTATAAACGTGTAATTTATGTATCTTCATTTCATTTAGAAAATTACGAATAAAATAAAGTTACTGAAATGAAATAATTATTTTACAGCTTCGCAAATTTAAAAATTCGCAATCTACAAAGACCTAATAATTACCATAACTTATATTTAAAAAACAAAAAAAAATACATTGCCACTTATACTAAATTTTTATTTATAAAAATATATTTTAAATTTAAGATATAAATAAGCGATTAAAATTCTCGGAAAGATGATTTTAATTTAGCTTGACCTAAATCACGGCACCGTAATTTTTTAGACTGCAGTTCAAAGGATGCCGTCATGTTTTAAAACATAAATCTAATATCTTAATTCTATGGATTTTGTGGATTTAAATAGATACATCGAAGAAAATGAGATCTTAACAGTTAATAGTATTTTTCCATACAGTTCTTCAATAATTATTATTTTATTTATAATTATTAATTATTAATTATTAATTTATAATTATTTTACAGCTTCGCAAACTTAAAAATTCGCAATCTACAAAGACCTAATAATTACCATACCTTATATTTAAAAAACAAAAAAAATACATTGCCACTTATACTAAATTTTTATTTATAAAAATATATTTTAAATTTAAGATATAAATAAGCGATTAAAATTCTCGGAAAGATGATTTTAATTTAGCTTGACCTAAATCACGGCACCGTAATTTTTTAGACTGCAGTTCAAAGGATGCCGTCATGTTTTAAAACATAAATCTAATATCTTAATTCTATGGATTTTGTGGATTTAAATAGATACATCGAAGAAAATGAGATCTTAACAGTTAATAGTATTTTTCCATACAGTTCTTCAACCCAATATTTAGTTGCAGGAATGTAAATCTTTCAACTTGTTTGAATTTTACGAATATTTCGCAAATGTCGAAATTTCTAGAAAAGAGTAACAAACATTAATTAAAACATTAACTGTTTAAAGTTGTTATTGGATGTAATTCTGAAGGCAATAACTGGCTTCTCTTCTCGGAGTTCTAAATTTGTCGGTTATAAACACGCCGAGAGTATGGACATAAAAGAGGATCTACAATAGATATCACTGCGGTAACGGAAAGGTACCAGCCCGGTGGGCTCATCCGATTTCATCTATCATTTTACTTGTTCAACCTGAAAATTAGTTTTTACGTAAATTCTTGTCATTGTAGAACTGATCTGACAACAAGTAAAGTAACATTATTACTCGTTTGTATTACACACAATGAAATAATACGTTGTAAAAAGTTTTACGTTTTTATTTAAAAGAATAATAAAATTAAAAATACTTAGCTAACGTACATTTTATAACAAAGAATATAAATAAATAATCGCCAAAATGTTTTTTACCTTCGGGACCACCGTTAGGTATTGCTTCACAGGATGAGATGAATGACAATTTTTGTAGCGTCTAAAAATGCCATACCTGACCGGGATTCGAACCCGGAACCTCCAGAAAAAGTGTTTTTTTTGTTTAACCTCCGGATCCACCGTTAGATATTCTTCAGAAGATGAGATGAATGATTTGTAGCGTTTGTGAAAATTCCATGCCTGACCGGGATTCGAACCCGGGAGCTCAGGATAAAAGGCCGAGACGCCACCACTTGCGCCACGAAGGCCGGCTCTGGAAAAAGTATTACCTTAAAAAAAAGTTCACATAAATTTATAATTCCACCAAAAAAGGCCGGTTCAATGTAATTACGAACGAAATGACAAACAAAATTGTTTCCGATGCGCTAACATACGATACTGAGTCAACAGTAACATGCTGATCGCCACCAATAGAGTAGAAAATCCGCTGTACTACCACGCATATGTGCGTAGTCATCTAAATGCATGTATGCATAGATTACCAATCACCTGTGACGTCACAACATAGCGCATGACTACAACAGCATTTTTTAGGGTGGGGTTGCGATTTTGCCAAAAACGTTTTGGCAAATATTGTTATTTTTTAATTTGCCTAAGAAAAATATGACCTTAATTAGGAGAAATCTCGAGATACTGAAGGTGACCTTGCTCTACAGCTTCACCTCCTTGGCCTCTTAAGTTGAAATTTTTATGGCATCAATGTCCCATATATAGAAATAATCTGACAAAGTTTGTTCAGAATCGGTCCTGTAGTTCTGGAGATATAAATTGTTTTAGAGGCTAACACCGAACATACATAAGTACATACAAACATTAACATCCGGTTTTTTTGGTTTCTTAGGTGTTAAAATCAAGATCCAATGAAAACTGTATATGCCCAAATTGGACCGATTAAAATACTTTACCTCTAGAAAGCGCTATAGCAGAGCTATAGCGCTATCTAGACGCAAAGTAATAGCTATGATCTTAAGAGTAATAACACATTTTATCATTGTCACAGATGGAAGATTTAAATTTTAACCTCACTATAAATTTGTAGAAATTTTCATACCATCTTTTTTTAATTCGTTTTCAACAGTAAATTTCAAAAATTGGAAAAACTAAAATACATGTGTTGTATATATGAATTACATAAACTGTAGTCTGAAAGAATTAAGAATAATATTGCGAAGATTTTTTTTTTATTCTTATTCTTTTTTACAAGTCATTGCACTAGAAAATCGATTAACTTTAAATTACATTATTTAATTTACTTTAAATTACAGCGTAAATTCTTTTACTGCTATACTACAACTTTTACTGCTATTTCTTTCTACAATTTATTTTACATTTTACGATCTAAAATACAATCAAAATGCTCATCAGTATTTTCACTGTACAATTAATTTGATCTATAGTGACATTTTCACAGCATAAACAATGTTATTTTATTTTTAAGCATTTTTTAAAAAAACATTCTTTCATTCCAGTTTAGTACATATTGCAAATTTTATGATCAAAAATAAAGACGCAATATTCTTCAGTGTTTTCTCGCTCAATTAATTTGATTCGTAGTGTGACCTACACTTAACTATAAGAAATAGAAAATTTTTGTTTTGTGATTTTACGTTTTATTGATATTCCTTTTAATTATTAAATATATTGAAATAATTTTTTATTTACCGATTTTAATAAAAAAAGGAGGTTCTTAATTCAAACTGTATTTGTTTTTCATTACATATGAACAAGCAATTTTTATCAAATAAATCGATTTCGATTTGTTTATTTCTTTGTACGAAATAAAGGAAATATTGTGCTCGCGAAAAATTTCGGTTTCAGATTTCAACGGAAATATCCATTTTTACCATCCCTGAATCCATTTTGACTAGTTTCGGCGTGACGTCTGTATGTACGTACCTATGTATCCCCTATAACTCAGAAACGATTAGCCGTAAGATGTTGAAATTTTGGATTTAAAACTGTTATAACATCTAGTTCTGCACCTCCCCCTTTTGATTGCAATCGACTGAACCAAAACTGTCCAAAAAAGCCCAAAATCAAAAACATTTGGATTTTTGACTTTCTCTTAACTGCAATAATAAGCCCTCATTGAGATGTTTTCAATGATTTATCGTTAAGTGGTAATTATATTCATTGGTTCCGGAGTTATAGCCAAATGAAATTTTAATTAATGAAGTATTTGGTTCTTAGAACGGAAAGGCACATCGGGTTGAGTCAGACTTCATCTCCTTTTTTTTTAAATTAAATATATTCATTTATTAATAATTATTAACCTCTGATTGTAAAAAAATTTATGATAATTCAGTAATAAAAAAAAATACGAAAAAATATCAAATATAATTTAATAGGCGTTAAAGGAAGTCATGTAGTGCCCATATCAAAGTTTTGTTTCATGGATTTAGAGAGGATATTTCCTAGTGTCTAAATTAGATTTGAACTGTTTTTTTTTTTTTTATTTGGAAAGATTTACATTTATTAATGATTTTCGATGAAAGTTAGTTTTTATATACTCATACAGAGTGAATGTATAGCACCGGAACTATTAAATAAACCTTTTCAATAGTTAAACGTAGGAAAATTGATTAAACCTAATTCTCTTACCTCAAAGCTAACTATTTTTATATAGGAGAAACGACTTCTCAGGGTGTATGTACACCGTACACCCTGAGTAGTCTATTTTTTTAAAATATGGCTTATTTTGTGGATAGTGTATATATAATATTTTTATTTTCTGTTTTAGACGATATAAATATCCACGCGTACATAAATTCCTTGATTTATCTTTGTTTCGCTGAATAATCACATACAGACGCGGCTACAGTTACTCTCATTTTAAATGTCCATCCTCTTACTCCTTTTCAAATGAGACTCCACGGAAAGTTTGTTATTTGTGACTGTTGATTTTAAGACTCCAGGATTAATCAGCAACTAATTTAGTGATTGTTAAAAGAGATGAATAAAATTATTTAACCAATTTTTAAGTTACTTTCAAAACTGACTTCTATTTTAATCGTTATTGGATAAAACATTTAGGAAAACTAAGAAATCCATTCTTATAGGAATAAATCAAAGGGAAAACAGATTAAAGGTGTTGTAGAATATATTTATTATGGTTACGTGTGCACTTGTAGCGGGGATTGAACAGTACAAGTCAGTCGAGCTGCCGATGAGAAGTGTCCGTGTAACTGCAGTGTTCAGTCATACATTTTATACGATTTTTATTTTTACACTTTATGCATTTTATTATACAATGGACAGAAAACAATACATAATAGACAGGATTGTAATTTATACAGTATAATTACCGCATTATTCATGTTAGTCGTTTTTATATCATAAAAATAAAACATTTTTAATAATAATAAAACATTACATTTGTTATCAGAATTGGATTACAACAGTAATAAGGAATGACAATTAAAAGCAGAACCAAATGAGGTTCAAACATACAAGGAATTCTCTGACTTTCTAAATAAGAGATATCAGATCGTAGAAGCAGCGGCTAGTAGTAGCAAGAGACCGGTCCAGGGTCCGTCTGTTACCAGTGCAAAATCATCATCAAATCACTTCCTTAAGTCAAATCAGAACAAAAATCATAATTTTCCCAAACCAAACAACAAATATAGTTATGTCATTTTTAAGAAACAATCAAATTTCACTAACATTAAACGTGTAATATGCAGATTAGAACACAAGTTATTTAATTGTCCCCCCATCTTCATTAAAATGAGCACAGATGAAAGAAAGGAACAAGTTATGAGACTAAACTTATGCATCACTTGTCTTCGTCCTGAACACTTGACAAAGGATTGCAAGGTACTAGGCAAGGGCAAAACTTGTAGTCAAACTTACCATTCTCTTTTGCATTCATCATCAGCTTCAGATTCACTGAAAATGTCTGGTAATACAGAAGTAATAAACTCTAAACCACACTCTTCAAGTGAAACTGTAGGACATTCATCTCATATAATAAGTGAAAATAGACAAGTGTGACTTTCCACAGATTGTAGAAATTGCTGACAAATCCGGCAATTACATTTCATGTCGTGCGCTTCTGGATGCAGGTTCTTCGATTCATATCATGACTGAATCTCTTTGTCAACAACTCAAACATCCAAAATTTAAGAGTGGAACTCTTAAATACCATCGTAAAGATAAGGAAACGCTCTTTACGGATGAAAATGCCTTATGAGACGAACACTACTACAAGACGGTGAGATAAATTGAGAAGGACGTTTTGTCGTAACTTTACTTGTAAAATTTAACATCAGTGACCTGGGAAATTCGAGATACAAAGCACTCAGATGATTTTATCAGCTTGAAAAAATATTGCAGAAGAATGTAACGATCAAGGATCAATATGTAGACTTTATGGAAAAATATATATGAATTGGCCATATGGAAAGAATTAGCGAAAATACAATTAATTACATATCCTTCATATTATATTTCACATCACTCGGTTACAAAAAAACGAGAGTACAACAACAAAACTTCGCGTGGCATTTGATGCGTCCTACAAAACTGATACAAACATATCACTCAGCGACTGTCTAAACTTCGGTCCAGTAGTACAAGACGATTTAATTTTTATTGTGACTAGATTAAGAATGCATAAAATTATTATGACTACAGACGTAGAAAAAATGTATCGCCAGATATTAGTAGATCCGCAACAGACAAGCAGCTTATCTTTTGGAGAAGTGATCTATCTCTCCCATTAAACACATAAATTAATTATACTTGTACATGGAACAGTATCAGCTTTATACTTGGCAACGAAATCATTACAATTTCTTGGTACAGAATATCACCAGTCTTATTCTGAAGGAGAATCTGCAGCGTTATCTGATTTTTACGTTGATGATGTCATGACTGGAGGGGAATCTCTTGAAGCTATCAAGATTCAAACTCAATTACGGCAGATATTTAAATGTGGATGCTTTACGATGAGAAAATGGCAACAACAATTATCAACTATTATCTAACAATTATCAACTATTACAGAATCTCTTCAGTGAAGAAATAGAAACAGAAAACGTTTATGATGTCAATCAGGATGACACAGTAAAAACATTAGGACTACATTGGAACTCACAGTGTGATACTTTTCATTTTTTCATGCACCGTGAGGACAGAAGCTGTAAACATGTCTCAAAAAAGTTAATACTCTCAGAAGTTTCCAGGATTTTCGATCAACTTGCATTAATTGACCCTGTTGTTTTAACTGCAAAAACGGTCGTACAGGATCTATGGCAGCTCAAGTTAAATTCGGATGAAAATGTACCACTTCATATAAAAAACAAGTGGCTTGCTAAAAGGTATTCATTTACAACAATTTAACAATTCCTAGACATTCATGCCGGATCAGATAATTTACAATTACATACATTCTCAGATGCATCATCAAAAGGTTACGGTGCATGAGTATATCTCAGGAGTGAAGATAATCAAGGTAATGTCAAAACAAAATTGGTTCGCATCACAGTTCCAACCAAGCACACACACTCCCACAGGCACATGAGATCTCCTCAAACATACACACAACATTCCCCCACACACACGGGTAAGACTTTGCCAACGAACAGACACAGACATCGCAAGAACTCAAGTGAAGAAAAACACCAAGCAAGAAAGGCACTCTCGAAAGAGGCGCCATCAACCACACCTACACTCACACACACGCCTAGCAAAACATCCAGTCAACTCACATACTTACCCACAACAGCCATCAGTCGTTGCTTCAGTGATGAGGGCAACACGCTCAGGCACCGGGAACGGAGTGGCCATGGCCTCAACGCGCCAAGGCGACCCCGCACGCTCCCAGGAGTCCTCCAGGCACTCAGTCGCAGACCTGTCCAGCCCGGCAATCCTGACATCTTCTTCTCTGCCAGTTCTCCTCCCATAGACAGAGCTTGTCTGTCACTTTCCTAGTATATTGATCCACCGCAGTCCACGCTTCCTCTCCGCTCATTAATATTCGCTGAGAGTCATCCAGCTGGAAATTTCCATAGCCCAGGGTATCTAATAACTCTTTTCGCTCTTCCCTAGAATGTAGACATCTGAAGTAGACGTGCAGGGAGCTTTCTTCCTTTCCACACTCCGGACAGAGGTCGGTGTGGTCATGACCTAATCGGGACAGGTATGCCTAAAATCGGCCATAGCCCACCAGAAACTGAGTGAGACTGTAAGCCGGCAAGCCATGCGATCTCCTGTAACACTCGTAGCTCGTAACTCGTAGCTAAAATTAGTGGGGGTACTGCCAGAAACGTTTGGGCCTTTTCATGGCCATGGTTAAAGTTTTCTGTAAAATAAAAGAACCCAAAAAATGAATCAAATACAGCTGGAAGCAAAATAATAATCTAATTCTACACTTTATCAAATTCAAGAATATGGTAGATGATTTTTTTTGTTTATAAACTGTATTCGGTTTAACCCAATAAATAATAAAATGTCAACACAGATATTTTTTTTAATATTATTAGATAACTTAATAAAATATCCTCTTAAGAACACTTTAGTTCAATGGTGCTTAATTTTAATTTCTTTGTACACAGAAACAAATACATAATTAGTTTTTACTAATTTTACCTTCCTTTTTCCCTTCAAGCGTGTTTTTGGACAGATTTGACAATCAAAGAGCCCTTGCTTTCCGCCATCTTCTGATCACTACTGAAAAAGCAACAAAACCGCTTTCATATTCCTTCCACTGACTAAACTAGAAAGGGGGACGAACAAGGAACCTTCCATACACACGCGGAATAAAAAGAAAACTACCCTCCACCAGCACGCCAGGGTTGTCACTGCGAGGACAACAGTGCTCTCTCTCTCCCTCGCAGCCTCGCGTGCAGCTTCCTATGTACGCATGCGCACATAGCCAAAACCCACGCCGCTGGAACTGTGAAGCGCACAGTTCCACACAAAGATCTTTGTATCTTTTTCATAAACTGGGGGATGGATAGCATATCTGGGGGATTCATTAAGCTTAAGGATTATATATTGTACAAGTATAAAGAAAGAAAAAAGGACTCATTATACTAAATTTTATCGATAATATCAAGTGGAAATAGAGAGTGCTGCAATTCCACAGTGCCTATACGCGAGCCGCCATTAAATAACACACTGAATCTCACAAACAACAGGGTGTCTGGAGTACACGTCACTAATCGCCCGTAAGGCACTCATGGAATCCTAGTAAAGAAGTACATGCAGAAATTTTTGGCAAATTATACTTAAGGCTTTATTAATAGAATATTGCTCCCCAACGAAAATACTCTGACACTGTGGAGGCGAAACATGCATGTTCTGTTGCCAACCACAAAAGCACAATCAACAGAATTAAAATATTTAGAGCCGTAGTTATAAACTTTAAATCAGTTTTCATGCTATTTATAATATTATAAAATTTGTTTCGCAAAATAACCGGATTTGTGTTCTTTTTATTAAAATGACAAAGATCAAAGGGCTTAAAGGAAATGCACCTGTAGCAAGAAGGATGTTTGAATGATGGACTGCATCTATTATTCTAAGAGCGGTGGGCTGAGCGGACAAATAAGCCTCACAGCTGTAGTCCAAGCGGCAACGGACTAGAGCTCGGTAGAAGCGCAACATCCATACTCGATCAGCCCTTCAATTAGTATTACATAAAACTCTCAGAATATCTAACATTTATGGGCATTTTACCTTCAGCTCCTTTAAATGTGTTACCCACGTTACTCGTTGGTCAAACACATTTCTAAAAATCTAACCCGTGCATGCTTCAACTGGTTCACCATGTAAATACAGTTGAGGGACGGTGTCATCCTTCAAGCGTGAAAAGCAGGCGCATTTCGTTTTTTTCCGGAGAAAACGTGAATCCTGTCATTGTACACCACGATTTTAAACAGGTTATTGTACGGTGAAGCAATTTCTCGCTAGTAACTAAAATTCTAGATGTCACATAAATTGAGAAATCATCAACAAATAAAGAACAAATAACGGGTTTTCGCACGCAGTTTGTTATACTATTTTTGGCTACGGCAAAAATGGTAACACTTAGGATATTTTCCTGTGGTTTTCCGTTTACCAGCGTGAAACTTTCTTATATCGTCGTTCCAACTCGAACTCGAAAGGACCGACTGCTGAGGAAACCTCTGATGAATACAAGGAGATTTCCTAGTATACCCCATTCATGTAGTTTATTCAGGATTCCTCTCCTCCAAGCCGTGTCGTACGCCTTTTACATATCAATAAATACCACAACTAGGCGTTGGTGAAGTAAAAAGGCATTTTGAATAACATTTCGGGGTAACTACGTGATTCATGTGTAGTGGATTCCAGTAATACAAAATTCGCTTCAAATGTCATATTAATAATACACAAATTATTATAATTTAAATATTATTCCTTAAAATTTACAAAAAATTTAATGAGAAACAAGCAAAAATTTAGAAAAACATGTATAAGTTTTTCAGAGTTCGTAAAGGAAACCTGTGGGATATAATTTTCATATTTATCTCATCATCAAGAAAAAAAATCAGCTGCCCTACGCGTTTCTTGATTCCTTCTTCTTCCTACTTTTGTTTGTATGATAAAAAAAAACACGAAAATTTCAATTGAATACGTTTAAAAGTGTTTGAATTTATGTTCTTTTATACGGTAATTACAATGAAAATTCACAACAGTAATAATATTATGAAAGATTTTTGTGTTTTACATACTTCACTCATTTTTAACTTCATTTTTTTTTTTTTTTAATTTAACAGCTTTATTTAACTTCATTAATTTATTTTTTAGATGCATGTACGAGTATGTATGTCTGTACAGATGAAATCTTGTAATTGACATTTCACCCAATTTCCGTTGTCAAATCGACTTCAAACTTTCCATATTTATACATTCCAGGTGAAAATACAATATTATGAATTCACTAAGTGGGTGGAAGGGTGTGACACAATGAAGCACGTATCCCAAAATAGGAGATCGAAATAAAAAGGAATTTAAGGGTTTTCAAGGTCACTGATTATGAATTTGGCATCGGAATGATGAAAAACAAAATGGTGGAACAAATATAGTGGATAAATATTTGTGAAAATTATCTGACTCGCTTGAAATTCACTATTCAGGAATTTTCGGAAACACTGATTTTCAAGGAAATTCATGTAAATTTCTAATTTTTCGTCCGTCATTTGAATTTCTCTTTTTTGACTTCAGGTTCATAATCGGCAACCTTACAAACCATCAGATATCACAAGATTTCAGTAAAAAACCAACTTCTAATTTTGACTAGCTTTTTGCAATATGTCCCACTGTGCGATGTTTTATTTAGAAACGGACGAATTCGGTTGTGTCTATGTGGTTGAGCCCCATCTTACTGAAAAATGGATTCTTCAGTCTTCATTTAGTTTTAGAAAGTCAGTCGACGGTAAAACCCTATAGATCTTTATTTTATTTTTTTTTCTGTAACATCTCAAGATAAGAATGCCCTGTTACTATTTCCATCCAAAAAAGAAAGGAACATACATTTTAGTAAACGAAACCTCACAAATAAACAAAAATAAATAAATTTTACTTAATCTCATATGAGATTGAATACTTATATGAGACTGAAATTAAGTACAATCTCATAACCTAATTTCTACGATTTCATTTGTCGCTTACACAAGAACTTGTACCAATTGCTATCAATATAGCCTTAAATGCAAGCGTAGTCTTAACACACCAAACAGTCATATGAGCTGAGGGACACCTCCGGAAGGACTGCCGAACGGAAGCTAAATGTTCGCTATGCAACACTTGCGGACATTCACTTGGGGGTCGGGACTGCAGGACCAGCAGCAAAATATGAGTCCCGTCGCCTTTGTTTGTGGAGGGCCTAAAGTTGGGACAGCCCCGTCCAGAAGGGGTGGGATGCTTAGGTGTGTCCCACCTTGTTTATTGTACGGGGACTCCCTTGTGCCTTCAACATGGGGGGAAAGTAAGACTGTACTCCCGGAGAGGGATCCCTTTGACGTCCCCCATTTGAGGCGTAGCGTCAAGACCAGAGTTCCGATGGGGAAACCCTTGGGGTCCCCTCATTAGAGGCATGGCGTATAATCAAAAGTCCGGGTCCCGGCTACCTGGGGGGAACTTCAGTTCCCCCCAGGCGATGGCACCCCCTGGAGCTGAGTAAATGATTAATTGCGAATCCAGCTCCGGGGGGCAATAGGTTTATCCCCCCCCCCAATGATGTACTCAAAAAAAAAAATAGTCATATGAGAGATCGCAAATTCTCAGCTAGCGCGAGGAGCGAACTATTTGGGCTTTGCTGAAAAGTCTCTTGAATTAGTTGTACGTTTTTCTCTGAAGTGCGTGGCTGGCCAGGACTCTTCCTATTACATAAACACCAGTTTTCAAATTGTCTTTACCAGTGATGAATGATTTTAGCCGATGGTGGTGAAACGCTGTCGAAATGCAAGCTGAGCTGTTATTACGGACTCTTGCTAAATTTTATAATATAAAACGCCTTTTGTTACATAGACATCATGTTGTTTACGGCTGAGATTAGCATACGTTTGTACGCTAGTATTGCAATCTGGCGGCCGGTTTGTGAAATTCTACGATATGCACTTCAAACTGTGCAAATTTCATTTATTGATCGTACGTGGTTGCACAGGTGTATGGTTATGAAATCGGGTCATTCTTTTTAATCCACGCTGTGTATCTACTATTAGTGTAAGATTTAATGAGGTTATTTGCATTAAAAGAAAAGAAAACTTAATCCATAATTGAGCACGGGTAGAGTTTAGACATACAGATCAATACGAGTAAATTTTAACACACCGTTCCTAAATCATAAACTTTCCTTAAAACCTAAAAGAGTAGACTATATATATATATATATATATATATATATATATATATATAAATACATTTAGCTAAAATATGTATTTTAGATAAAATATATTCTTTTTACTTAAAAATAAAAATAAAAGAAACATGAATTTTTAACTTTGATCTGTTCCGCTCCAAATGATATTTTAATATCAATACAAATACATTCATAATTAGAGATAAAAAAAAAGCTATAACTAATAAACCAATTGGTATAGTTGAGTGGTAGGTATCTGAATCCGATCTCGATTAATACACCTAGATAAAACAAGTTGACATACATGGCATTAAAAATTCATCAAGACAAAATTAGTTTCCAATTGTGTTGTAATAACCGACTGATATACAAAGCTGAAATCTAATTAATACCATTTTAGCAGGATCGTTTTTTTTAAATTTGCGCTAATAATTATGACTAAATAAATATATGTAAATAAACAAACGCATATGTTCGTCATAAAACTAAAAAAATATATAATCTACGTTGAAAAAAAATTTTAAATATACCTACTGCTAAAGTAATAAAATATAGAATTTACCGCTCTTTTTTTCTGAAAATGGTTAATTCACCATTCACTTGTTTCAGGTTATTTTAGACCTCCGTTGGATAATTTAAATAATTACAATATTTTCTACATATATATTATGTATAATTGTGTAAGCGTATACATATACGTATTATATATACGTATATATATCGAGTGGTAGCGTCTGGAGGTCTCAGGTTCGAACCCCGGTCATGCATCGGATTTTCACACAAGCTACAAATCATTCGTCTCTTCCTCTAAAGCAATACCTAACGGTGGACTCGCAGATTAAACAAAAAAAAAATATATATATATATATATATATGTACGTATACGCGCTTCACATGAAGAGTATTTTTAATTAGAAATTTAAAGGAGTTGGAATTGATATTTTGGCTTTGCAGATGATTTAGTACTTTTAACAAAAATATAAGAAAAAATAAGCAAAAACTTCAAATCTTAGGAAAACACTCAAATAAAATAGATTTACAAATTTTACATGAAAATATAGAAAGGCTATCCAACACTCAAATTAAAAACAAAGAGATTAAAGTATGAAAAAAATAAAACAAGGAAAAGGAAAAATAGAAATATTTAGGAAAAGTAATAACCTAACAGGATTAGAAAATGGTTTAAAAACCTTACATTAGAAAAAGGTTAATAAAAGGAAACAGATTTTATTTCTAATAAAACCTAAAGAATAGAATGGAAATAGCTTGTTAGTTAACTGGAAACCGGGACGATAAAAAAAAATTCACAACAAGAAAAGTCATATTAAGACACTAGTAATCCTTCCAGTTGCCTTGCGTGGTTTTAAAACACTACAAAGATTCTCTAGCAAAAATATAAATGGAATTGAAAAAAGAATAATCAGAAAAATATGTGGTTCGAAATATAACGATGGAATGTACAAACTAAGAGAAGAGGAAGAGATACATCAAGAAATACGAGAAAACATCGAAAAAACAACGAGGAAAAGAAGAAATCTACGCGGATCTATTCAAAATAAATAATAATTGACGGACAAAAACATTTTTAATTTTATTAATGAAAAAAGGGACAAAAATAAATTGATACAAACAGATCGAAAAAGAACTCGAGTAAGTAAAGATAAACACACATTTTATTTATAAAACAGATACATTTAGTAAACTGGTTGATGAATCTAAATTTCAAGTAAAAATAAAACCCAAAAGAAATTTCAAGTTAAGTGAAGAAAAACAAGCAAAGATATGAGGAAATTTTAGGAAAAACAAACAAATTATATAAACGTGGTCCAAAGATGGTGTGAACGAACAAAAAAAAAAGATGCTGTTAGATGAATATTATTTAATTTATAGCCCTTCAAATGTAAAGATATTTAAATTAAATCTCAATAATTAATCGAAATTCTTAAGTATTATTAAAATAAGTCTTAAATTTTGTATACCACACGAAACTTAACATCAAAATTGAATTATCATTTTTGAGAATGCAATGCTCAAATTTAGCATTTGAAGATTTTTTTTTAATTTTCATACAATCCATACAAGAAAGTATTAAAATCGCTAAAGATTTCGGTTTCCAGATTTCAACAGAAATATCCATTTTGACCATCTCTAAATCCATTTTTACTAGTTTCGGCGTGACGTCTGTACGTATTTATTTCGCATAACTTAAAAAGGATGAGCCGTAGGATGTTGAAATTTTGGATCTAGGACTGCTGTAACATCTAGTTGTGTATCTCCCCTTTTGATTGCAATCGACTGAACCAAAAGTGTCCAAAAAAGCCCTAAATTAAAAAAAAGGATTTTTGACTTTCTCTTAACTCCAGTAATAAGCCCTGCTTGAGAGCTTTTCAACGATATATCTTAAGTGGTACTTATTTTCACTGGTTTCAGAGTTATAGCCAAATAAAATTTTAATTAATGAAATATTTGGATCTTACAAGGGAAGTCGCATCGGTTTGAATCAAACTTCATCTCCTTTTTTTTATTTTTTTATTAAATGTATTGATTTATTAATAATTATTAACCTCTGATTGTAAAAAGGTTTTACATTAAATAATAATTCAATAATAACAATAAAAAAAATGAAAAAATCACAAGTTATTAATGAAATAAAATTTTATGTACTTTTAAAAATGTGTGTATATAATTTAATAGGCGTAAAAGGAAGTCATGTTGTCCACATCAGATTTTTTATTAATTGCAAACTAATATATTTCGATTTGTAGAAAAAAATTTTTCTACATCATTAAATAAATAAATAATTTATTCTGAACGATACATAATAAGTTATACAAAACAAATAAATTTGATTTATATTTATAATTTGTATTTATATAAATCTCGTTAGGAATGGGTGACATGCTGCCCCACGAATAGAAAACAATGAAAACGGTTGCGGCATTTGCCTGCATAGATCAAACGAAACAGTGGGAAAACCTTGATCAGAATAGCATTGCAAAATACAAAATTAAATGTAAGATAAACAAATACACGTGGTAGTAATTTCTACCTGTAGATACTAAATAGATAGTGAAACCTTTTCAGAAAAAAAGACGACTACGCATTCATCACGCGCACTTAGGGATATCTCGTCCCTCCTTTCGACGAATGATCACGTACTATATATCATTGCCGATACTTCTCTACTTGGCAGCCCTTACGGCGGGCAGACATCTAACCCTTAATAGAGATATATCGCGCTAGTAAATCCCAATCTATTTTCTACTGACTGAGATAGGTTTGGGACGCAACACCCCAGAGCAATCCATCCAACCACATTTCCTTAATTCAAACCAAGTTAAATTGAAGTGAATTAAGTAAATGACAAAGTGTAAGCCCAAAAATCGCCTCCGACGTACTCTCCTAAAGAGAGGACGCCCACCTAAATAAAGGATTTCAGTCCACTCTAGGCTGAAATGGAGTGCGTCATGGAAGATAAGCTTATTAGCACATCGTTCCATCGGGCCTCTACAGACAAACCCTCCATTGTATCGGAACGCAATCAAACTTCACAAAACGAATAAACGCCAACCATTATTAATAACCGCCAGTCCATTAGAATCACCCAGCAGCAAAGGACCTAAATCCGTAAACTGCGAAAAGTAGGAGGGTATTGCACCCTCCGACATCCTTGCGTTCCGTTCTATTTGGCATTTTGCAACTGACAACTTAAAGCAACACATCGTAATAAAATTAAGTATCAATGAAATTTACTGCTGTACAATCTGCATAATGCCAGTAAGGTTTTTCGCACTTCTTTCTATTTTCTCTAAATGAATAAAAATAAATTTACCAGATATTCTATTTTTAAATGAATAAAATAAAAATATTATTAATTCATTAACTTAAGTCAGCGCTTTGAACTCACCGTTCGTAATCCAATAAAGAATATAATATTTTATACATAAAGTGCTCATCGCAAAATGCTGATCGGTCATAATCTTTATTTAATAATTAGGCTACACAAACATTTGGATGCTTTTTTATTTGTTTTTTTATAAACTGTTGTACATAACAACAATGAAATGATTTTATATTCGAATCGTCAAACAAATAATCGTAATTAATAAATCATTTAGCGACTAAAATCACATTTTCAGTGACTAATTTATTTACATTCAGAGACACTATAATTTATTGATTGTGACGAATTTACTGGCACAACTATAGGAGGTTGTTAGAATTAATATCATTCTGAAGAGGCAGTTAATTAATCAGTCGGAATTTATGTGGGTTATACAAAACGTCGCGCCTTAACTCGTACTTGTGGCATGTGATTGTAGATATATGTGTGTCTTGTAGTGTAAACGTGTGTAAAAACAATTTTATACCTAGTCTAAAATGATATTAAATTTTCAGTTTTCTTTTAATTTGATTTATTACAGTTAAATTTTTCTGTTTATAAATAGTTGCGGCGTTTTGTCAAATAAAGGTCATTAATAAGCAGTACCACGACTATATCTAGAAGCGTATCAGGAAGATCTTTAAAAGATGAAGCACGTAAAATATATAATATATATGTATAATTTTGAACGCCAAAAAAAGAAGTTAATTCACCTGAGATTAATGTCATTACATGGTGGTGGAGGTTACGGGTACTTCCGAAAGTACGGTGCAGAAAATTCTCACAGAAGAAGAAGAATCCTCTGCCAAGGTTCAGTTACAGTTTTCAATTCCTAAGGGAAAACCGCGCTAGCGCAAAAAGAAAATTGTAGTCAACGGCTTTACTGAATGCGTAAAAAAAATTCCATTTCTTTTACACAGTAAGAAAAGGGGTTCTGATAATCAAGAAGTTTCTGGTGATGGTGACATCGACTGTTCGGGACTATCTACGAAAATTAATAATAAAACTTGGTTTTCGATGGAAAAGACATCAGTCCCAACGAAAACTGCTAACGAACGGCAAGATATTGCACTGTGGAGGATATGTTATTTGCACAATATACGTAAATACAGGAAAGATGGTTGGAAATTAGTCTATTTAGACGAAACGTACATCCATGAGGAACATTCCGTCGAAAAATGATGACGGTCAGTTAAAAAACCGGGAATCTTAAAAAAAACTGGGTAAGGAAGAGGCTAATTATTGTTCAAGCCGGTGAAGAGCAAAGCTTCGTTAACGGAGGGTCATTAATGTTTAAAGCTTGGAAAAAAGCGTAGTCTCTCACGACTCCAGGAATTTAAATAATTTTTGCAAGCGGTTGAGAGAAAGTCTTTTACCAGAATCTCCATCAGTAATTGTAATGGACAACGTAATTGTAATGGCTACCGTTCGGTTGAGAAAAACGAAAAAGTACCTTCTGCATCGCTTAAAGACGATGTAACCAAGCGGCTGAACGATCATAAGCTCGCTTATGATAAATCATGGACAAAAGCACCGATTTTGAACCTAACGGTGGTTTTTAACCTCCGGAACCACCGTTAGGTATTCAGAGGATGAGATGAATGAACATTTTTGTAGCGTTGAAAATGCCATGCCTGACCGGGTTGGATCAAACCGGTGACCTCCGGATGAAACGCTACGCTAAGGTAGAACTATTCCAAGTTTTAAAATAATTAATTATGTTATAAAAAATCCCAAAAACTGAATTTTCTTCGACCCGATCAATG
The DNA here is from genome assembly GCF_047948215.1 of Lycorma delicatula. Classification (NCBI taxonomy): domain Eukaryota; kingdom Metazoa; phylum Arthropoda; class Insecta; order Hemiptera; family Fulgoridae; genus Lycorma; species Lycorma delicatula. Next base: position 71,289,815 of record NC_134460.1, read on the forward strand.
TGTTATAAATATTTATTCAAATAATTTTCATTAACAGCTTCTGAATTAATTTATTTTGTAGTTAGGAAGGTTCCAAAACGCTACCAACTGACATTTGACGCAACAATTGACATTTGTTTGTAAGATCGTAAACCCACATAATATCGATATTCAATATTGATAAAATGGATGATCGTAAGGAGTAGTGACAGATCGTTTTACGCTTAATTACGTTCTCGATGTGAGAATGTATTCCGTGAGTCGGCGTGACATCTGCAACCCGTTATAGTATTTTTTTAACTGATTCTTATATTGAAAATGTGTTTAATCATAATAGTAATGATTCTGACTAAGTTTGAAGAAAGTGATCCAAGAAAATGCTACTTTAGACAATTACAGTGAAATAGAAGGTAGTGTTGATGAAATAGTTGAATCCCAAGGTAGAACTACTCCAAACGTTCCAGACACCCGGGTTTACACCCAGAACATTGTGTCAAGAAATATCAGACTGAAAAAACTTTCTTAATTTACATGGAAGTCATATTTTTTGATTAAATGATAGTTTTTCTAAAAAAAAATTGTAACTTTATTGATAAAAGCAATTTTACCGTATACATAAAGTAACCAACCATAGATTTAATTAATAGCTGACAGTGAACTAAGTGATCAAAAAATTACTGAAGATACTGCTTATAAATTTAAAGATTGCTATTGGTTTACAACGAAAGAGAAGGATGAGTTACATACTCATCCTTCAACTGTCAAAATAATATCATACTAATTTTAGCACAACTCAATGTTAAAATAAATGAAAAATACAGTTTATAATTAACTCTTTATCACAATTCAATATAGTCTTACCCAAAAAATAAAGAAAATCACTCGATACGTTGTTACAAACATTCCTGATTATTTTTTAGAAAATACTAAAATAAAATAAGAAACCGATTTAAAAAGTCTAGTTTAGCGTATTACCTTAATTTTATATTTTAGAAACAGAGAAAATAATTTATAATTTACAACTTATTAAAAAATATTTTGTTTATTACTTTCCTGGGTAGCTATGTAGCTTAAACAGTTACAGCTGCAAGAGTAAATATAATTTTCAAAATTTTGGAACCAGGGATTTTTACAAATCCTTTTACAAAACCTTTCATGACCTCCTCCTATAACCGAAAAACCCAAAAAATCCACGAAATATTCCGGAAGAATGTATACATACATTCGTACATATGTATTTTGAATGACGGCTTAAATATTAAAATATGAAATTGGCTCAAATATTCTACATGTGGGGCATTAATCTCACTAAATGTTGAACTTAAATCAGACATGGAGGTGGGATATATACCGCCATTTTAAAATTCCAAATCTTGTAGGAGCATGAAGGAAATTAATAATCGGTACTAAAATTACTAAAAAATACTGCAATTTTAACTCGATCGAATTACAAGGATATAATTAGTTTAATTGTTTTGAGGTTTTTCTATGTATTTCCAAAACGAGAAATTAATATCTCACGAAATATGGAAAAATTAGAGACGAATATTTTTTTGTTAAATTTTGATCCCGACTGAAAAATTAGCCGTATTTTGGATACGGCCGTATCCAAAATAATTATGTTTTGATTTTCCTTAATATTTCTAAAGCAGCTTAACCATTAAGTACCAAATTAGGTCAAGTATTTCTGTGCATGAGATCTTACGAGGGCGAGTCAAAAATTATCTTCATTTTCGCCATAACACAACTTCAAGGTAATATTGTCTTTTACGCTGCGAATGCGCGCTTAGAGTTGGTACGACTGCGGTCACGTGTGCGAAATTTGATCCCGAACACGTCATTTGCCTTCCGGCTATTACAGTGTAAACATTTGCGTTCCGCTAGCAGTTTGCACCAAGGAGGAATAACACGTAGTTATCCGATTTCTCTGGTCGGAGGGTGTGAGAGGGGCTGAAATTCATCGTATATTTTTATCACAATACGAGGACGGTATTTGTTCGTGGGTCGAGAAGTTTAACAGTGGCTGGGCGAGTGTGACGGACAAAGAGAGATTAGCACTCTCAACCTCCACCACGGACGACAAGATTTTGCAAGCTCGAGAGATGGTTCTGCGAATAGGCAATCGAATAGACGAGTTACCATCAATGAGACAACTTCTTCTTTGAATATCAGTCATGGTTCTGCCCATCAAATCATCCATGACGAGCTCGGCTTCCATGAAGTCTATTGTCGAAAAATGTGTTACTAACTTGAAAACGCCCGTCCGCAATGGCTCCGGTCTTAATGCCCTGGCTCTAATGGGAAACCCACAAGGGGAACCCCCACCGGGATTACGGTCCTGCATTCCCTCCCCCAAAGGCGCTGCGAAGGAGTCCCGACCAACCATTGATGGTGGGACGCCAGAGCCTCCCACCCCTCCTGGACGGGGCTGTCCCCCACAGACACCCATCAGCACTGAGCAAGCAGGCGCCGCATCTTCATGTCGCAGATGAAGCATTGCTTCCCCTACCTACGGGTGCGTGTCCATGCAACCGACAGGAAGGACACCTAGCCTCTCGCCGGCAGTCCTTCCGTAGATGACCGGCCTCATCACAGGTGAAACAATGGTCACTACGATCTGGCCCCGTACACGAATTGACCCTGTGGCCTGGCCTCTAACAGCGAAAACGAAGGTCGTCAAATGAACGTCTCATAATCCTACAAGCCACCCATCCAATACGGATACATCCATCAGCCAATAATTCAACCACAAGGATGGGCGGTCATTAAATACCATTCAGCTCCCTTAATAACAACGTGAAATAACAACAGAACCTTTAGAAACACCATACGGAAGTCGAATTCTAAAATAATCGTTTTTTAAAATCGATATTTTATAATTTAAATTTTATAATTTATTTGATCAATTATAAGTAAAATAAAACACAAAAATAATAAAAAAGTCATTAAAATTTAAAAACTCCATACCGTATTATAAAAATCTGTCAAGTACGAAGCCGAAAGTTACAACCGTTTGCTGACTTTTTTTATATTAAACAAATAACATTATTCTTAAATAATATTGTGACAATTTTTTTGTAACTCTTTTTTGATATGAAAATTCATTGAACGGTTAATGAGTTGAGGAGGCAATGCGGTTAAAATGTACCGCATATCATGTATAAGGTTTCTTTGACATTACGAAGCAAGTTCTTCTTATACTTGAACTAAATGATAAGATCATAACCTCCTCTTAAGTGATCTACTCAAGGAATTAACGTCGTAGCTTTTAAAGGATTTCTTTTACAAGCTCACTGACTTTTAAATATCAAAGAAAATATAAAGCGGCTATGCTAATTAAATATTCAATATCCACCTGTTACGGAATGTTTTGTCAAGATTATTTTACATATAAAAAAATTTTTTTTATAGAATGTAAATAATATTACATTCGATAGTTCTTTTTAAGATTAATAAACTTAAATATAAAACAAACTAAGATCGCGTTTAAAATTAATAAGTAAAAAATCAAACTTACAGGAAAATTTCTCCGACTGAATTAAAGCAATAATGCATTGTTTTTCCAACGGAATGGGCATATTAATTTGTTTTTAGATCGACTACCTCAGTATTTCTTACAGCTGCAACAAATGCGAACCATCTGAAGTACAGGAGGAACCTATTAGCATTGATTTCTTTAAAAATAATTATGTTCATTATACAGCTACTTTCTGTGATTAACAGAATGAAGGCGTCAGTCAATCTTTTAGGGTTGAAAATTCACTTGCGTTTCAATCGACTTGGCACGCTGGTATACAACAATATACAACTCATTTATAAAAAAAATTAATAAAATTTTCATCATTTTATAAATTGAAGGGGCCTATCAGGATAAACAGAATATGTTAACTGCGACGATACAAATAAGTGGTCAGATGGTTTGATCTTTGTTCAATTTTTTTATAAAAATATTTTTATTCAACTTTCATCAAAAATGCATGCTAAATGCGGTGAATTTGATTAATCGCCTCAAATGTTGGATAAAAACATATATAATTTGTATATTCAACTTTAATTAGATGAGGTTAGCGAGCGTAGGTTATGTTTGGCATAAATTTAAAATTCCGCGGTGGCCTATGCGGATGATCTGGCTCTCCTGATAGCAGGTGCCACGGAGGATAATGTAGAGGACAGCGCAGCGGAGGCCGTGAGAATTGCTGCAGGATGGCTGCAACAAAATGTTCTGAGCCTGGCGCCAGAGAAGACGTCGATGATGGCCATGGTAGAAGACGACGAGTGAGGGAGTTCAGCATCCTGGCTCAGGGAGTCCGTATACATGCGTCGAGGAAGGTAAAATACCTCGGCGTATGGCTGTGTCAAAACGGTCTCTACACGGAACATGTAGATGAAGCTACTGCGAAAGCCAGCAGGATGTTGGACTCTCTCGCTAAAGTAATGGCAAACAAGAGGGGTCCCAGAGGAAAGAAGAGAAGGCTTCTGGCGGCGGTAGCTACGTCGGTGCTGCTGTATGTGGCGCCGATTCGGGCGTCGGCGCTGGAAACAGGAAGATCCAGGAAGAAGATGGAGGCCTTCCAGAGAAGAGCGGCGCTGAGGGTGACCTCGGCCTATCGAACGGTATCGGGCGATGCGGTCGGGGTCATACCTGGGATCCCCCCGATTGAGCTGCGAGTCGTCGAACTACGCCGAACCTGGGAGGGTATGCTGAGAAAAGAGGCGAACTTCTTGCAGAGGGGCAAAGAAAATGGGCTGCCTCGGATAAAGGAGAGTGGACGAGACGGCTCATACCGCAAGTGGCACCGTGGATTAGGCCATGGTGAGGTAGGGTATTACCTCACACAGTTCTTCTCCGTTCATGGTGATGCCGAACCTCTGCAGGTTCGGGAAGAGGATATTGGCAGATTGTGCATACTGTGAAGAAGTGGACACGGTGCATCACACTATTTATGAGTGTCAGAGGTGGGACCATTTCCGGAGGAGAGGGCTTGACATGGCTCACCCCTGACAACACGGTACAGTACATGTTGGCAGGAAGGAGACAGTGGAGCCATGTGGAGAAGCTGGTATGCACAATCCTGCGAACTAAGGAAGATGAGGGACGTCTGCGTGAGGCCAGGCTTATGTGTTTCCTATGGGGTGCCATCGGGAAGGAGTCCGGGTGGGATGGTCCTGGGGCCCTATGATTTTCCACTGGGGTTTTTCCGGACCCAAAGGAAGGGTGCACGGGTGGAAGCCGGACTCTCATTGTGTAACATAATGTAATGTGAGTAGATTAATGTGGGTGAACATGCTTCGCCCGCTTATATGAAGTGCGAGTTATTTGTAGGTTAAAGTTGTATTGTTTCTTTTTGATTTGTTTTATTTTTCCTGTGTTCACCTAGGCGAATGATGAATATGGGGTTTTTAGCTTGTGGAATAACGGGTTTGGTGGAGTGGATTCTCTAAGAGAGCCATGCTAATCTCACTGTGGGACTGGACTTGCATGGTCTAATGGGCAGGTAGCCCAGCTTCTCAGTCTTAGTTAGTTATTGGGCGAAGATAGATGTGGGTGCTTTGAGTGGTGGGAAAGACTTGTGTTGGGAATTGTGTGGAGTCCTCAGCAGTTTCCAATTGGCAAGCACTTCCTTCGTGTCATTGGTAGGCTAGGAATTGAGGACTTACGCTGAGTGGTAGTGGAAGGATGCCTTCCTAAGCAGATAGTCATAGGCAGCGTGCGTGCTGCGATGTAGTTGTTAAGAGTGCTGTGTTGGACGTGCGCTGGGTGTGGAGGATAGGGAAGAGTTTATCACCCATACTCAGTCGGCATGGTTAAATAAATTAGGTGATGAGCCTGCGAGCTCGTATAGGTGTAAGGAAAGGACTTGTGCTGGTCAGGTGAACTACCCTGACCAATGGGCAAGCAAAGATTATGTTAAGTTAGTATAAGTTAATTTAGGCGGCCTGCGAGCTGCACTATTATGTGTGATTACAATTAAGCTAGATATAAGGTAGATTTAAGCGAGTTGCTTCCACCCAATCGACGTTGACTTGTAACTGGGGGTTACAAGTCGCGCCCTGGGGGGAAAAAGCCCGGTCCACACCGTAAAATGGAGGGAAAGTTTAATCTAATAAACATAAAATCTCAACAAAAAAAAAAAACAGTGGGCAGGGCATGGAGACGAAGCGTGGCGACGTTTAAGGCTAAGGAGGCAGCCCTACTGTAGAGAGGGCAGGTCCACCTGACATGTAAGAGGAAGGTGGGTCGGCGCTGCTCGATGAAGCACTGGGGACCCTCGAGGTAACGAGATGGGTCGCGAGGGGTAATGGGGACATGTTGCCCATTATAGGATACGATGGTGAGGGTAGCCTTGCGGGGAGGGGGTCATGGGCATGCCAGAAGAGGATTGTCTGTGTGGTCTCTGTCGATACCGTGGGGACCCCGTTGGGAGAAGCCCTAGTAGAAGGGCCAAGCTAGGGGGTGGTAGTCTGCTGCGACGGCATGCCTATGGGAACTGCGTTTGCTTAACGGCGGGGACCGGTTACCATAGGGGTGCTTAAAAAGGTAAAAAAAAAAAAAAAATTTAAAATTCCATTTTTTTTGCGAATGTTTATCGCAATCTATTTATTTACCTTAGAGATTGGTAATGGGTGATTTTTTTTAAATTTTTAATTTTCGTTTCGAACCAGAAACCAGAGCTTATCTTTTTGTCGATATACACCGGCGAAGGTCCGGATGTATAAAGATATAAGCAAATATTTCGGTCTTTCATCGACGTATTTGGTATGTGTAGACATTCACCGGAGAATATTGTCATTCCATAATTTCGGTCTTTCACGGTAATATATAGATTAAAAGAATTGTTTAAGACTTAATTAAGGAATTTAATTATTATCATATGAACACGGTATTATAACAGTAAACAATTCAACAATTTTATTGTCTGGTAATGCTAGGCACACATCATTTTAGATGTATGAGTATCATTTTTTTTTTGTTTTTGCTTGGGGTTGCTTTCTTTACTTTATTTGAGCGTAAAATTTTAGGTTATATTCAATTTCGTAAAGGTCCTGGGTTCCAATCATAAATCAAACATAAAAATAATAAAGAAAAGTACTTTAACTCTTGTCAAAGCAGTAACATCATTACGTATGTACCTGAACAGGTCCAGCAATCATCAAACAATCCGCTTGCATAAGTGATGTCTCTAGAGATACAGCACAGAGTTCCAGTAAAACAGATGGTTTAATACTAAGTAATTTTTAACGTGTAGTAAAAAAAAACTGATTCCAGATGAATGTAACATGGTCACAACATTTTTATTACGCTGTTTTATTTATTTCAAAATTACCCACTTTCTTTGTTCAAAGTAAAACTATTTTTATTTGCTTTATTTTAACTCAAGACGTTTATTCAATTTTCATTTTTTTTCATATTTGTCCTCAAATCTTGCATCCTTAATTTGTCACACTTCCTGACATTACCGAATGATGAAAGTTTAAACAGTTACTAAGATCGGGTGACAATACAATATTCCACTATTACCTTTGCAAATATCCCCCCGTACGGGGATAAATTAAGGGTACGGGTGTAAGAAATTGCAAAATCTGCAAAACGGCTATGCAGGGGTTTGAAAATCCAAATTAACCTACTAATTAAACTCATGCAATATACGATAATTTGATTTTTTTTTATGACTAAAAAGTATAAAGCAAGTTTTTAAAAATTTTTGTAATATTAACCGAAACTAAGGAAATCCTCAAGTTTAAAATACATTCGTGCCTAACTCAAATACACATATCGTTTTATCGAATTTCCAATGAATTTTTAAATCGCTACTGCGTCCAATCATGTTTACATATAGATATGTATGAATGTACGAATGTATATATAAAATTTTTTCGACGGCTTTATCGGACGCAAATTTTAACCGATTTTGACCAAACTTGGTGGGGTAATGACCTTTTGGGAATAGAGCCAAATTGGTTCACATGAACCGGGCTTACAGCCAAAAAAAACGGGGTCTTTAGGTACATTTTCAGCTTTTTTCGTTCTACTGGGCGCAATTTTTAATCGATTTTGATGAAACTTGGTAGAAACTTTGGTAGGAAGTTGATCTAGTAGAAATGGAACCCTATTAATTTTCAAGCAAATCGGTTTTACAGACAAAAACTGGGTTTTGGTTACGTTTTCAAGGTTAAATAAAACCAGAAATCCGCCCTTCCGACGCACTTACTGCGACAGAATTTTTTTTAACTTAACACAAAAGTTACTCTTGATAAAAACTATCCTTGGTAAATTTCTTCCAAAAATCAATTAAAGATTTTTTTTTTAACGAAAAAATACATAGTCACACACAGACGATTTAACAATATTCCTTTTTTGAGTTAATTCATTACATAAACTGGAGACTTGTGGATGAGAATATAGATTGGATATTCGTAGCGTATGAAAAATCCTTCTGTTAAATGTCGACTCCGACTCAAAAAGTGGATACGGCCGAACCCAAAATAACCGTTTTGTAGATTTTAATGTTTCTCAACTTGCTTCAGCATAAAATAAGCAAAAAACATTTTTTTTTTTTATAAGATTTTGCTTGATTCTGTTAAGTTATCGGCCCTACAAACAAATGCGTATTAGTACTTAACTATTACATTTTATTAGTTTTCTTCTAATATCATTAAAAAAGATTAATTAAAGCGCAAATTTAATTAATGTTTTTTCTGTAAGGTACATACAACAAGATATTGTTACATGAAATAAACATTGTTACATTCAGCCCTCTCTGTCAGGTGATAAGGAGGGCTGATATTTACCAGGTGGTAAAATATTGCTAGACCCTTTAAGAAATAGAAATCTTATTTTAAAGTCGTCTTCTAAATTCCTTTTTCCATTTTTCATTTTATAATTGATTTAATCGACTTTAAGTAGTAATGATAAAAATCATTAATATATAAAAACCCGAATACTATTTTAAATAAAAATCTCTCAAAGATGAAGCCAAGAAAGTTATGTCATCCTTTCTTTTTTTTTAATATTAATAGCAAAAAAAATAGTTAAATTTTCCATGCATTCTGAATAACAGATGTTCTTTTAAATTTAAAAAAAATTATGATATATTCCTTTAGATTTTAAATAAAAGCGGGTTTTAAATATACATTAAAGAAAATATGAATATATTTATTTTAACTTTTTTGTAAGCGTTTAGATACAAATATTTTATAATTTAATAAATATGTAATATTTATTTATTAGATAGAATTTAAAAATTTAGTATTTGCAGCTTTGATTTCAAATAAAATGTAAATAAGGTTATCTTAAACTGGTGTGCTCTAATAATGATATCGCTATTATATATCAGTTTACTTTTGTTATGAACGCAAAACAATGAAACAAGATATGTATAATTTACAGAAATGTAAATTAATGTTAACAAAAAATCTTAACTAACTATAGAATAATAATTATAATAATAAATAAATAAACAAAGGGAAGTAATGAAAAGAAGGAACCTAAACAACGAAGTAAAATAATAATTATAGTGAATTTCCAAGAAGAATTCAGTTTTCTATTAATCTTATTTTTTTCTAACTCGCCTGAAATAAATTAATATATATATATATATAGAAAACAAGGGAGCAGCTGATCAACGACATACAGCAGCAGCAGGTGGATGTTATGGCATACCTCAACAAAACAGGCAGAAAAGATAGACATATGCTATTCATTCCGTTCTAAGCCAGCATGTTTATACATGGTTTATCATCGATGCGAGGTCAACAGCAATTGCAGCAATTTCTCTAATTATTCACGTTTTAGTACATAAATCAAGAGAGCTAATGAAGATTTATAACTACATTCGATTGTTTTCTGATAAGTTAACGAGATATAACTTAAATACTGTTGTTATTACTTTACTCTTCAAATAATAATATTTATCCAATTTATACACAGACACACACACATATATATATATATATATACACACGCGCGCACACAAACATATAAAAGTATAATATTATAAGGTAATTCTAAAACAGGTACATAACTGTATTAACTATTATGTTACGAGTGTATTTGAAAACGAGGCAGAGAGAAAAGAACAAAATAATTGTAAATCAAAAAGCGTAGGATATTTAAGAAAAAGAAACGATAAAATTGAGATTAACAGACTATCTAAAAACATTATTTTGGGCATCAAAGAAAAGAATTACAAGTTTCCATTATTACGTCTCAGTACGAAGTATTGTGATCGTGAAAAATTTCGATTTCCAGATTTCAACAGAAATATCCATTTTGACCAACCCTGAATCTATTTTGACTAGTTTCGGCGTGACTTCTGTACGTACGTACGACTGTACATATATATCTTGCTTAACTCAAAAACAATTAGCCGTAGGATGTTGAAATTTTGGATTTAGGATTTTCTAACATCTAGTTATGCACCTCCCCTCCTTTTGACTGCAATCGACTGGACTAAAACTGTCCAAAATTTGGATTTTTTACTTTTTCTTAACTGCAGTAATAAGTTCTCATTGAGAGCTTTCCAACGATATACCATAAGTGGTACTTATTTTCACTGGTTCCAGAGTTATAGCCAAATATAATTTTAATTAATGAAATATCTGGATCTTACGTCGGTTCAAATCCGACTTCATCTCCTTTTTTTAATTTTTTTTTTTTTTTTTAATTTAAGTATAATGATTTATTTTAATAATTATTCTGATGGTAAAAAAAATTACAATAAATAATAATTCAATAATAACAATAAAAAAAATGTATATACGTAATTTAATAGCGTATAAGAAAGTAATGTAGTGTCCACATCAGAAATTTTTAAAATAACGTTTTAAAAATACGTATGGATAGGATTAAATATAACAAAAATTTAAAAAAACTATAACATTATATTTGAATATACTCGAACTCTTTCGACCCCCCCCCCCCCTCGTAATCCGGAATATAAACAAAATATAAAACCGCGACTGTTATGCGACATAACCATAATGTTATAGATGACCTGGCGTAAAAAAAAGGTCATCTTCAAGAATAAAAATGTTATTACAAATAAAATTTTTATTTTATTTTTCTTGTAAATCATGTGGAAAAAGTAGCAGTGAAGTAGTTTGTCGTTCCTCTTCATTTTAAATATTTTATTACACATAAGCATTACTACTTCAAAATATAAGTATAATTAGCTGTTAATTCTAATCACAATATAGAATTTGTCTGTATAGTTAACATCAACACAAATAAAAAATGCAATTCTAAGTAACAATATTTTTAATACTTCAAGAGCTTTACATACGTTATAATCACAAGAAAGACCAGGGCAGATTATATAAATCAAAATATTACTTACTACTTACCACTTTCTATCGAGAAACAATGGATTATATACACCGTATTATTTATTTTGAGACATAAATATGAGATATTTAACTTAAAATTAAACAAGGCTGTTATAAGTTACATGACATTAATGAGCAAAACAAATACAGTAGGAAACCATTTTACTCCTGATGATGAAGTAAGGTCGAAGAGCTTGAGTATACTATAGTTTAGCCAGTGAGAGAAGTTTGAACAATTATAATTTTGTTACTAATAGTAATAAAATATATAAAATAATTAAAGCCTATTCTGTCTTCACTAATTTATTAATAACAATTATTGTAACAATAAGAAACGTCTTGTTTATAATATGAAAAACTGCGTAAAAGTATTTTGTACCCATTTTTGGTATATACAATTTATGAGCTTTATAACTTTTTTTCTAATCTGTAAAACAAGTAAATATTCTTTTAAAAAATACTGTCAAAATAATTTTTTAACTACAGTGAACAGTATTAGAATGAAAATTTAAAAATTATATCGATTATAAATTTTGATGGTTAGTTAAAAATTATAACAATTTTCAATTTACTTTCTTTTTTTTTGAGGAAAGATTACAGCATTAAATTAATATGTACCTGCATTGCCTTAAATAATAAATTATTTAAAATTCATAGCGAACGTTATTCCCAAGATTTAAATAGGAACGTTAATTCATTACAAATAAATCTGTTCCGCTTTGTTACACTTCCTGTTGTTAATATTTGCAATAACAACACCGTAACGAAAATGTAAATGAATCGTAAAAAAAAAATAATTAAAATAATTTTAATTTGCGCAAGCCCTAAAAAAGCTGCAATCAATAAAACCCTTTATTTAATTGCCCATAAAAAACATAATACACACCTTATTTACTTGTTTAAAATAAATACATATTTTATTCAATACAAATAAGCATCTAAGCTAAATGATTATTAAAATTATTTGGAAAACAAATTTAAACTCAAAAAACAGTTTCCTAGTTTAGAAAATTGATATCTGTTCTCGGAAACATCTACGAAAAAATTAAACCCATCGAAAGGTCGGTCATTTATATACTGAAAGACAAAAAGTGCTCATTAATATACATACGGAAAACCAAAAAAAAGAAAGATTTAAACTAGAATAAGGACATCTTATATTATACGGGAACATCTTTATTATTATATTTTTTTATGGTTTTTTCCGGGCGAAAAACACTTTGATGTTATCATCGCCCAGGTTCGATATTTGTTCTAAAAAAACTGCGACAGTTAAAAATACTTACAAAACTAAAAACCCCGCCACGCAAAAATATATTTTCAAAGTAAAAAGCCTGTTACGTAAGTTAAAACCGAAATTAATAACAGATTTTGATAATAGAAACGTAATGTCTTACCTTTTTTGATATCAGTATTTTTGTTAAAAACAGTTTTATTTATATTACACAAATGTTTGTTTTTTGAGCGGAAGAAATTATATCTGCGAGACTTACCGTACGGTTTACAATTTCATTGTAGTTTTTTTGGATATATATATATACACGAGTAAGAAAAAATATTACACTATAAAAAAAATTATGAAAATTGCAGCATCGAGCTTTTAAAGAAGGTACCATTAAATATCACTGAGGACTTATTAGGAATCAGTTTGGTTCTAGTTCAGCTAACGAAAAATTAAAACCTATGTAAGTTACTGGACAGTAACAGTAGAAAGAACTGCAATCCTTAAGCGGTGAGGAAAATACTTTTTTTTTAAGCACGCCGACAAAAAATGATTATTCGACCGTTAGAAATTATTACAGTAATCGTAAACGTAATTGAGAAATTATATAAATAACATTTATACCTATAAATTACAATATTTACAAAGTTTACGACGGGAAAATATATAATACAAGTGGGATGTTGAAACAACTAATTTGTGAATAACAATCTACGTATTCGATCAGATAAGAGAGAACGCTACGTTCCCGGTACTGCAACATTCGAGATGTATGTCTACGACAATTTCCGGGCTCGCCCGACCGAAGAGACGCGAATGACATTTGAATGATATCAGATGATTTCTTAGTCCTATTCTACATTCATTACTGCGTGTGAAAGAAACTGTACCACGGATAATAAACGGTGAAAACGTTCACCTTTTTCTTTAATAAACGAGTATTTAAAACGTTACGCCTGTTTATTTCAGCTACTAATTTACTACTTAATATTTCATTTATTATTATTTTTTTCACGAAAAAAGTCGTAAGAATATTAACAGATAATGAAACAAATCAACATAACTGGTTCATATACTCGCATAAACATACACGTGCAATTATTTATATGTTCAGAAACAAATAAAAAAAAATTTAACAGTTCTCACAGGAGTAGTAAATAATGTGAGCAGTGATTATAATTAAACTACGTAAGGCAAACAAATAAAATGTAGACTTGGATAGAATGTTGCTGAAGTCTTCTGGCACTTTGTAGTATTAAAAATTTAACCCTTTCTTCTTAGCGATATAATTTTATTTCTACACTTATTTTCTCTCATTACAAGAAAAATATATACAATTATAATTATAAGTTATAAAAAGGTTTACCAACAATTATCAGTAGTAACACACATTCTAGCGCTTTCAGAAAATGATTTTCATCTTCAGGAACATACGATATTTAGTTATGTATGTAATAATATTTATTTCACTATTAATTATGTTATATAAATAAAATAATACTTGTATAAATACAACTGATCGTTAAAATGATTAAAATCAAGTCGTAATTCATTTTGTCAATATAGTAGTCTCAATTGTTATGTTTACTGCAAGGTAATCTGTTTGGCCAACATAGGAATCAACAATTATTTAAAATTTGTTTGAAAAATTAAAAGAAAAATAACTCGTGTTCTATCAACAAAACTGTTTTATTTTGGATCCAAAGACCCATAAATTCTTCCCGATGCTTTTTTTCCTGTTTAGCCTCCGGGAATTACCGTTCAGGTATTACTTCAGAGGATGAATGAGGATATATATATATATATATATATATGAGTGTAAATGAAGAGTGGTCTTGTACAGTCTCAGTTCGACCATTCCTGAGATGTGTGATTAATTGAAACCCAACCATCAAAGAACACCGGTATTCAAATCCGTCTTTACTAGGATTTTAACGTTGGAACTCTCAACTTCGAAATCAGCTAATTTGCGAAGACACGTGTTCACTAGACCAACTCGGTGGGTTATCTTCCCGATGCTTGACCCCTAAATTCTTACTTTACATGAAAAAATGCAGTTCATTTGGGTATACCGTAGTTCTTCGAATTTAAGACTCGCCCTAAATTTAGTAGATAATTTCTGGAAAAAAAATAAAAATATTAAAATACTGTATAATTTATTTATTATAAATTACAAAAAGTCATAAGTATTTTGTACAAATTAGTATTTTTCATTAAGCTCATCCTATTCTGAAAAAATAAAATAAAAAGTTAAACAGTAGCTATTAATAACAAATTATTGCATAATCTAAATATGCAGTAAAAACCTATATCGAAAGCACTTAACATTATATTTTGTATTACAGTACCTCAAACGTAACGTAGTTAGCTTTATAATTACGGTATTTTATCATTAATCACAGTAATTTTTCGTTAACTGTGTGTCTCGTTAGCTTTCTATGTTGTTGTCCGAGTCGGACTCATTTACGTCACTGTGGTTCCAAAGTACATTATCTTCAGAACCATCCAATGCATTCGACAAGCAGCACTTCACGAATGACTTTTTAACTATTTCTGATGGCAAATCATTCCAACTTTTCGAAATCCACTCTACAACACTAGCTACTGAAGCTCATTTAATATTGCCGCTCGGTGTAAGGGGATGATAGTTTTCAGTCATCCAATGATTGTAATTGACTTGTCATACCACCAGGAATTACAAATAAATCGCATTTTACATTTGTCAGTTTTCTTTTAATTGTTGTCAGACAAACGACCACGAAAAGCATCCAACACTAGCATACTGTTTCGTTTCAGAAGTGTCCACCCGGTCTATGTTCCCATGTACATCCAAACCGAAGTTGGACTAGATCGCTCGTCATCCAGGCGTTCTGTCGAGCTCGAACAATTACACCATCACAAAACCTTTTTTTTGCAGTTTTCCTGATCAGAATTACATATGGCGATAATTTAATTCCGTCGGCAGTAGCACTGAATGTAACAATTACTCTTATTTTCTCATATCCAGTTGTTTTCGTCTCCTCTCACTTCCGGTATAATTTGGTGGCATATCAGAGAACACAACTTTTCATCAGCATTACCGATCTGACTGAGGCAATATGTTTATTTAATCGTATATCGATTACGTAATGTTGATATTGCCCCAATTTACGCTCATAATCTGATGATAACTTCTGGTAAATGGAGGTTCTGCGAAGCAATGGAAGACATTGTCTTTTCATGAATTTCCACGGCTAGCTTTATATTGAAGACCTTTATTCCTCGCAATTTCTCTGGCCTTCAACAAAAGTCCATCTCTTGTCACTGGAAGACCTTTTGTGCGGAGTTCCTTGAAATAGGCCAAAACAGAGGCATTGATTTCTGGATATTTCCATTTTTTTGGTTCCGAAAAATATTTTTTCATTCGTTTACAAGCAAATAATTTTTGTTTCATACTGCGCCACCGACGCACATTCGCTTCGTTAACCGAGAATTGTTTACCGGCGGCACTATTTCCTATCAGCGCATAAAATAACCTTGCGTTTAAAGTCTGCGTCGAATGTGAAACGCTTTTCCATTATGATGAATGGTTACAAAAACCCAACAAGTAGATAGAACGGAACGGTTATAAAAAAAAACGTACCGATTTACAACTACAGCAGTATAGCATGCATCCTGTCGAATGGTTAGACAGGAAACGTCAAAGAACGTTTATCATGCATAGAGCATATGCACAAATTCCAGAACGATAACTCATCACTAAATTACAATGTCAAACTGTTGAGATTTACAGCTCTTTGAGACGAGCCATCTTTCTAGAAATTTGTGTACATTCTACGTAAGTTGACATGTTCTTTCACGTTTCCTCTGTGGTCCCCATTCGATGTTGAACAGGCGTATGGATTCAAAAACTTCAGCTTTATACATACTAACTATACGTTTATGTTAAATAGCATTAGACCTCCAACTGAAGATGCACCTGACATTTTGACCCTTTAATCTGTAAAAAAAAGGTGCATCCTAAATTCGAAGCAATACAGTATTTCTCAAATTTGGTGGAGAACCAACTTTGCATCACGTATTTCATTTGTAATAAAACCATCTTGTGATTCAGTCAGTACTTTTTATAAGCCGAAATAGGAGTTGTCTGAATTCATTCGCAGATTGTGACTTGACATGAAAGTTCCACATTTTGACAAAATTATGAGTAAAAAGGAATTCTAAAAATGAAACCAAACTTTATGTTGACAACTGGGATCAATGTTTACAATTTTTTTCTGAATAAATTAAAAATTTAAGTCCTCAATTTATATTTTTTTCTTGTATTACTTCAGAGGATGATATGTATAGGTGTAGACTTGTACAGTCTCAGTTCAACCATTCCTGAGATGTGTGGTAAATTGAAACCCAACCACCAAAGAACACTGGTATCCATGATCTACTACTCAAATCCATATAAAAGTAACTGCCTTCACTAGGACTTGAACCCTGGAACTCTCGACTTCCAAATCAGCTGATTTGGGAAGATGCGTTCATCATTAGACTAACCCGGTGGGCTACTAAATTGAAATCTAAATTCAATTTATTTAACCACAATATTATATTCCATTAAAAAATTATATCTATTATAATGTGGACTACTTTTGTTGGAGGTTCATCCACTCCTTTCAAGGTGTGAGCAAACAGAATTTTGAAACCACAGTGCTAGATTGATCTGTTTTACAACGTAATGAAAAATTAGCACTTTAAGTGGAAATAATTTGGGTTATTTAAACAATACATTGATTTTTTTAAATTAAATTGCCATTAAAACAATTTTAAAACTACATTTCTTGGATAAAATTATGACAAACATAGGAGTGAGGAATGCCACAGATCTGTGTCTCTGGATGTTATTATGTCTCCACTAAGGTGAAGGAAGGGAAATTTATTAAAGAATTCATATTCTATTTAAGTGACATTTATTAAGTTTCAAAAAAACAAACTTGAATGAATCACGTATTCATGAGTTCAATCACATATAAAATTCAGTTTTCAATTCCCTAAAATTAGATTCTGATAAATTTATAAAGTAGTAGTCAAGCACGTAAATGGAAACAAAATATGAGACAAAAACTCAACATTGAGAAATAACTTTTAAATATAAGAGGCTAAGTCAAAAAGTAAAATGAAATTTTGATTTCCCTCCCAATCCCATGTATGGCAGCAATGATTGTTCTGCCAAACTCTTATCAGCTGTTCATTGAAAGTATTGTTTCATTGTTAGCTATTTGTAATTGTGTTTAAAATGAGTGCTCCTTTGTCTGTATACACCAAGGAAGAAATGCAAGCACTGATAAGTTTCCTCAGTTAAGAAGGGGTGAAACCAACAGATTATTTGTCGAATGCAGCAGCAATATGGTGAGTGTTGTTTGAGTAGAAGTAAGATCTACAAATGGATTGAACACTTTAAAAATGGTAGGATTTCTCTCTGTGATGAACTGCAGCAAGGTAGGTCTTCCACTTCAAAGACTAATGACAGTATTGAAGAGGTTAAACAAATGATTCTCGGTAATCGACGAATTGCAGTTGGTGACCCTGCAAGTGAGTTGAATATATGCCATGACTCAACATTTTCAAACATCCATAATCTTTAAACTTTTGAAAAATTTGTGCTTGCTAGGTTCCATATCATTTGACCAGCATCCACAAAGATAATATTTGAAAATTTCCCAGAAGCTTTCGAAATGTTACAAAGATGAAGGAGACTCATTTCTTAAGCAAATAATAACAGTTGCCAAGACATGGGTCTGTCACTTTGAATCAGAGAGTAAACGACAAAGTTTTGTGTGGAAACATCCTTCAATCTCCCACAGCAAAATGTTCAAAACTCAGATGTCTACAGGAATGGTGACGAGGATGATATTCTGGGATATGGAAGGTTAACTTTTGGTTTACTTCACACCTAAAGGTGAATCAGTGAACAGAAACAACTACTGTGAGCTACTGCATTTATGAAGCAAAAAACCAATCAAAAAAACATATTAAAGTTTCCAAAGGCGTAATCTTTCTTCAGGATAAAACTTGACTTCATACGTCCAAAAAAACCGTCCTTTGCCTTCAAGATCTCAGTTTTAAGCTGCTGGACCACCCTCCATATAGTCTGGACCTGGCTTCAAGCGGTTTTCATCTTTCTGGCTCATTAAAAGAGTTGCAAGGGAGTGAATTATATTATTTAATAATCAAACAAAAATTCATGCACATTTGTGTAATATATATTTTGGAAATAGCATTTAAGGATATGTTTACAAAGTTAACATTGTTACATTGCTGCATGCTACAATGTCATGCAATGGGTTTTTTTTGTTGTATTTTATTTTTCATTATCTAATTTATTTTCTTTGTCAAACTGATCTTTTTGTTTTATATTTCTAACTGAAAGCAGATGTTAAAATCGTTATTTATTTAATTATCAAATAAAACTTCAAAAGCAGTCCATCAACTATTAATATAAGTCCAGCTGGCCACATTTCATAAAATTTTGTTTACTTTTCTTTTATTTGTGAAATAAAATTTTACATATATTATATAACATATAATTCTGAAGTGAATCTTTTTAACCTGGTAGTTTAATTATATCTATGATTCAGGAAGTATTACTTAAAATTGGTAATAGTTTGAAATAATATAAAATGCTAACAAAAGAAGTCACAATCAATCAATCAATCAGTTCCTGTAGATCATGAACTACATCACGTAACTACAGTTCCTGTAGATAATATATTCATTGCTGCTGATATGACAAATACGGCAAGAATGATTATGATGTCTTAATACCATTATGATCTGTAGGAAAAGAATTCTGACATCATGCTGCCATACATAGAAACATGATCTGTAGTAATAACTTTAACTACATGAAAACAATCATGTAGTATAAATTACATTCCTAATTTATATATAAAACAGAAAAATGTAATCAACATATTAGTGAAACCATGTGGTGATGTGATGTTATTGTTGGTAGCAGAAGAATTAATTATATTATAAACAATGTAACACATGAGCATAACGATTTCAAAGAATACTCAATAAATGTGTTAGAAAAAAAATGACTATGAAGTTAGTATTTAATAGTTAATGATCATACATTCAGTTCTATCATAAGGATAAATAAAATACTTGATATATAATTTGTACAGAATATAAAAATTGATATCTCATACCAAACCATTAGTGAAAAAGTAACCTGACAGTTATCTCGTCTACTCATCCTTGTCTAAAAGTACACAAAAATTCATTCTTTTTCAGGAACTAAGAAAAGGGTAGATTCAAATATTCTCATTTAGGAAGGCACACAGAGCCATCAATGTTTCTTTTAAATGTAAATGGGGGTTTCTAAATCAATGTATCAAACAACACTACGTTGAAACCCATGAATTAAAAAAATTTAAATTTTCATTTAAAATTAATACATCATGTCATCATCAATAAGCACATTTGCAATTTTAAAACATAAAATCATATTTCTCGTGTTTAGGAGGAACATGTGCTGCTAACTGCCAATTTTTCCCTTCTCCCAATTTTCAGAACCTGGCCCATATAAAAAATATTTAAGGACTAACAGTAGTATATTACATTCCTTATTAAATATAACAATACAAAAGGATCTTCCTATATAATAAAATAAACAGAGTATTTATAATAAAAATAGTTTAATTTGTATAAAAATGAACATCTCTGTTATGATTATTATAATAAATAAGGATCTATTGAGACAAGTGAATCCTCATCATTGCATTTCCATATCCAGTCAGATTTTACAGCTTTAACCTTAGGATACGTTGATACAATCTGTAAAAAAATATGATTCATTACAAACAGAAGTAAAAAAAAAAGGATGTTACGAAGTATGCAAGCAGAAGGTATAGAAAAAAACCAGTAGTATCATGTACAGTAAAACAACATTTGTAATTTGGTACATTGTTTTAGCTTAAGTCAACGTATGAATTTTTCGTAGTCAGAGATGCCCTAATTTTCTCCAAACAAGAAATTTGCTCACATACTGCCTAGATAAGCACGGTTCTACATAAATAGGTTGACACATTCTCCTTGATTATGTATGGTATGAATCCTTCAAGGAAAAATGTAACACACAGTACTGGTGGGATTGTGGGTGATGATATATGGAAAAATATACAAAATATCAATTTTTGATGACTGTAACCTTTGAATATATCTTTATTCAAAACAACCACGCATCTACTATACCTACACACCTGTGCAGTACACTTCAAACTTATATGAATTTACTCTTTGCCTATTTGTTTTTAATTTAATGTTAGTCCTTACATTTACCTTTCCCTTGGAAATTTCTAAGCGATAGAAGATTTGCATCCTGTTGTTTTTCATTTATCTTTTTAACCTCTTAATGCTTTTTTTTGTCTTTGAACACTACTACCAAACAATTTTTTCTCTATTTCATGGCTACTTCCTTTTTTTTGGGTATTTTCAGAATTTTGCATTCTTATTAATAAATTAATATTAACAGACCATTTGCTTTTGTTTCCACATAATGAAAACCTGAAGAACCTTGATCCAGAAGAAGTCTTTAGTTGCAAGTTGATCCATCATTTTACAGCACCTTATTCAAATAGAATTTCCTTACAAACCTACCCAAGTGGATCACACAGATAAGATTATATGGACTTTATGGATGATAAAATAGCATATTACATTTGAGCTCTAATAGCATTAATTGAGGGAGAACCACCCTGGGGAAAATAATTAACCGATTGGACAACTTCCAATGGTTATTAAATTTTACTATCTAGTAAAATTTAAGGCATGCATCTTTTAAAATTGCAGCATACCACAGAGCATTGATATTTTCTTTTTTTTTGTGGGGGGGGGGAGGCGAAAAACACTTTTGTGTTATCATCACCCAGGTCAAAACAATAACAACTGATATTTTTTGTTAATGAGAAACTAAAGAACCAAATACTAAGAGAATACCAAAAAAAGCTATTATTTTCCCATGTGAGTAGCTGTTTTCCAGCCTGTAGTGAGGTAAGTTTGAATATTCCACGACACACACATACATTTGGTATGTAACAATAATTAAGTTTTTTAATAACTTTCTCTTTTGGCTTTTATGTCCAAAATGTTCCCCTCTAAAAACCAAGTGATTAGACATAACACAAAAATCTTTATAAATACTGTGATTAATAAATAAATAAAGCATTAAAATGTAACTAATAAAGTACTTATTTTTACACCAATGACTATGCAGAAAAACACAAAACACTAGAAATTAAACCTTTCTTTGTATATGAATTAATTTACAATTTCTAAGCTACAATTGCTATTCCTAAAATTTTGAATTCAACCATGAAGAATAAATAAGTTTCCAAAAATTTGCAACTCTTTTAGTATCCCAAATACATCCATTTATGTCAGTAAGAAAGCTACGGCAAAAGATAACCAGATGCAATATAGCAAAAACAAAAGTAAATAGAACATGTCAGATAAAGAATGGAAAAGATAGTGAAGACAGAAAATAAATTAAAAAGAGAGAGAAATCAAAAGAAGAAAACCAAATTGATCAAAACATCCATGTAAACAATTAAAAGAAAAAATGGAGTTTACTTACTTACTAAATTGACAGTAAATAAATTATAATCAAAAGATAAAATGCATACTAAAACTTAGCTTTTATATACAAAAGTACATAAAAGTAATACTCACTTGTTTAGCAATCTTCTCATCATCAGTAATAGCAAATTCGACTTCATCACATAGATTATCATAAATATTCCTAGCAACAGAAATAAGAAATAAATCATACTCTTTAATTCAATAGGTTTTTGGCTCTTCATTAATGAAGTAACTAAAAAAATGACACTATGATTCCCTAAATGTTTTACGTATTTTTGTCTAGATTATTCCAAAAAATTAACTAGAAATTTAGCGTTAAACAGTATAAAGATTTACTGAATTCATAATAGACGTAAACCATAAAATAAAATTATCATAAAAGGCAAAAATTAATGACTTTATCGCTATGTATTAATGAGACACATTACACATCCAAATGACTACATAATAATAATAATTTATATTTACAGGTAAAACAAAAAAAAAAAAAAACAATGTAACTCCACGGACTAATCATCTGATACAATACATTCAGTTACTGCATTTGATGAAGTAATGGTCACACAATCATAAAAACCTGGACTGTACTTTTTTGTTGAAGTGTGGTCAATGAAAATTAACAAAAAAGCAACATAAAAAAAATTGTTGAGAGGCTGCAGAGATACAGGACAAAGCAGAAGTGTTGAAAACATTTCTTATAAGTAATTATATGATAACAACATATGTCATTACATGACAATTCTGGGACACATACACTGCCCCAAAATTGTGATTACACGATAAATCTTGAATCTAGAGCTTAATTTTTCCTGAATTTTATCGTAAAGAGAAAAAAATTAATTTACAAATAAGCAGGCAGTAAATTTGACACTTTTCCATTATAAGCACCACTCTGAATTTCGTGTTTCTTATGGTATTTGAAATCTATATTAATAGTCAATGTATGACAGACACATGTTCTCTTATATTTTAGACAAATCTATTTGGTTTTTATTCTGCAAAAACTAAAAATTTTTGAAATTGTGGTGGCATTCATACAATGAAAATATGACTCTATTACTTTTCTACTTCAATGGTATCACACTTAGTAGCAGTCATTTTTCTTTGCTCATATTTCAGTACTATAACACCTGACCTAACTTTCTTAAAATCTGTGAATAATAGATAGAGGTTAAGATTATAACACTGTACGTGACTTTGTTAAAGTTTAAAAAATAAATGGAAGAAAGGTTAAGGTTCAGTCTGTAAATTTAAATATTATTTTTTCACATGCACACACAAACTAATGTGTATATTATGGTGCAGCATCAAAATCTGAGTTCCCTTTTATCATAATTGTTCTTATCAAGTAAATTAAACTCCAAACCTTTTCAAAACCAAAAACATATTATTAATTTTTTTAAAAAAATTGTAAAAAATCTGTTAGTGGATTTCAAAATTTTATAAAAAATAAAATTATAAATCAAACCATAAAAATAAAAAAACTTAAATATTTAATTCTTATAAATTTTCTATAAATGTTTTAAGAAATTGTCTCTTTCAATTTCTATTTTATTGTAATTATACTCGTACAAAGAAATGTATGAGTGCCATCTTCCAGAATAAACCTCATCAAAATTTTCTAAATTTTACTATTGCTACTACTACTTCTAATCTTACAAGTAATAATACTACTGTGATATAAATAGCATTCCATCGCGGTTTCGCAATGGAGATGCATTTCCTGTTATGGTTAGTAGACAACGTTTAGCCAGTTAGGGCAAGCGAAGCAAGCCCTTTCTATCTAGCCAGAGGGTTCTTCCCCTGAACCCCCTATTTTCCTGTGTTCATAAAATGCAGCTTTTTATAAATAAAAATTAAAGCCTATTCAATTTATAAAAACTTATCAGTGTACTGAAATTTCTTCAGAACAGTTTGTTCAGTACAGGACCCACTAATTGGTTTTTAGGTTTCCCATTATGGCTGTGATCATGAAATACATGATTAGAATTATAAACAAATTATAATCACAATGTTACCAAAGCTCATAAATATTGATTCAATAGCGGTAGCATAAAATGACAAAAATTTAAAAGAACAATTTCTTTTTAGTCCTTAAAATATTAAAAATCAAAAAACCTGAAAATGGTTTAGATATCTATCTGAAGAGTATTTGCAAGCCCAAATCGAGTGAATATCTCATTCGTCGGAAATGGGGAAAATTTTCAATTTTTGTTTGAAATATATTTATCTTTTCAAGTCAGATTTCAAAAATCCTAGGAATAGTTTTTAAATATTCACATGAAGATTACACACACACACACACACACACATACACCAAAAAATCAACTTTATATCTTCATTTGTTACAGAGATTTTAGAAAAAATATTAAAATTTAATGTTACTCCATTTTAACCCTTTAAATTATGAATTTTTAAAAATCCATTTTTAGTGTGCACTTAGACCATAAGAAAGTACACACAAATTTTCATGAATCTATCTTCAGTAGTTTTTGGTGGGAACTGATTATGAACAAAGAACACAGAATACTTAAAAAGCAATAAAATAATATTAAAAAATTAATTTAAATCAAGGAATTAAAAGTTTAATTTATGTTAGAATCCATTAGTTTAAATGAAACATTTGCAATTATTTAGAAGAAAATATTCCATAATTTTATATCTTGATGTAACATCCAATATTTCATTAGGTTTTGAATCAAAGAAAGATTGATTTATCAATAAAATTGCATAATTTATTCATACCGAATTAATCCTACACACATACAACAATATTTTTTCTACCTTTTTTGCTTGTTTTTCGTTTTTTTTTTTTTTAAATTATTTATTATTTTTGAAAAAGTATTTTTTTTTAATTATTTGGGATTGCTTATTTCATAAATTATATCTAATTATAAAACTAGTTTTCTTATCATAACTAGAAAAACACAAAGTAATCTACTGAAAATTTTATTTTCTGTTGATTTTGAAGATGTGGTTTGTTGTTCATTCTGTAAAGTATAAAAATGACAGATATGTTTAAAAATCACTAAATTTATGGTCACTGCCATAAAAGTCATCACAAACAGACCAATTAAGACAAGGAAGTAAACTAAGTAAGCATAAGGAGAGGTCAATGTTGGACAATGTACCAATCAATGACATGAATGTGTATTATCCATCATTCAGTAGAAAGATGTCCAAATCTTACCTCACTCTATCATTTTTCCTTGAAAGGAGCAGGCTGACAAATTCCATGAAATATGGTGGAAATATGGTAAAGTCTCCTAATATTAATGATGGCAATGGAATTTGTATAAGGAGATTTGATATATTTAGTGAATTGTACTCAGAGTTCGGTGAGAGATACAAATTGCAGATATGCAATTTGAAGGGGACAGAGATTTTTATAGCAAGAGCAGGAATGAGGGGAGCTAGCGGTATCCTTGTACAAATTGCAACTTGAAGGGGACAGAAACTTTTATAGCAATAATAGAAATGAGGGAGCTAGTGCTATCCTTGTAGCAGACACTCATTCTGAATGAAAATAGTAACTCCACCACTCTTTTTACTGTCTACAAAATGTGAGAAGGCGAAATTTGATTTCTATTTAGTGATGCAAATGTCTGCCGAGGCACTTACATAGGTGGCAACCCGACCGAGGCCTGGCTGATAACTGTGAGCTGTAATCAGTTAGAGGATCTAAAGACGACCTCCAGTAAAGCCCCTCAGGGCCTGGAACGGAGGGGGTGGTGTGGCGACCGGTAATCCCACAAGGTGGGTGTCTTTCCCCTGGAGACAACCCTGTGGGGTTGGGATGTCTACAAAACAGCCATTTTTCTCAAAGAAAAAGCCTCGGTGTTACTGCATCATGTTATAGAAGGTGTGTTTCATGAAAGCACATTTTTAATGATTCTTGCGCACGTGTCAATGCGGCACCAAAGCCTTCAAACGTTCCACTGGATAATGCTCATAAATACAGGTAACTGTACCTGTAAATCCAGGTACAGGTATTTACAAATAAATATATAGAAAAATTAATTGTAGGTGATCTGGTTTTTCTTTTTAGAATTTTTAATTTTAATAAACTGTGATACGCTATGGTCAGGTGGTTTCTCAACCATATTCTCCAGTGTACAAGGTGATTGAGGGGGAGATTTTACACAATGTGAAGTCACAGATGACAACCCAGGAGGTGTGATTTTGTGGAGCTTAGATGGCTTATCACCAGCTGTGTTTACTCCTGTCCACAAAGGCAAAACTGAGGACAGAAACTTTCAGAAAGATCCCATTGTTCATTTCACTACCTGCAACTACTGACATCTTGTTCATCTTAGTCAGTTCTGAAATAGCACCTGTAAGTAAAGCAACTTGATTAGATAACATCTGAACAATTTTTTTAGCTCATTGCAGGATCTGCATTATTACCTGCATCTGCTGAGACTTCTCTTGGTGTCATGGTGGCAAAAGAGATGTTTAATCAGGTTACGAGATTTTAGCATCTTTTTATATTCTCTTCAAATGGCTGGAAAAGAAAACTTTTTTTAGGATGGCCTTCCCTTCTTTAAAAATTGGGCAGTCTCAGGAGTGAACTGTATGTGATCCAATACAGTTCACACATTCTTCATCTTCTTGGCATTTTGTGTCAGTAACCTTCTTTAGAACATCGAGCACATATTTCAGTTTTCGAGCATAATGCATTGATGTTCTTTGGTGAGCAACATGATCCTGTTGATCAGGAAAGTCAAAACCTTATGAATGGAGCCACCTTCCTGATTATTTTGTATAACAACGAATCTAATATTTTTAAACTGTGGACGAGATGCATCACTATTTACCTTATTTTCCACACAACCAATATCCTTGTCAAACATTGCTGATCAAGGCCTTTTTACAAGACTGTTTTTGGTGGTTTTTTTTCAGATGAACCACCAACCGTTTTTTCTTGTGTTACTAATTTTTGTCTCACAAGCAAGTAATGGGGAAATATAGAACCACATCCGCACATCTCGATTCACCCCCGAGGGGAGAAGATCCCACCTCGTAGCGTGTCCGGTCGCTACACCACCCCCTCCGTTCCTAGCCAGTAGTGGCTTTAACGGAGGACATCTTCTCGCCCTCAAACTGATTGCGCACCACAGCTTTCAGTCCAGGCCCCGCAGAGATGCCACCGATGCAGATGCCCCGAGGGACATCGGCATCGGTAAAATTCACCCCGAGATAGTTTTACGTGTTTATGCCTTCAGAATAAAGACAACGGACACCTGCAGCTACCACGTCGCCCTCAGGAACTAAGCTAGAAGCCTAACCGCGGAATGAAGACCCCGCGTCTAGTCCTAACATCTAAGAGCCAATTTCTGAATGTCCCAGATCCGCAATAAAAACCTCTATAACAAACTTTCCCACTAAAGTTTTACACAACGAAATTTAGACCTAGTTCCCTTAAGAACCCGTTTATTTACTCAATGAGTTTATTTCTAACTCCGCTCCGGTCCCCCCGAGAGAGGAGAATAAACTCCACTCCCGCAACAGCACCATCACGGAGTCCCGCGCGACATTCACCATCTTTCGTAAACTGCCATCAAGACGCCCGCCTCGCCGACAGTGTCGTTAGCTCATAAACGCCCCCGTCGGAGTGCAACCGCACCCGCCGGCCACAACCCCGCCGACAGCACCACATCCATACAGCCCACACATACAGAGGCTAGAGTTAAATGCAACTGGGTTAACCCAGGCGTCCAGAGAACATCATTCAAGACTCATTACATACAGCCATTCACTCATCAGCAAGATAGTTTCCACCTTGGGTTAGGGTTGTGTTTCGTAAGGTGTCACAACACCACCGAGTGTAAGTGTAAGAAGAAATAGTGTAGGATGTTGTTGCGTAGTTATGTAAGGGAATAAGTAGTAATTTGAGTAGTGCTCTTGGTGTAGTATGTGTGTATAATGCAATGTGCAGTAGCTCGAGGTTTAGTAGGAAGAAATGCTGCAGAGGCTTGGACCATGGGGACATTAAACCCAAAAATCTTAAAGAGTAAAACTCCCCATCGGGGAGAATGGTGCTGGTGTCTCTGTAAGACAGTGTATGTTAAACATTATAACTACATATTGGAAACCTTCCTACAAAATACAGCAAGATTGTAGTGTTCCTGGAGTATGGCAAGAGTGTAGGTTTCATTCACATTCTTACTGACATTAACAGTTTTAAAAATGCAATTCATTAGGAGATTGCAAATTAATGTTACACTGAAACTTTGCATCATGGCAAGTGTACCTGGAAGATGACAATAATGCCATGACTGTTGTGAAGATCACCTCCAACACATTATATTCAAGATTTGTGGCCTGTTTTATAACCCCAGAAATTAACTTAATTAACTATGTTCAGTTGTATTTACTGTTGCACATAATAAATATATTATCTTATTTCAAAATGAGGAATTTTAAATCCCATACCCTTTAACTAAAAAAAATAAACCGATTAACTTAAAACATAACATAAATTTAAACAAATATAGATAAACAGCCTGTTAATCTAGCAGATACATTAATACTCATGACCAGCTAAAGATGATGATTGCAATAATACAAAAAATAACCCTGTTTCATTAGTCAGTGTATGTACTTTGTATTACATCTTCAACGCACTACATGTACCTTCATGCTATATGCCATATTGTTCCATGATGTAATGCAAACTTAATTCCAAAAAATTTATGTTGTTTTTTTTTAAGCATTCAAGCATTTTGTTTTGGCCCTCAATGCTTAGAATTCATTTTCTTTCAACATTCTCATTCTGACCACTTGTAAAGTTTGAGCTTGAAAAATTGGTCTTAAAATAAAAATCCCTTTTCTTTATGAACTGAACAGTGCAGTTACTTTTTCATTATTAGAAATCAATTATGTACTTTGTTGTATTTTTTCAGTTGAATGTTCGGATTACATCTTTGTTAATTTTAACACTGCGTAATTGTATTTTGCTGCAGTGCTATTTTAAATTTGTTAATAAATCTGTACTAATTGTGATTCTCCAGTAATAATCTTTACTTAAAAGTTAATGATTGCTGCTTATGTCCAGTTATTTTAACAAAAACTAAAAATCAGAATGATAATATTAAATCAATAAAATTCAAACAAATATAATAAAAATCTCAAAAAAAAGTATAAAAAATGAATGCTTTCACATCTGCTGAATTACTGTAAAATTCAACTTAAGCAACATAACATAGCAGAAAAGGTAAAGTACAATATAATATTTCTACACACAATATTCATTCTAATTACATCACAGTAACTCAAACATTAAAACCAAACACAACATTGTAGTATTCTAAAAGAAGAACATTACTTAATAATTAAGAAGTACAACAAAACCTATGATGTATTTTATCTGTTTACAAAAGATTGCACCACTATATTTCTTTTCAAGACAACATTATAATGTCATATTAAAAGCAGAAAACAGATTTATACTGAGCTATGATTCATTTTAGAATTCTATATTTTAATCATTACAATAAAAATAAAACCCAAAGTTAAAAATTCTGTCTAATAAGGTTAAGAAAGAATTATTCCCATTGATATAAAACACAGTTCCTACATTCAAATTATCTATCTATGGTATAACATTTTCTTTCATTTCTATTTTATAAAAGTAAAAATCTTGGAAAAAAGGAAAATGTTTTCCACTTATGGATTACAAAGATTTCCCAGTATCTTAATACTCTGCAAAGTAATCAGTACTCAATTCTTTTTCCTTCTCACAAATTTCCAGTTTATTCAAGCTGAAAGGCTGCTTTAAAAATTTTTTACTACATATTAACATTTTCTCAAATTTATTTTAATTTTCTGACATTTCTATAAAATGTTTAGACTGATAATTCAACGATTTACATCATATGCACATTTTTTATTCTTATTTCCAACATTTTTTTATAAACTAACATAAACTTCAAATTCATACAGAAAAAACTCACCACTGGAATGAATCAATACACTTCTTGATTCTTTCCTTCTTAATATCAGGTAAGTCACTTCCTATGTAGAAACAATGCTCACCAAATATATGAGAAATTGATGGAATAGGCTGGATAAAACCCTTTTTCCTATTAGTAAGAAAATTTAATTTACCAACTTCATAAAAAAAAGAATGTAGTGCACGAATATGTTCTAAACAAATACAACAGACAAGCTTAAGATAATAAAACTGACAAGATTTACAAATGAAAGCTGTAAGTGTTGAAGAAATTACTCAAAGATTTTTAACACCACAAAATACAAAAAAGTCTGACAGAAAGAAGAAACATTAATAAAATGGACATACAGAAACGACAAACAAAATGAAGAAAACAAATTCAATATAATAAATGCATACCGAAACACAGCAAAATTTTTATCATTGTTATAACATGGACAAAATTTTTTACATATTTAGAATTGTTAAACGTCCATCTTTGTCAATCTTCTAACACATTTACCACCACTCATTAACATCTGAGCTTATAACACGATTTTGCAAACATAAAAATCTTCAACCCATCCTAAATTAGAGAATACTACCATTTAACTCAAAAACACAAATACAGATAGAACTGATAATCAATCAACCATTTTTAATATTGTAAACGTATACTTTAACAATTTAACTATTCAGCTAGTCAACATTAACCAAAAATAGATTAAAAGATCTTAATTATTAATATTTTGTTCGTGGCTTGTATGATGAGAGATATAAAAGCCAAAAAGCTAAATATTTAGTTAAGTAATGGAATTTACATCTTGGGTAACTTATTATCCATATCCCCAACATAAATTACTGTAAAAATGTGGGAAAAAAGATTTCTAATTAAATATGTTATGACTGCACATATTCAAAAATGATATTATAATTCTTCTACATCTTGCATAATAAATGAAATATAGTCTTGTTTCTGGTCGTTAATTAAACAAATTTTTTATTTTTTTGCGCTGGAAGTACAACATTTTGGCTAATAACATTTACTTTTTATATTTTGGGTATTGAAATGGCAGGACCACCCCACTTTAGGAGCCGAAAGAGTTAATATTCCACAAAATCAATCATGGTGAACATCAGTTTCATTGGTTGTATGTACAGAAAATGCAGGAGTATCTTTTAGCCACTATAATTTGTGAACTAATGGGAATTACTTCATACTTTCATGACTACTATACACAGATGAAACTCCTCAAAATTCTCTTCAGTGTTACTAATGTGAATAAAAATTTTCAGGGAATGCGTAATGTAGTACTATATGTAACCAGTTAATAGCCTCTTTCATATAGAACACCTTCTAATAATGCAAAGCTACCTAGAGTTTTTGCATGAATTTTTTTCTCTATTGGAAAATGTTGCACCATCAAAATGAATGGACAAGTATTTTCAACAAACTGAAGCTCCTCATGTAACATTACGCTGGAAAATGCCATGGAGGACCTGTTACTTGCCCACCAAGGTCGCACTACATATATCTCATATTAGATTATTTGTTGTGGATTAATAGAAAAGTGAGGTTTATAAACTTTAATATCAAAGATGATGTACTAATCAGTGAGAATTGAAATACTGCTGCCCTAATAAACTCTTGTGAAGTTGTTTAGAGACAGCAACACAAGATCATCGTAAATAAGTTACGAAGACAACCAATTTAATGATGGAATGTTTGAACATATAAAATAAAAAAAAGTATAGTAAAAAGTAAGTTTGATTTAATTTGTTTTGTTTTCAACAATATATTCAAATTAAATTAAGTTTTTAATAGCTTGAATAATGATAATTTTGATATTTTTGCCTGGCTAATGTTTAGAATCATAAAAATTTCAGTCACACTTCTCAAATTAGTATTGTATATACTGTTAATGACTTAATCTTCATGATTAATGATTATAAACATTTATAATTATTATAATAGAAATTACTATATTAAAATAATCTGTTAGTATCTGTATTAATGACTTTATTTAAATCAATTTTCTCAAAATTAAATTCTTTATAAAGTTTTATTTGTTAATTGGAGGTTAAACAAGGTTAATTTATGTTAAACTTCAAAAAATTGTTTTCTGATTATAAGTTCTTTTTAGGTTTTGTGTCATATTTCAAAAAAAAAAAAAATAGATACAGTTCTTGGAACTATTTTTTGTCATTTTCAGGTCAAGGAACATAAAAATACACTTAATTTTTAAATCTAATTAGTTCAAAAAATTTTAGTACAGGTGGTCCTCACTTTCCGAGTATTCATTATCAAAGTCCCTGCAGTTACAAGGCTGAAGGATATCACAGAAAAATTAAGTTGCGCATGGCGCATGACCTTGGCCATCAGATTGTTCCTGCCTTACTGTAGACTACATACAGTATAACTGAACCAATTTCCTGCCGTTTCTTTTGTTTACTACTGTACTGTTATAGATGTGCATACAATGCATAGCTACTTCGTGTTTTGAGTTGATATTGCGTGGTCCATTTAAAAAATTCTATCTTCTTAATTTGGAATTCGTTTGTTGGGATTAAAAACAGTACAGCAGTATAAAGTAACTGTTTTTTTTTGTGCACATTTCATTTGCGCTTTGTTTTTGATATGAAGGTACTGTACAGTGCTTTTTTTTTATACATTTGTTTATTATTTTGATTAATTTATTTCTGTATTCGTTTACTTATTTTTATATATTAATTTATACTGTACAACCATGAACAGTAAATCTAGTGGTAGTGGCACAAAACCACAGGTGCTTAAAAGGAAACGTTCTAGTTATAGTTTAGAAGTAAAATAGAATGTCATTAGATGGAAAAGAAGTGGAGAATATTGATTGACATTCCTTGTTCCCTTAACATACCAGAGACCACTGTTCATACCACACTAAGTAATGCAGAGGATATTGAACAAAGAGGTAAGACTATGGTTAGGCACTGTGAAATTAAATTGACACGTAAAAGAAGTAACATTAGACGATTAGCAACATGGACAGACCTTTATCAAAAACACACACCTATTAGTTTGGCACTTATACAAGAGAAGGCTTTTATTTTATACGCGTTTATTTACAGAGAATTATAAGGAGAAATTGACAACAAAGAGACTTTGCTGCTTCTACGAGCTGGTTTCACTGATTTCAAAAGTGTTATGGTTTTAAAAATGTCAAAATTCTGGGAGAATCGGCTAGTGCCAACATTGACACCAATGAAACTTATCCTGTGGAATTCAAAAAATTAATCTTCGAAGGCAAGTACAGCCTAAACAAGTTTTTAACACCGATGAAACCAGTTTATACTGGATGCCATCAAGAACATATATATCTATAAAAGAAAAAGCAAAGCCAGGTTTCAAATAATCAAAAGATCGCATGACTGTTCTTGTAGGCGGAAATGCAAACAGTGACAAAAACTTCTCTAATAAGTTTCTTATTGTTAACAGGAGTGAAAATTCTAGGGCATTAGAAAATGTCTGTAAAAGTTCACTCCCAGTTATATGGAAGTCACAATGGAAAGTATGGATTACAAAAGAAATTTTCCGTGAGAGCATGGATTACAAAAGAAAGAAGAGATTGTGATTGGTTTATTGATTATTTTGTACCTGAAGTAAACAAATAATGTGCAAGCAGGACCTTAAATATAATTTAAGGTCCTGCTTGTAGTGTACAATGCTTCAGCCCATTTCATTGATAAAGATTGTGCAACCACATAAAAACTGTGTTTTTTCTACCCCATACAATGGCCATAACAACGTATGAACTAAGGTGCAATAAGCGTAATGGAAGCTTATTACTTATGCTAATGTTCTACAAACTAATTTTGTTCCACAAATAGCCACAAAAAAATGAAAATAACATGGAACAGTTTTGAAAAAGAGTTCAATATCCTTCACTGCGTTGAACTAATTGGTAAAGCTTGGAGGTATATTTCCATTAAGCTAATGAACAGTTCTTGGAAGAAATTATATCCAGATGTTGTTACAGACATTGAGGAAATAAATGAAAATGCATAACAAAACGAAATTGCAAATCTAGCAAAGGATGCAGTAGTTAGTGAAATAAATGAAAATTATATTGGGAACTGCTTGAATCGCATGCAGTACCGCTAACAAATGAAGATTTCGCAGATATGAAGCTGTGTGATTCCAACAGAAACAACATCATCAAGGAAATTTCATCAGTCACTTCTAAGGAAACTGACTTCATAGCTAAGCAATTATGTGAGGTTATTGGGAAAATAGACAAAGCTTTGTAATTTTTTTGCAACAACAATCGAGATGAAGACCGTTCCGGAAAAGTGAAACGCCTAGTGAATGATGTAATAGTGTGTTAATGTGCTGCGGTTATGGACAAAGAAATAGCAGAAATAACAGGAAAAAGAAACAGATACAAATAAGTTCTTTTTATGTAAACTTTCAATAAGTAACTGGAACAATGATAAATTTACGCAAATTTTGTCTTGTTTTATTACATATACTGTATGGTATATGGACACTGTAATTCAACTTGAGTTAAATAAGGAACATATGCTTTGTAAGATGCAATACGGTTACATGTTTTAAGATTTACTTTGTTATTTCAGTTTAAATAATGTATACTAATTTTGTTCATTTATGATGTACAGTATAACTTAGCCATTATTACAAATTTAGACACTGTAAAAGATTCTTTTGCATATTCCTAGACAATACTACCATAATTAACTCGCAGTCACTGCGAGTTTTTAGACACTTCCCTAAAAAATGTTAGTCCTCATTCAAAGTAGTTCGTAACTTCTGTAATTTGTAATTATAAAAGTTTGTAAGTAAAGTTTGTGAGTTTGTAATTTAAAAGTGGTAATTTTGCAGAACCAATTATCCTCAGATAACAAGGATCCCTTGTACTGCATTATATTACCTATACTTAGAATCAAATCTTTCAGAAGCAATAACACCAATACAAAAAATTTCCGAAATAATGCTTAATGATTTTTTTAAAATCTTTAGCACTAGATTACATCCCGAAATAGTATCCTTTCCTGTACACAGTTTTCCTAGAGTAGAGTGTGCATCTGCATCATGTGTGAAGATGTATCACAATTTTTCCTGGGACTTTCATAATCTATTCTACTTATAAAAATTCATGTAAAACATATATCCTAAAATGCTTCATTTGCGAGTTACGGCAAGTAAAAAATTTTGCTTGGATTTCAGCTACCCTGATGAAATGAGATTGTATTAACATTTTTAGGATGTTAATTAATAAGCAGAATTAGTGATTTCTTATGAACTGAAAAACCAAATAAAATAGGTCCCAGAACTGAAGTAGTAGTGTAGTGCAGTAGTTTTTAAGAAATCTGATGTAAAAACCAATAAACTGGAATAAAAAATCCTGTTTTTTTTTTTGTTTGACGCAAAATAACGTTCATAAATAGGTAATAAACACATAAAACTTATAAACAAAACTTGTGGACAATTTAATTCTGAACAGAATGTTGGAAGATAAGTTGAATAAAACAAAAGAAAGTTAGAAAGATTTGAGTTTCATTTAGTAAGATTACACTAGACCAAAGTGCATTATACGTACCACTTTACAATACATGTTCAAAAATGAGCTTGCCATTTTCAACAAATTTCTTGGCATGCTTCCGTATTTCTTTTGTTGCTCTTTTTAGTTCAGGGTTATCCTTAAGCTGCTCAGCCACATCCATAATGCAAACAATTAATTCCTTACTAGAATCTATTATTGTTTTGTATACAATATTTTTCATCCATCTCCAGACGCAAAAATCTGAAGATGTTAGATCAGACGATCTTGATGGTCAGGAATGCAGACTTCCAAGACTGTTCCACTTCTCAGGGAAATGATGATTTAAGTGAGCAGAAACAGCACAAGAGAAGTGGAGAGGTATCATGCTGGAAGTATACATTGCATCTTAGCACTACAGGTACATCTTCAAGCAGTAGCAATTCTTCTCGAACAAAGTGCAAGTAGATCTCAGCATTTAAGCAGCCAGGTTATATTAAAGACTCAAACAGATGATTGTGAAGAAGGCCGCACCATACATTAACATTATATTGGTGTTGAAAATTGCCTTCCACCATTTCATGAGGATTTACTTCTGCCCATGTACTCATTGTGTAAATTGTTGATGCCATTTAAAGTGAAATTTGTCTCATTGGTAAACAAAACAACTACTTGTAAGAGTTGTCGATTTGTATTCAATCAGTTGTAGAACTTCAAGCGAAGCGGACCAACTCCTGGCTGTTGATGATAAAACTTGTTTTAAGTATTCTCCAAAATTGAATGCAAAACTCTGATCTGCTTAGAAAACTATCATGTAAGGAAGTCTGGACTGCGTTGAACTACATCAATAACAGTGTTGTGTTGGACAGATCATTTGTAGCTGGTACGAATACTAGGTAGTGAACCTGTTTCCTGAAGATTGCAAAAATTCACATTAACTGTATTGTGATCTGGAATCCTGGGATTTGGAAAAAGTATTTCATATTCTACTGCAGCAGCTGAAGTATTACCATTACACACACCCAAAATGAATACCATATCAACATATTCTTCTGTTGTAATAAATACAGCATTACTTCAAACGAAAACCTATCGTGTTCAAATTAAAACTCACAGAAAACCTTTGCTAATGACAGCACAGTTTACAGTACCTGATATACTTAATGTACCTTACCTTATACAATGATTTA
The DNA here is from genome assembly GCF_047948215.1 of Lycorma delicatula. Classification (NCBI taxonomy): domain Eukaryota; kingdom Metazoa; phylum Arthropoda; class Insecta; order Hemiptera; family Fulgoridae; genus Lycorma; species Lycorma delicatula. The sequence continues at coordinate 71,326,613 of NC_134460.1, forward strand.
AACGCTAATACAGTACTGCACACTGTCGGTCAGCAGTTATTATTTTATTGTCATCTTTGAAATAATAATCTTTAAAATAATTGATTGTACTTGTCATCAATAAAAAAATTATTATCTAAGTAAGTTTTATATATTTATTTTTATTTTACAATTATGTGTAATTTCCATTTGCTTTTAAATTTTTTAATAATAAATTTTGTTTTAACAAATCTTTCACTCACAAAAAAAGAATTTGGTTTTTATTTACATTAAATAAGTAATTTGCTGACAAATGTAGTAATGTACTATTTGTACATAAAATCTGAATTTTTCTAACTTTTTTTGTTTTATTCAACTTATCTCATCATTTTGTTCAGAATTAAATTCTCTATAAGTTTTGTTTAAAATTTTTGTATTTGTTTCCGAACAAAGTTATTGTATATTAAACATAAAAAAACAGCGTTTTAACCCTTGATTGGTTTTCACCCAGATTTTTCAAAAACCATAAATACAGTTGAAATATACGATGCATATACAGATCTATGATCTATTTTATTTGATCTCTCAGGTCAAAAAACATAAGAAATTACTATTCTTTCTCTTAAATAATGTCCTAAAAATTTCAGTACATCCTCATTTCATCGAAGTAGCTGAAATCTGAGCAAAATCTTTCACTAGCCATAACTGCCAAAGGAAGCATTTTAGGACATGCATTTATATCAACTTTTTCAACCATTTTCACAATTATGAAAGTTCCAGGAGAACTTCATATACATTCTACACACACACACACAGTGTATGTGTGCATTATACTGTCCACTGCATTTTCACGCACAAAATTGTAATCGGTTATGTGCCACACATCCCTAGATTTGTTCCTGGAATAAACTTTGCATTTTTTTATCTTCGGTATTAAATTCATTCTTTTCACATTAAAATACACATACATACAAAGTTACTTTAAATATATCCATTGTTAATTTCATAAATGAAAACACATTTTAAAAATAATAATTACATTAAATTATTCTTAGTTACTTACCCCTTAAATGCATGAATATATCTTTCAAGTTGACGACGATATTCACCCTTCTCATCTTTAGAAATGAAATAATTATGTGATGGAATATTAGGTAGTGGAGGCAAAGGAAGATCACTCGTATCAGGTCTTTGACCTACATTAAAAAAGATAATTTTAAAATATAATTTTTATAATATATAACCCTTTTAAGACATGGTGCAACATGCTGACTCTAAATGAGCTAGAAAAACTTAACACTTCTTTGGTAAATGAATGCTGGTTAAAAAATTTTAGCTGAACTTACATTTCTGTGAATTAGTCAATTCATCAACCCATACAATTCTTAAGATGAGAAAACCAAAATTAAAAAATACATTTTCTAATTTTTTTTTGAAAATTTTGTTACAAAACTAATAATTATGAATAGTGGTTATAAGAATTTATAAGAGAAACCTGACCATGGAAACTTGTAAAAAGAAGTAATAAATTTATTCAATTTTTTGAAACTTTCTTAAATAATTTAGAAGGGAATTGAAAGTTAAGAGGTGGCATTAACATTTATATTTTCTTAATACCAGTAAAAATATAAAAACTGGTTTTTTAAAAATTAGCTTAGATTTAGTTGAAAAATAATTGTTTGAAACACAAGAGATATGAAAAAAAAATGATTTTGAATCAAATATTGCGAATGATAAGATTCTTAACCAATTTAGAAAAATGAAAATTTTTCAGTCGTTTAAAATTTTTTCCTCAATAATGCAGTTTAATTTTAAAAACATATGTACTGAAAATTATAAATATAATATTCCTTAAGAAAGAGAATAAAATGGAGACCATTACAAAATAGCAAGAAAATAGTAATACATTCTTCAACAGCAGATAACAGAAAAGTCTTAAAAGGGTTAAATTCAGTAACATAACACAGAAATTAAACCAAAGATTTGTTATATATTTTTTTCTTCTTGTATCTAACCATTCTAAGATTGTTGACAACCAACATGGTTATTTTAACTTATTATCAATTTAGCTGAAATAGCTGGATGTTAAACAAATAATTTTTACGTTACTATTTCTTAAATCACTGAAACAAATAGAGTAACTACTTTCTTGTATGTACAAAATAATTATAAATTATTTCTCACTGTAAACAATATTCAGTAAAATACCTTCTTAAGCGATACCTTGAACAGCTCAGCTGTTAAGAGGAGTGCTCTTGTTTAATATGTTTGCTTTTACACTCACAATTCTAGAGTGACATGAATCCTTCACATTTGTTATTCCTGCAAACCTGTAAGAATATTTCTTATTCCTTTGACTATGGAGAGTTAGAGTAAATTATACACTTTTATTACAAAAAAAAAAGGAAAAAAAACATTTAGAGAAGTCTAATTTTTTTACATAAAAGTTTATATTTTTTAATATACAGATTTTTCTCTACAAATATTTAAATGAATATGAAAAAAGTACATATTTCTTGGTAAGATGAGTGTTTTTTTTTCAATAATTAGTGAATATTGGTTAACAAGCCACTTGCTTTCTAATCCTATATTCTTCCAAACAATGTCACAAAACTGGTACATAAATATTCTAAGTATGCTCCACTTTTCTAGTGAAGAAAATACTTCTAACAATGAATTATAAAAAATCAAACCATTTCTTGGACGTATCCGCTGCAGTTTCAAAATGAATTTCACCCTTTCAGCAAGCAATCATCTTTGTATAGTTGAAAGGTTACTTTTAATCAAAGACAAGCTTGGCTTCAAGCAATTTATTTCAGCAAAACGAAGCCGATTTGGAATAAAAACTTTTGTCTTGTATGGTGTTGAAACTTACTACATCCTTGAAGTAATTGTGTATGTGGGCACTATGACAGAAATAACTGATGATTATAGAATAATCTGGTTCTGTAGTAACAACACTTCTGAAAGATTATTTGGAAAAGAGCATACAGTTTTCCTTGAATAACAGGTAATCTAGCCCTTCATAATTCAATGTTTCATGAGCATCAAACTAATGCTTGTGGCACTGTGTGCAACATGAAAAATTATACCAATACTGGAAAGAAATTGAAAAGAGGTGAAATCCAGTCAAGCCACACAAACAGCATGCTAGCTCTGAAGTGGATAGACAAAAAGGAAGTTTGGATGCTGACCACAATGCATACAGATAACTGTGTTGAAATTCTAATAACATATAATCTGCAGCACTTCTTAAAAAACAAGAATGTATTCATAACTGTAATGACAACACAAGCACAGTAGATAAGACTGATATGCCTCTAAGCAGCCTGAAGTGCATTAGAAAATCCAAAATGGTACAAGAAACTGACTTTTCAGTTGATTGACCTTATTCTTTTAAGTTAATTTCCACTTCATAAAACTAAACCGGAAAACATGTGTCTTGCTGATTTCAAAATTTCAGTCATCAACAAAATTATTCAAAACTTTCATGTACCAGCAAAAAGAGAAAGACCATCCTCCAAAAAGTGTAAGGCCATCAAAATCCATGGACACACTGCTTCGTCTAACATCAAGACACTTTGCCTCATTAGTTCCACCAATAGAAAAGAAAAATACCGCAAAAATGTGTTTTATATGTTCAAATGCAAAAAATAATGAAAAAAAAAACATAAAGAACCTAGATAAATGTGCAGTTAATGTAATGTGGGACTATGTGTGGTACTTTGTTTTGGCACTTATCACACAAAACAAAAATTCTGATGAAGGATATTATTTTGCATATATTACTTTTATTCTTATTACTTATGCATCTCAGTTGATTTTAATTTTTTTTAAATTAAATTTAATAAATATATTGTAAAAAAAGTTATGTAAAAACCTTCAAAAAAATAAACCCAGCACACAGTGATGAATATTGCCTTAAAAAACTAGGCAGATAATAATAGGTTAAGGGGATTAGAAAAAATTACATGCAGACATACAAAAAAAAAATATGAAGAAAATACACTGATCTAGATGAACAATAAGATGACCATAAAAGAAAAGACAATGTTGAGTTTTTAAAAATTTATCAACACTAAAGTTGATAGTCTTCTTTGTTGCAATGTCTCAGGAAAAGAGTACGGCCTGAAGTAAGTGATCACTACAATAAAGAAAAAGTAAAAATGACATATATATTTTGCGTAATCAACCATACAGTTCCTCCAACATGGATGATAGCAATATAAATTCTTGGCTTCAATGTATTAATGACAAAATTTTCAAAGAAGATTGAATAACTGCATTATTTTCTAAAAATATTGTTAAGAATTAAGCCTCAAATGATAAGGATATTATATTCAAGGAAAAAAATGTCAAATGGAAGCAACCCAGATGGTGTATAAACTAAACAACAAATGGTGTTTATTTACATAGCATACAAACTAGATATATAACAACTAATCAATTAATTAATAATTAAATGATTACACGATCATGCAGATCATAAACAATTAAATAAATTAACAAAAAATTGGAGCTCTTTTTCCGAAATTATTTAAACAAGATTATTTAATGTAATATTTATTTATTTACAGCTAACAGTTGTATTAATGCTTACACTTGTTTGCAACATTTTAAAACTTTTACAGTAATTTAAACTTAGTGTTTTTATGATTAATTTCTTTTAAAATTGAAACATTACCATAATTTATTCAAAATAATGTTCTATTACAGGCAACAGATTTGAAGTAAAAGAAACAAATTAAGTTGTCTCATATCACCATAAATAAATTAAAGGATTAAGTAAATCAAATACATTAATTACATTATTGCTAAAGAATGAAAATTATTTAATTACAAGCTATATTTCATATATTCCAAATATCCAGATTACTTTCAGTCCAGTCTAGTTGATCCATGGGTAGCGTTTCACAATAATTTTATTAAAAATGAATTATACATCACCTAAGGAACTATATGAGGTGTGGCTATTAAATAACGAGACTAATGCTGCTACAGAAGAACTGCGCATGTACCAAATTCATAAAACCGACAGCAGTCTAGTGTGAAACCTTCTCTTTCAATTGTTGCCACTCCATTTTCTGTAGACATATTAGTCTGGCCATAGCTTTTGTTTGGATAACATCTTTTTTTTGTTTAGCCAAAAAAATTATGCGTTTTATTAGAGCAACTTCACAGAGAGCTAAAAAGCTCGAATGAGCAAATCAAAATTCAAAGCGATGCTGATTGTTTTTTTCGATATTCATGGGATTGTGTACCTTCACTGAGTTCCTGAAGGTTAAACTATTAATCAATATTACTACCCTGAGGTCCTTGTTCAACTCCGTAAAAAAATAAGAAAAAGACCCGAACCGACGGGAGAAAAAAAAGAAAAAACCGAACGGTTTTTATCAGAACAACGCATCGGCTTACACTGCATTGTCTGTCAAGACATTTCTAGCCAAGTATAACATCCCTGTGTTAGACCATCCGTCTTATTCCCAACCAGGCACCATGTGACTATTATCTGTTCCCAAGGTCAAATTTGCATTAAAAGGACAGGATTTTTTTTTCAGACCGGAAACTGTGAAAGAAAAAGCAACACGCGTCATGAGAGAGCTCACAGAAGAAGACTTCCAGTACTGTTTTGAACAACGGAAAATTTGCATGGAGCATTGTAGGAATAGAGAAGGGGTGTAATATTGAAGGGGATAATTACTAAATATGCATAAATTTAAAATAAAATATTTTACAGTATTAGTTTCGTTATTTAATAGCCACACCTTGTATTAATCTACTTATTTGGCAACAATGATAATTTATGATTTTTTGAAAAATTTTCAATCTTTTGACAAAACTTATATTCTACAGAATAATTTTATCCAAAATCAATATAGAAAAATAGAAATACAAAAAATCATTCAAACCAATAACTGGAAAACCCAATAATAAAAGTTTGGACCATTCATATTATTGATAAAAAAAAGTCCTATAAAACATTATCAAAAATGTATAGAACGGATAATAGAATAAATACCAACCAGCTACATTTCCATCACTGTGTTCACTTTCATCAGTATCTGCATTGTATAAATCTTCAACATTTTTATTTGTACTATTATCATTTGGTTTATCTGAACTATAATCATCACAATCATCTTTCTTTAGTTTTCTGACCTTCCTAGCTCGAATCCTAGAAATAACTAAATGTTTAATAACAAAATATCCAAAAATTTATAAATAAGTAGAATCAATTTATTCAGTTTATTATCAAAAAAGTAATTGCACCTCTAGATTAACCATCAACAACAATTATGTAAATGTAGAAAACAATGTGAAAGAAAAAACTTGTTAAAAAACATCCCACCTTATAAGCCACTACTACAAAATTTATACCATACAGTAATGACTACTTGAAAAAACAAAGTTTATACCATATTAAAAAGTTTTTCCTTTCTGCATTATTGTTGTTATGCGTAAAATGTAACCATTTTCATCTGCTTCCTTGGAAGCAATGTGATTCCAATGTTCTGTAACTTACAAGAGCAGGTGGTGTTCAGTCTGATGTATTCCTCTCCACTTTATTTATTGTAATCAAATATACTAAACTGTACTGTCTTCTATTATGAAGTAATTAAGTTTGTTTACTATTTAATTGGATTAGTTACCAGCTGATAATTTTTTATAATGCTTAAAATGTATTATTGTAAGATTACTCTAAGATATATATCCAACATGATCACTACACAAACAGTAACATTGTAATAATCATTTCCATATAAAGACATGTATTCAACAATCATGCATATTAAAGGATATAATTTAGATACAACTAAATATTGTTTTATTTATTCAAAATAAACCAGCAACATTAGTTAGAATTAGTAACTAAGATAGTTATTGATTCAATAGGCGGCGGTCAGCATACAACAGAGTTTTTACAGGAAGGAAGGAGTGTCCCTACAAGTTCTTACAATCTTACTTTAAATCCAAAACAGCAGCTTCTAATTTGTCTCCATGTCAGAATAAACTTACTTAAAAACTTTCAATTAGCTCAATTATACAACTAGTAGCTTATTTATAAAACTCTTATCAAACAGTGGCAGTAACCAAGCGGCAAGTGCTCTAATCTCATAACCAAGAGATCTTATGTGCAAGTCTGAATTTTAAAAACTTTTCCTTTTTTCTTAAATGTACACTAATGAAGATGATTTTTTATTATACAGTATTTATAATAATAATAAAGATTGTCCATAAAGTCTTTCCATGATTACAAAAAAGCTACTACAGTTACAGCAGTGTGGTTAGAGGCAAAAGAAAGAAAAAATTATCAACTTTTTTTATAATGGTTTTTTGCAGGTAGAGGGTTTTGCATATAGATTGACCCTATTTGAAATTTTAATTTCTTTGATAAAAATTTATGCACAGCTTAATATAATTGACAAAATTAATATACAGATTAACAATTGCGTATCCAACAAACAGCTTGCTTTGAGGATCTCAAATATATGAATGATTTGAAAAAAATATATGTATAAATTGATTAATATTAATTTCATAAATTAATACACAAAATAAAAAAGTATTTCACCTTTCAATTTCATCTTCAGTATCAGAACTGGAAGAAGGTAACCTTCGTCTCCTATCTACTTCCTTTTTATGGGAACCTTCACTCCTGAGCATTTCTTCTTCATCCTCTTCACTTTCAGGTAATTGACGTTCTCTTACATCAGTTGCAAATCTGAAAGAGAATAGAACAGATACAATAGAAATATGATTTTCCATCTACCAATTTACTTTTGATGACTATTAATAATCAGTTCTTACAATTTTGCAATATATTCAAAGTTTTTCTGTTTAAATCTGGAAGTAATGAAATATAAAATGGGTATATATGGAGGATGAAACAGAGTGTAACTAGCACTTTCTGAGCTCATTCTACTAGCAAAAATAATGAAAAAATTCATATTTTTTACCATGGGGTAACGGGTCAGGAAATGCTCCATTAGTGAGTTAAGGCTAACAAAAGAATTTTGCCCTGATTCCTCCGCAAAGGATGAAAAACCATACTGAAATTCTAGGACTCAAAAGTGGTAAATTTGATGGTTTCTTATGGTTTTTGATTACCTAAAAAATTGAATAAAACAGGTTCCAGAACCATATCTCCAATACGTTTAATAACATCAGATGTAAAACAAAAAATTGTTTTTTTTTGTTATTGAAACACAATAACTTTGTTAAGTGACTAATAAATGTGTAAAATGTATTATCAAAACTTGTAGAAAATGTAATTCTGAGAAAATTGATGAAAAATAGCACAATAACAAGCAAATACAATTCAAGAAATTTGATCTGATTACTATCATTTACCATATGAAAATGAGGGATTACATTTACAAAGCATATTTGCTTTCCTACAAAGTGCAATGATACAAAAAACCAGTATTGTATTAAAGATAAAAATAAAATAAAAAAATTAATAACATAAAAACCCAATACTAATGTTGTTCAGAGAATAAAGTTTATTTATCTTTCCCGAATTCACTGTCAAATTGAAAATTTGAGAAATTATGTTTCATAAGTCAGTAACACAGAAATCAGCTGGCAAAGATTGCATTTTATGTTGTGTCATAAATGCATTGCATGTTCTTCGTTACTGCTGTGAATTGTTGCCATTACAGCATAATTTAATTAAGTGTGTGTGTTTTATGTTGTACTGTAGAAATGCCTTTGTTATTTATGACTTGAGGAATATGTCAACACTATTTATTTTGGGAATGTGATGAAAATGCAGAACATCAAAGAGGTTTTCGTAACCACAGTGTTCCAAATCCTAAAAGTCAGTGGAACATTTCCATACTATGAGAAACAAGTACACTTTCCAGTATTAGTACTTATCACAACCATTCTGCACATCATGATGCTGATATTGATAAAACCACTATCGAGGCTACTCAACACAGTCAGGATGTTAGTACAAAGCACCTTTGCCAGCAGTTTGGAGTTCCCCAGTCTATGGACTGGAACACACTTCATAACAAGTAATATCATAATCAAAAAGCACAAAATCTTAAACCAAGAAATTCTCCTCTTCATTTGCAATATTGCAACTGGTTGAATATGAACCAACAATTGCACAGGTTCATTTTATTTACAAATGAAGCTCAGGTTAGGACAGCATTAATATCCTACATATTTGACAAAACATACTCAGGCAGAAGTCAATCCACAAATATCAGTAGAACATAATTTCCAACACAGATTTATTGTCAATGTGTGGTGTGGGCTAGTTTACAAGCAGCTAACTGAACCATTCATTCTCTCAGGATGTTTAAATTCCGATATTAACTTGGAATTCCTTAAGGAACAATTGCTGCTGTTACATGTTCTAATAGCATAAAGATACTGTAGTTAATTTCACCACACAGTGCGCCTCCCCATTTCTCATGTGCCATATCTGCACACTTAATAAGCAATTTCCAGAGCGATTAATTGGTTGCAGGGGATCTACCATGTTAAATTTTTGCATATGGGGTTACAAGAAAAGCAGTGTGGTGCAAGAGAAAAGTTCATTAAGCATGACGATTTATCGTATTACAGATTCCACTGCATAAATTAAGGAAAATCATGCAGAATTGCACAAAGCAACCCCAAAGTGTACAGTCAAATGTATTGCAGTAGGCCAGATTTTTGAAAATTTACTGTAAACTTTTGTATAAATTACACATTTTATTTTTGTAACATTGTATCAATTTTCTCAGAATTAAATTCTCTACTAGTTCTGTGTATATATATATATATATATATATACATACAGTATATGCACTACCATAGGGTTGGGTAAAAGCCTTCTGAAATATAATTTATCTTGGTTTCTAGTTGAGGTAGGAAGGTGTTTGACATGTTTGAAAACCCTTCATTAAGAGCTATACTCAGGTTGTGCTGAAAATGCAATAAACATTCAGCATGATGTGTGAAAACACTTGCATTTACTAAGCCAAATGTCCACAAAAAATTTATATGACACATACACGTCACGTCACCTGTCCTAATGAAAACATGTGACTTGTTAGCACATCACCAATCATGGTTAACAACCCTTTTTCACAGTTTAGCTCCTTACCATATTGTAATTTACATAATAATTTTTTTAAGCAAAATTAACAAAATATAATATTATTACATTTTTAAATGTAAGTGCTTCACTATATCTGTAATTTTGAATAGTCCTCATTAAAATGGTCTTTTTTGTTATAATATTATATATTTATCTTAACTATAAACTGACTAATAAGAAGTTGAACTTTCTGAATTCATAGTGTTTCTGTGTCATCTTGTATCATCCAAGAAAGTCATTATAACAGAAAATGTTCCTGTTTTTTAAATATTTACAAAAATAGCTTAAAAACATATAGCTGATGGCAAATTTATTTATTATTACAGATTTGGTCTAAAGTCAGATGTATGATTTAACTGGTGTAGCTGGCCAACTGGTGGTAAGCTTGCTGGCCACTTAGCTTAAGTCAACCTAGAGATTGATTCATAAAAGATGTTTGTCATTTCTTCACCTATTATTTCATCCACTTCATCTCTCTTATTAGAATACATATTACAGCATGTTCAAATGTCTCAACAAAAACAAAGATTTAAGTCTAGGAAGTCTCAACTTTATATAAAAAGATCTTTAACAGCCCAGTTCTTTTAACATAGTGGTACTAAAATCATAATAAATACACACACCTTCTCCAAGGAAGTCTTCTTCTCTTTTTATAGCACTCTTCTATCCAGTCTTTAGTTACAATTTTACCAAGGCCCTGTGACTTGACCTGATTAAACTTAGGAGTATTCAGGAAGGCACATCTGGGAAAAAAATGTAAGCATGCAAGTCAATATATGTAGTCAGAATAATACAGTAATACAAATAAACTTTAATCTAAGCAGAATATTACAAATGATTGCAATCACAAAATGCTAATGCTTGAACACATAGTACAAGACATTTACTAAGGCAAATACTACCGGAAATAACTTCTATCAATTTTTCTAAAACCATAATTTTGCACCAATGCTATCAATCATTTATTTCATTTCCCTTCCTCTTCATAAAACCTCTTAAAATAGAAAATTAAATAACTAGTTAACTCAAATAATCAATAAATTAACAAGATATTGCTTCATTAACTTCTTAGATAGTAAATGTAATCTACCAATCTTATTGTATTAGTTGCTAAGCTTGAGCATACAGTGGAGGTCTTCTTTAGAAAACGTATCAAAAACCGAAAACTGTTGTGTGCTCACTCTTTGTCTAATTTCCTGCTCCACTAATTTATCAATATGCGTACACCCCAATCAAATTTTTTTTCAATATATAACTTTGGTCATCATTTAATTTTGATTTTCACAACATATTACAAAACAGATGTAGATAAGAGAGCTATTCAAAAATTAACTTCCAGTCTTCAGTATTGTGCGAAGGATTGGAGGGGGTAACAATTCTATTTTTACACAGTTGAATAGCCCAGTTCAGTGTGGTTCTAGTAGTGTTATTGAAAGTATCACTTGCTTGTTTGTTCTGTAAAACTATAGTTCGAAGTGGCTGCTGTCAAAAAAATCCCTCCGACTGTAAAGCGCATGCCCACTACTACTATTCAAAATCTGCTAGATAGGAAACAAAAATTCTAACTAACTTCAAAAAGATTAGATACTTACATATTAGTCTGTCAATCAATAAATTGTAAACTTTTGGGTTATTGTTAATATCACCCAATATAAGCATTTATTTTATAAATATAATTTAACCAAACTTAACCTATGCTCGCTTCGTTTGCTAACCTTTACTAATTAACACAATAATGTTTTGAGTAGTATTTAAATAATAAATTCAGTAATTATTACAATTATTTATTATTTAAATAATCAAAATATTACTGTTAATTAGTCGAGGTTAGGGAGCAAAGCAAGCATAGGCTATATTTGGTTAATCTACATCTATAATTATAAGCAATAATACTTATATTAATTTTTAATATGTAAAATATGTTAATGCTACTGTAACTTTTAAGTATTTTCACAGTTACGGGATCATTATGGTTATGGTTGACAGGCTAATACGTAAGTACCAAAAATTATAAACAACTTGAGTGATTCTAATAGAAAATAATGATATAAATGAATAATCGTCAAATATAAGCAATTATATGTTTGATTGGTCAGTGTTTAGTCATATAATACAGTTATTTCAGGATAGCTAATCACAGTTTAGTTAATATCTGAAAAACTTTAAAATCTGTACAACTACAAAAATCATGTTGTTACATTAAAATCTTTTTAATTGCATTACTTTTAACCTGTAACAATTCACTTCAAACATATAGATTAAATTATATAATCACAAACCACTTTTATTTCTTATGTAAACTCTACCTTTTTTGGTCAAACATTTTCTTGTAAACAAGTACAATGAATTTAATGATTTTTAATTATTTTATACATTTCAATATATATAGTTTTAGGTTGAAATTACATGTTATCCCAAAACAAAAATTTACGGAAAGTTTGTATTAGTTAACAAACAGTTTGTCAAATAATAAAATTTAAAGAAAATTGTTCAAAAAATGCATGAATATTTTTAAAGTAAAGTCCCATTTGAAATAAAAATAAAGCTGGAAACTAAGAACAAACTTTATTACTTTCATTCAAAATCTACATCTATTTACTAATTTTCTACATAGCTGTCCTCAACTTCAACACATTTTTCAAAGCGTTTCACTAGCTTCTTCATTCCCTCTTCAAGAAAATTTGCCACCAGTTAATATAAACCAAGCAGTAATGCCACTTCTCAATTCGTTTTCATTGTGAAACCTTTGTGATGCAAGTCACTATTTAGGGTAAAGAAAAAAATAATCACTGGGACTTAATTCAGGGCTATAGGGATGGACGACTGAAGATTTTCCAAAGAAATTTTTCCAACTGCCTCAATGTCTGACTTGCCATCTAAAAAACAGAATCCTAGGATAACAATCCATATCGTTTATTTTTTTATAGCTCTTCTAAAATTTTTTAAATGTTTGCAATACATACCAGCATTTACAGTAATTCCAAGATCACTGAATTTGACAAGCAAGACACCCTTTTTTTCTGACAAAACAGCAGCCATAAGCTTCTTTACCAAATGTTCTGGTTAGAACTTCTTTAGTCTAGGAGATGATGAATACCACCAGTGCAGTGACTGCTGGTTTATCTCAATGAAACCTAGAAATCTAGGTTTCATCTTCAGTAACAATAAGATTACAATTCATCACCTTCATTTTCAAAACACCCTGAAAATTTATGCACTGTAGCAAAATGATTTTCCTTGTGTGTGTGTCAGTTAAAATCTTCAGTACCCATCTGGCACATAATCTTTTATAGCCCAATTTTTCATTTAAAACTTCATTAATCAAAAGCCTTATGAAACATCAAAGAAAATTTTGACAGGTGAAGCACTTGATTTTCTTGAATTTTTCATCAACTTTTTCAATCAAATCACCCGCTATCACTGGTGGCCGTCTGCTATATTAATCATGAACATTCATTTGCCCTTCTTGAAAGAACTGTTTAACTATCTTACTTTGTCTTTACTTTTTGTTATTTGACCCATAAACATCACTAATCTGCCGGTGAATTTCAACTGCATCAAAAATTAAATTATTCCTTGCACTACACACTTGGCAGGATCATGAATTTTAGCACTCATAATAATTGGAGGAATATAAATAAGAACAAAGTGACTAAACTATTGCTACTAACAACTGACTATTGACTGAAATAACTGAGCCACGTAAGCACCATCTGTTTACATTGCATACATAAACAGTGAACCTTACTTTAAAACACGCTACATACATATTAATAATGTGTATATATAGTCATGTATGTGTGTATATATATATATATATATATATATATATATATATATATATATATACACACACACACACACACACACACACACACACACACACACACACACACACACACACACACACACACACACACACACACACACACACACACACACACACACACACACACACATAGTATCCATAAAATAATAGTGGCGTTTAAATGGTAACAGCTTTGGAAAAAAGCATTGTATAGAGATGAACTAGTCATTAAATGAAAGAGAAACACTCCATGTTTATGTGTATGAAAGCTAGTGCATGCACACAGTGTTTCCACTACACGCAAGCAGCATGTGCACATTAGACATCATGTCTGTAGTGCAGAGGAAAATTCCAACATGCTAGTGCATGTTGTGGCTTGCTGTTTGAGTAAGTTAGACACGAATACTGTCATGTATACAATGAAGACCCCCACCTGTGAAAATAACATTTGGCAATAAGATAAACTACTCAAAGAATCAGGCAGCCTACTGAAGCAAACACGTCCAGGAGATGGCCTTCAGTGTCTGATGAAATGATTGAAGCAGTGTGAACAAGTTTCTTGTATAGCCCAAAGAAATCCATGCAGAAGTGTTCTACACAGTTAGGATTCCTAAAACAACTGTTCATAATATGTTAAAAACACAGTTATGTTTCTCTGCATATAAAATTCAAGTGTTACAACAATTTTACCCACAGCACAAAATGAAACGATTTGATTTTGCTGAAGACATTCTGGACAGATTAGAGAAGGATGATGATTTTTCAAACAAGTTCAATGAAGAAGCATTGTTTCAAGTTTCTGGACGAGTACATCAGCATAATGTTTGTATATGGGATACTGAACGTCCACATGCTGTTATTGAACATCAGCATGACAGTGAATAAGTAGTGTGCTATTAAACGAGACAGAGTTATTGGCCCCTTTTTTGTTGAAAAACAATAACAGGGAACATTTTCCTGAATATATTGGAGTGGTTTGCAGCAAACTAAATACTGCAGAATTCAAATTTCCAGTTAGACAGAGCTCCTTCACATTTTGTCGCAATTGTGAAGGATTTTCTTAACTAAAGTTTTCTTCAACAACAGGTAAGACAAGAAGAGTGGATTGCCTGGCCCCTTCTATTTTTGGGGTTATGCAAAAACAAAAGAGTATTCCATTCAAGTACGAAATATGAACCATTTAAAAGAAAGGATCACTGAAGTTGTTTCTTACATCACGCAAGTTGTTCTCTGCCATGTATAGCAAGAGACTGAATATCGTCTTGACCTGCAGGGCATCTAAGGGAGCACACATTGAAATTTATTGAACAAGTAAGAAATTTTGAATGTTTCTCTTTCATTTAATTTATAGTATATAAATTAAATACTAAATATTAAATTAAATACTGGGGGGTATTTAATCATACCCCCCACAACCTGTTGGTTTCACAGCAGCTGAAATTAACAAGGAATATAAAATGACAATGGCAAGACATTTAAAAATCTGTTCCTACACCAATGTTTAAGATTACTAAGTGCAGTTACCCAGCACAGTATTGGCATTTATTATAGACTAATGATCACAGCTATCAGTAGCAAGCAGGAAAAAACATAATTTATTGACTATGAATACCACTTAAAATTAATATAAAAAATGCACAATACAAGAAATAACTAAGTGATGT
This sequence comes from Lycorma delicatula, assembly GCF_047948215.1. Taxonomy (NCBI): domain Eukaryota; kingdom Metazoa; phylum Arthropoda; class Insecta; order Hemiptera; family Fulgoridae; genus Lycorma; species Lycorma delicatula. The sequence continues at coordinate 71,342,142 of NC_134460.1, forward strand.
CATAAGAACTAAAAAACACAAACTATGGTCTGAACTGAACTGTTACACATGAGCAATAAGCATTTTCTAAAAATTTTAAACATCTATTTCATCAGATTTTTCTTTGATATGATTAGAATATCAGTATAATACTAGAATACAAAACAATTAAGATAAAAATAAAATTTCTAAACTGACAACGGGTTGCAGAATTAACATTTTAAAGATAAAGAAAAAATATAATAAAATACATACATTAGATGAGTACATGAAGAATCCCAATCATTCGAATATTTTGCACCCATTTCCAAAGCTTTACTCCTCAAGACGCTTCTCAATGGATTCTCATAGCCACTCATAGAAAATTTAACACCATCAAAAATCTTAGAAAAATCTTTTTTAGATGGTGTTGATTTAACTTTTTTTTTCAAAATATTCTTTATATCTTTTTTTTCATGAGAAATATTATTTTCTTCGCTTTCTTTTTTTACTTTATTTGAATAACTTGCTTCAGCAGGATTATCATGAAGATTTTTCTTTTTATGAGGAGAAATATTATTCTGATCTAATCTCTGCTTCTGTGAAGAGGAGGCAGAGGTATCTGAAAATGCATTTTTTTAAAGCTGAATATAAATAACTAACAATACTTAGAACTAATGTCACATAAATATAACGGAAGAGATGAATATTCATCAACTGATTATAAATTAAAAATTTCTTTTTTTTTGTTTTTCTTTATTCTACTGACCTCTTAGTAGCAACTCAGACTTTTATCCAAAAACATGTAAATTTTGACATGAAAAATTTGGAATTTGGTTGATATATAAAAAAACAAAAATCATGAAAATTAATTCAATTTAATTTTTTTAAATAACCATGACTGTAACATCAATTACTTGCAAAATTACCAATAAGAGAAAATCATTTCACACAAACACCAAAACTGAATAAGAAACAATGACAAAACTAATTATTAAGGTATTATAAATTAAAAAATGTTTTCCGTGTGTTTCCTAATGCAGCTCCTGTAATTTTTTTTATTTTATTTTATATTTTAAAAATCTCTAGAGAAAAAAATTTGACTGTGAGATTAAACCTGAAAACAAAGATTCTTTATCTTAGTTTACAGGTTCCAATCATTATGCATGGTTTCATTTGCAATAAGAGGAATAAATTCAGATATAACATCTTGGTAAACATGTTATTTACAGAATTCTTTTTTTAAAATGTTCAGCAATGTTTTATAAAATAGCACATTGCAAATCAAACACCAATTTTTACACGACATTCATCCACCAATTCACACAGCTCCAAACTTGGTTATTATGTATGTTAATGAAATTACGAGAGCTATTTGGAATTTAACTTCCAGTCCTTAGTGTTGAGCAAAGGAATAGGGGTAGCAAATCTACCTTTGCAAAGTTGAATAGTCTGGTTCAGTGGAATGTTACTGGAAATATTACTCACTTGTTTTTCTGGTAAAACTCATTCAAAATGGCTGCTGTCATTGAAAATCCCACCACCTGTGAAGCGCTACCATCATTCATTTCCCTAGCGCAAAAAAACTTCTCAACTGCTGAAATTCATCATGACTTTGTGCAGAACATGAGTGATAATGTGATAAGACAATGATGCTGTATGCTTCGGGAAGGTCGAACAAACATTCATGTCAATGAAAGAAGTGGTCGACCCGCAATTGTCATAGATGAACTTTTTGCAAGTGTTAACGTGAAAATTTGAGAAAATCATCAATTCATGATGATTAAAAAATAAAATTTATTTGGATAAATTCATATCCAAATTTTTTCCTCACAAATCATGAATAGATTAGGCTTCTACAAATTTTTTTCTTGCTGAGGGCCTAAGCATCTTTCGGACAAACACACAAAAAAGAGGATGGGTCAGCACTAACCTTCCTTCACTATTACTATATGAGAAGGATGAATACCTTGGCCACATCACAACAGGCCAGGTAAATTTGTTAATGTGGAAACAAAGGTTCAATCAATGCAGTGGGGGCACACCACTTCTCCTCGAAAATTCGTAAATAAGTTGTTTTTTTATCAATTGGTGTTTTTTTAATAACGAATCAGAAGTTACTTTGCGAATAGCCTCCGTATTTCATTATTGAAATCACCATTATCTAATAATGTGCATTAATTTTTAATAAGTAGCTGAACACACTTGCATTAACGCAACCTATTTAGCTTCTTAATGTATTTAAACTTTATTTTAAGGTTGCAATTGTAAGCATCATGCTTACAATCTAGAAGTATTATTTTTAAAGTAATTGTTTTAAGAGAGACAGTTGTTCTGACTAAAGAAGATACTTTAAACCACAATTTTCTTTGCAGCTGTTGTATTTTAGTCATATAAAATCCAACAGCTAATAGTTACTTTGACTATTAACACTGATGAACAACCAGAGTAGACATTATATACTATCCCACCACAATTTTGTACTTAATTTATTCAGATTTAAATATCAAGATGTACCATCCACTTACATTATATACTTTGCAAAAATACTTTTTACATCTGCAAAGTTTTAAATTAAAAACTTTAAGTACTAATTAAAGAAATCATTTTACATCACTATGCAAACATATCACAAAACAAGTATAGATAAATATTTTTAATTACAAAAATGATGTATGTCATGTTAAAAAAAAAAAGAATCCAATGTTACTAATAGCATAACACAACCCCTGCCTGCAGGTAATTCTAATATTTTGGGTCACATTGTTATGCAGAAACTAACAACTGCAGAAAGTATATAATGAGTAGAATGCAAAGATCATTACAGATCAGGCAAAATTTAGGTCAGACCTACAGAATTTATTGATTCAGCTGATAAAAGCAAGTGTCACTTACATACTCTAAAATAAATTATAAAATATTTTAAAGATAGTTTGAACTGATAAAAATACCACATTAAAAGACCAAGTTACTGTAGTAAATCCTCTTTCTATTCCTTAAATTTACCAGATCAGGGCATTAAATTATTCTTTTAAAATATGAAAATGGACAAACATGGTTAACACATTAGATAGATTGAACTAAAATGGCTGAAATGTTACTTAAAGTATAAAATAAAAATTATAATAAGCTTGATTCATATATTTATAAATCATTGCTATCGCCCTTGTAGAAATCATTGTTCATACCACCACCATTCATATTAATAACCTATTTCTTAACCTTCACTAATGGGTTCTAATGTCACCTTTTTAATAACATCTGCAACTTTAATTACGTAAGCTAATACATTAATTTAACCAAAATGAAACATTATACATATAAATAGCAACCTTCTTCTAAAGAGGAGTTCTTGCATTTAACAGGACCAGGAAATTACTCCACACAAATAATCACAAACAAAAGTAACATCAATTCTTAATATTGTCAGACACTTTCCATTAAAATCTATAATAAACTACAAAATATTTCAACATAATTGAAACAGATAAAAAAAATACCAGGTGTAAGTCGCTGTAGTACATCATATTTCCATTCCTTAAGCTTTTGTTTTTCATCATCTGTGAACCAAAAAAATAAGGTGAATGAATTTAGAGAAAACATCAATTAAGTAATCACAAAAAAAAAGAACTTATTATTATATGTTGGTTTCATCTAATAACTGGTCGAAGATAAACTGAACCAGAAATGGGATAGGAGAAACCAGAAAGCGTTAGTGTATTTGAAATAGCAACAGCAGTAATATTTCAAATGCTACACAGTGAGCTGTGACGCACACTGATCTTGAATGGTGAGAGGGAGAAAATGCAGAAGAGAGAAACACAACCTGTAGCTATGAAGAAACACAGTTGAGATAAAGCCAATTACCAGTACATGCACACAAATATGCCAATGACAAAGGATGCCAGAATATTCATCGTCAAGGAATATTACACTTAGGGCAGATTGATCAAAAGAGTGCAAGAAAAATTCCATGCAGAGTTCAACAGTGATTCACCTGGCAAGTCATTCATATATGAGCTCAAAAGAAGTATGAACAAACTTGATCTGTGCTTGATAAGAAGCATCAATAACCACCTGTGAAAAGCATCGAGGTGTAGAAGGAAGATAATCACCAGCAAACAACATGCCAACAAGAACCTTAACAACAGTTAAACCTTGATAAATGTAGCAGACCTTGATAAATGTGATACAGTATTGCACATGCTACTGCAGGAAAGTGAAAGTAGTTTGCTCAATGGAAACCTCTACTTCATAACAAACAAGGCGAGGTTCCACCTCAGTGGCTATATTTATCACAAAATTCATCATCTTGGTCTGTTGAAAACCCACAACAAATATTTGAGCTACTACTGCATAATATAAAGAATGGAGTGTGGTACGCTGTGTCAGGACAAGAATCATTGGACTCATTTTCTTCAGACACACAGTGAACTCAGCGCATTGCCAACATCTTCTAGCCCTTTGTAGAGCAACTGACACCAAACAAATGACATTACAGATTACCAGCAGGATAGCATGACAGCACATGCTTCCTTAGAAGCAGTGCAATCAGTTTTCAAACGTGACAGAACTGTCTTAAAGGATTTATGCCCTCCAAGGTAGCCTAATCTATCCAGTTGTGATTTTTATTTGTGGGGAAACTGAAGGGTAAGATTTACCAGAACAATCCACAAACTCTTGATGCACTGCAACAGAATATATGCAACACCATTACCAACACCATTACATCCAACAGGACAAGTTACAGCAAGTCAAATGAATGTAATTCATCAAGCCAAATTGTGCCTGGACCATGGCTCTCAACATTTCCAGGAGTACCTGTAGAGACAGAGGAACCCATGTAAATAGGTTTTTGTCTTTCATTTACTTGTGTAAATGAAACCTTACAATTCATTTGTTCTTCACTTGCTTTGGGTTCAGTTTTTCTTATGCCACTCCATAATAATAAGGAAGTTTTATATTAGAAACTTAAAATAGCTAAAACATAACATTTAAATAGCAGTACACATACAAATTCAAAATTTAATTTATTATAAAACAGTAATTTGAAATAACAAAAATAAAGTAACTATGTCCAGTATAACTTTAATACCAATATTTTTGATAACTACATTGAACTGCAAAAAAGAAATGACACGAGAAAGAATATTCTTTTAAGTCATAATTGGCAAAATAAACAGTCTTTATGTAAATCAGATTAGAAGATCATTTTTATAACCCTAAAAATTTTACAGAAAACATTTTCAAATGCATTGTTAGTACGTGTTAATTCTGACAAATGAACTCAGTGGACATAAATTAATAAACAGATTCTGATTCCAAATTTCTTTCATAGCCTGTACTTCTTAAGAAGTAATCTTTTAAAAACATTGAAGGAATTTTTCAGCTCATTCAAGAGATTCAATGAGATTCTCCCCAAGCAAAAAAATCATCTTTATATAATTGTATGTAGGTTAGATGGTGTAACCTTAACATTTGTACACAACTTGATGCAAGTCAAAAGTAATTCCTGGAAATAGCCCACCTACTCCAAGAACCATCATTCTGCGATAGGTTTATTACAGAAAGTAATACTCAATCCTTTTTTCACTGAACCAAACAACTATTGGACACCAGTATGCCAAATCTGATATGTAGCTGATGTACTTGCTCTAAAAGTGACAATTTTTCTTAATCTTCACAACAGGGACTGGCTGAATAACAAACATATATTATTAACCTCAGAAAAAAAACCATAAACAAACATCATAAGCTATAAAAGAATGAAATAGATAAGCAACTTAAAAGTGAACTGAGCTGGCTCGAACTGCAGTCATCTCAGTGTCATCTTTAACACTGCTACAGTTACTGCCACAAACAGTGCCAGTATTGGCACTAGTTGTGTATGTTACTATCATCTACTGTTGACAGTTGTAAACTGTTCATGCTTCAGTGCAGTATAGTTTCAAACTTTGCAGGTGTGTTTTCTAAAATGCCTTATTCAAACGAAGAAAGGGTTGCTATAGTAGAAGTTAATGTGTATTCTGGATCGTTTCAAGAAATGCATCAAATATTCACTGGAAAATTTCTAAATCCCAACAGAGTGATTTGATTTGGTTAAAAAAATGACATTTAATAAGATCAATTTCAAACACAATGAAATAGGATTGCGACATTTCATTAGAATTCCAGAGACCATAGCTGGTATTCAAAGAATTTCTGCTGGTCTGAAAAAATCTATAAGTTATCACAACAAAGAATAAAATATCATATCAAAGCTAATAGTTGCAGCAACACTAGCAGTGTTGAAGTTGGCACTCAAATAACTCCAGTTCAAGCTGTAAGATTCTTTGTGATTTAAATTTGAAATCATTTAACTACTGTAGAACTAAAAAAAAACAAACTGAAACAACTTAATTATTGCTACTGGCTTCTCAAAAAACTGTATATTGTATTGCATTAATTCACACAACACATATCTGAAAATCCTCCCCAGATGTTTGAGCGTCCACAATAAGAAAATCGTCATACTCTTATGATGTGCTGTTTCTGGTAATCATGGCAGAACCAATATTTTTTTACTGTACTGTCAGTACAGAAGTGTTCCATACGATTTTTTAAGAATTCTATGTTCAATTAACAGATTGTGAAAAAGCATACTGCTTCTTTCAATAAAACAAAGCAATGTGTTACACATCAAACGATTCACTAGCATGCATTCAAGTGACTTTTACAGAAGAATAAACTGTCGATAGAGGGTGGTGGGCTCCGTATTCTCCAGATTTGCTTAGTTGCAATTTTTTCTTTTGGTGTTCTTTGATGGATAAAGTTATGAATCAAATTTCCACACTGTCAATGAACTGAAGATGAATATTCAAGAAAAACTCAACAGCACTGACAACAATGTTTTTGCATCGGGTGACTCACAATACAATCACTCAAGCACAAAAGTGTATCACTGCACATGATACTCATTTTTTGGCTAAATTTAGTAAATATATATACTTCTAATAATGTAAATAAAGAATTTAATTTAATTTACAGTTTAAATATTTTATTTCAACCATAAAACATTAAATGCTGCAATTTTATTTAGTCTGTAGCAATTCAGTTTTAAGTTTTTCTCACCCAGTATAAAGCATTAAATTAATGAATCCCTTTCTGTTGTGAAACAGAGAGAATATATAAACAACTAAAATATGAGAGTGTATGCTACTACATATACATATATAGTGATAGAGAAATATAGATTTACCAGATAAGCCATGTTTTTCTTCCTCTTTTTTGACTTGAACTATTGTTTGACTATTATTATCACTTTCGTCCTTGATAGATTTGACTACAAAGCATGAAAGCCCATACCTAATATGTAAATCGTATGGCTGATTACAAACTACTTTTATTCTTTCCCATAATTTGTCCCTCACATCTTTATTAAAATCTTTTGTTGTAAAGAAATGAACAGCATTTTTATTTCTTCCAGCTCTCACATCATGAATTGTTTGAATTTCTGTTGTTGGCAACAATACCTGTAAAATATTACACAATTAGCAGTAATTACATAATGTAAAAATTACAGATCAATTCACAAATGTTTCAAATAGATATAACTCTCTTTCATCATACTAGAAAAGGTAAAAATAAAAAAAATGAGTAAGAACAGGTTTTACATAAATTTTTAAAAATCGTAGTCCAGAGGGTGATCAATTCTTTACTGGCATTTTGTTACTCTAAAACATATTTAATCTTTTTATACTTTCTTTTTTTAATTCCACTGAGTCTAAGAGAATATTTTATTACAAACATTCATATTGTGGCTTTAAATCCATTTAATTTTTTCCATCACAATCATTTTTCTACAGGATACCAATAGTTCCTTCAGAATTTTATAATTACCTCATCATTTAATAACAATTCTTCCGACAAATGTCTAAAAAAATAACAGCTGAACAAAAGCAGTTATAAATTACATTTGTTTCTCTTTTTTATTATTTTATCAAAAAATACAAACTGCAAAATAAATTATTTTAAAAAGAAAAAGGAAATTTTTATATTGAAATGAAAAAATAATAACATGACAAATAATATATTTTACAACTAATCTTTTCTTGTGTTAAAACAACAAAAATATGATAAATAAAAGTGGAAAACAAGATTTCACACAAAAAAAAACCATTAAAACAAAATACCAATAATGAAAAAACCTGTTGGGTGTATAAAAGATATTTTAGCCAAAAATTATTAAAAATTTTAATAAGATTATACTGTAATTATATTAAATTATTAGCAAAATAAAAGTGAACCAACAAAACGACGACCAATTATATCAGGAGATAGCAACCCTGGCAAGTGTTTAATAAAATTCTAAATTTGATTCAAGATTACAAATTCACCAAGTTTAAATTTTTTTTAAATAAGCCATTTCAAAGTGATAAGAGTGGTGATTCTATAAAGCATAACTTAAATATTAGATGAAAAAATACTTTTTAACTCTAAAAATGGTAACAGCCCATCTTAATATTTGTATGAGTACACTGTGAAACTGACTGATAATTACTTATACCATTTTAATACAACTTCTGTTCTAACAATGAATACTGTACTGAATATAGTAAAAATCAGAATTTACCTTAATTGATCTTCAAATCAAAACATCCACCTATGCAATAAAATACAATGAAGGCATAATCACTAACAGAGTTTTAAAGATGAGATTTTAAAATTGGAACTAAACACAAGGGAAAACATTAACAAACACAATGTAATAACATAAGAGTAATGGGGAAAAACATATCTGAAATACAAATACAATAATAAAAGTAACAGAAAATTAGGTAAGCATGTACAACAAATAACTTAAAAGTACATCATAAAATTAATAACCATATTAAAAAACCAACTGATAATAAAAATTACAAATATAACAATTGTACATTTTATAAAATAAAACGTGATCAGAATGAAAACATATATTCCATACATGGAAAAAATAGTACAAGTTGTATGAAATTTAAGTAGTTTAAACATCCTTCACATTTAAGTGAGAAATAATAAATAAAAGCCAGAACTTATTCTGGCTTTTATTCCTTCTTTTTCTAAAATATTTGGGATAATTATTTCAATAAAATATACAGTTTTTGGACTCTTGATTGATTCTTCTTCTGAAATTTTCACTGTGAAATTTTCATCGGCAAATGTTAAAATGGTAACATTTAAAGATTTAGATTTTGTCTCCATTTTTACATATTTTTTTTAGAGTTTTTCTCCTCTGTTGTTTATATGTAAAATTCTGAATTTCTTCTTAATGTTTGTATATAAATGGTTTATTTCACTGGGTGTTATGAAAGTTAATCCAGTGGTATAGTGCTTTTATGTGTTTGTTACAGTACAGTGAAAAAGCTACATCCTGATTTTCCTACATAAAACTTATTACTGTCTAGCAGCGAAGTTTGTATACGCTATGCAAAACAAATCTGTTAGATAGTTTATGTGAATTTTTATCTGACAATGTATTTTGTTTTATTTGTAATTCTACATTAAATGTTGTAGCCTGCATTTTGCGATAGTATTTCTTCATTGTTAAGAAATGTCTGTCTTTGGGTATTAATGTAGTAGGCAATCTCCTGGTGTAGTTAGTTAGTTCTTAGATGGTGCCACTGAAATGACATATTGAAATAAGAAAGTAAATAAATAAAATTATAAATATAATCTAACCAAACTTAACGTACGCTCGCTTCGCTCTCTGGTCAAGATTAGTGAGCGTAGGTTAAGTTTGATTCCATTATGGATTTGTAATTTTATTTATTTTCTTATTTCAATATAGCGTTGTCAGTGGCGCCAACTAAGAACTAACTAACTATCACCTACTACATTAATGTCTGTCTTTATCTTGTTCTGAATTTAATGTAGAGTTTGTCTAAAAAAGAGTTGCTGAATGCAATTTTTTTGCTTCAGCTAAATATTTTATTTGTAAAGTTCATTCTTTTGTAAGAGAGGAATGCTGTAAAGTTTGTATATTTCTGAAAGTTTAAGTCATTTGGGGTAAAAAAGTTACATATGGGCAATAGGTTTTCCATAGATCTTAAATGCGCAGAAATATAAATTCATGTTTTGTGTTGTGAGGTCCAAGAAGTTTAAGCTTTTTTCTTTTTTATATTTGACACCAACAACATTTTTTGCAAAAATGTTGTTGGTGTATACAAGTTGTTTACATTGTCTGATGTTTCTACTGTGAAAAAGGATATTTATCCACGTATTTATATCAGCGAGTTATTTTGTTTCTCAGATTTTGTTTCAGAGGGTGTTTGTTTCTTCAGTGTGTTTTACAAATGCTTCAACAAACAGGCTTAACGTGACGAAACCATTGACAACATAAGTTTTAAAAAGTTTTCAATATTTTAAAGCACAGTGCTGCATCATGGATATCAATATTCATTCTATGTTTAATTATCTTTTACATAAAATAAATTAATCTTGATCCTGTACTATTAAGGAACTTGGCCTTCTTTTTACTATAACAGTAAACTAATGAAACTATTTACAATAAATTAATGAAACATACCGTCGCAAACAAATTAATCCCAACACAGTATTTACAGAAAATTTCATTTTTAAAAGAAAAAATGTTTAGTAGTCCAACTTACTCAAATTTAATCGTTTATGTGTTTTATTTTATTATCTCATTAATCCTCTTTGACATTGATTCTACTAAGATAGAACAATGATTTTTTATTTCTTCATCTTGAAACCAAACCTGTATCACTGAACTAATAAAGTTTTTGTGCTAAAATTCATTTTCCCAAGTCTTCTTTTTAGTATAGACCATAAATTTACAATGGGATTCATTTTCCCAAAAAATGGGATTAAGGTTGAGGGTTTTTCCTGGCTACAAGAGCACTAAAAGTTTTTGGTTTTTGAACCAAAAACCAAGAAGTGGGGCTATTTCTCTTTGGCATAAGTTAATGTATTGGTCCGATTTCATCATCCCAGGCATAAGTGCTCCTGGCCCTTCATGTGTAAAAACATCCCCAAAACATCTTTTTGGCTGGGTGTTTGGGAGCTTGTTGCAGGTGTGCTGGGGTAGTAGTTTTCTCATCTGCTGATTTACGAATGTAGGCTACTCCCTCCCATTGGACAAAGAAATGAGTCTCGTCTGAAAACATAACTTTTTTCACATTTCAATAGTCCATTCTTTATGTTCCTTTGCTCAATTAAGTCTTTTTGTCTTTGTAACCTAGATAACTACTTCTATTTAGGTTGCCAAGCAATCCTTCCCACTGCCAACAATCTTCTGTGAACTATCATATCAGAAATATTAGTCCCACTGGCTCTCAAGTCCCTATTAAAGTCAACAGCTGACAATCGTGGATTAATTTGCTTTTTCTTATTAGTAATTGATCCTGTGTAGGCGTGGTTTTCTTTTTCCATCCACATTTTCCTTTTCTCTTTGGAGAGACAGAACCTGTTTCCATAAATCTTTTCAACATTTTATTTACAGTACCTAACCTCACACTACACTTGCTGGCAATTTGTCTTTGAGTCATTTGTGTGTGCTTTCATGGGGTTATATCCATATAACTAGAAATGAATAACAGACTTATAACAGAAACTCACAACGTCACCAAAAACTAATTGACAATGAATCATAATAGCACAAAAACCACTAATTCTGTTTGTATATGAACTAACAACATAACATAAAATACCAAACAGCAAAACAATCTGCCACAAAATGAAAATTCCTTACAACAGAACAAAAATTCCCTTTGTTTGGATTAATTTGTTTGCTAATGTATCTTCTCCAAATAGCGAGGGAATATTGCAATCTTTTCTCACCAAGTGAATGTGTTAATTTAACTACAAAAATCATAATACTATAATTAAGATGAAATTACTTTACCTGATACTCTTTTTCTTTAGTATCATCATTACCAACCAAAACTTCAATAATGGCAGTATTTTCATTTCCTACAGTAATGTTTGTAATATTTGCTCTCTCTTTCAGTTTGAATGTGACAAACAAATCCTTTTCACCTTTCTTCTGACATATCCACTTCTTTATATCACTACCAATGGCTGATGTCAACAAATTTTTGGCTGGATGTAACTGAAAAGTAACATTAAAATTTGATATCTACATAATTATAATTGATATAAACACTTATAGATAACCTAATAACAAAATCATCACAAATTCAAAGGACAAGGTTCATCAATCTCTTCTTCATGACAGAATAATTTTAATAGTGCAACATGTTCAAAAATTTATAATTGTTCATACACTAAACATGAAGCTTTTCCACATGCTACAATACAATACTGTGGAGGTTAAACAACCTTGGTCATCTGAAATTAATTCCAGGTAACTTCCACAATTAAGTTATGAGTATGAATATGAAAAAACAATAAGATATAAATAATGATCCTTGGTTACAGTTATCAAAATTCCCTTTTGAAAAAGTGCTATTAATTTTCTACTGCTGGAAAGATTCATTAAATCACAAGAAAATCTAACACACAGCACATACACATGAAAATTAAGAAATCTATAAGGGCATTTAAGTGAGCACAATACAACAAATGTGGGATACAGCCCAGATAAATATCTATTTTTCTGCAAAAATACTGAAGAGCCAAATAACTCACAAAAATTACTTATGAAAGCACAATTCCACTGGAATAACTAATATTATAACGAGCTTTATCATCACGCCCAACAGTTAACAAATTGCACACAAATCAATCAGAAAAATTTATTGTTAGCTTATGAATATTGCAAATAAAAAGAATTACAAACACTCTTGTTATTTAATCGATCTTCAGTATTGATATTACATAAGCAAATTGAAATTTTAAATGTATGTTTACACATAACCTAAAAACAAGAGTACAATGTTACTTACGGGATCCTGGGTTGACACAGAGACAACAGATTCAATTTCAGCTAATGGCATTTGTAGAATATATCGTTAACACATATACATAAAATATAATCAAATGACAAACTTAATCACAGAACTATTTAAACCACCTCACAGTCTTTGCAAATAGTCACCGTACTTAACCGGTCAATTTGCGCGTTTATCTTTAACAAAGACTGTTTCCCGCAAAAATAAAATATTTTACTCATGTACGTACATACGTAAGTAAACACAATTATCAGGAAATGTTCAAGCTAATACCACACCTAACCATTCAAATGACGGCTATCCAAAAATTTTGTTGTAATTTTCATTGCAATAGCTATTTAATTTAAAAGACTTGAAACTAATACATAAATTTTGATGCTATAACCACACGATCTACTTTATGACTACGTTCCTACTACAGTACAAGCAAGCGTTAGTTGGAATTTAGGTATACTTATAACTGTAGCAAAGAATAAATATGTATAATATATTTTTATGTATTATTGATTTTCGGCAACAAAGCACAAAATTGATTCTTCAGAATTTTAAAATTGTCATTGTACCTCAATGATAAGCTTGAGTTAAACTCTTAATATAAGTACAATAGTTGCATGGTATAATTTAATTAGTGTTATTTTAAAACAATTATCACAATGAAATTTATTTGCCCTTCTCAGCAGCTCAACATCTCAGTATTAACTTAAAAATACAAACAATTTAGGTAGATAAAGTAAATATGTTATATTAAGTACATAATTAATTACAAAAATTAAATCTGGAAGATGTTATAGAACAGTTAATACAAAGAAATATCACTGAGAAATTAAAGAATAGTGATACAACTATGAAAACATTAAATAAATAAAATAAGAAATTTTGATAATGTAATTGAAAAACACTTGCATACAAATAAAGTTTAAGTACACATTATAAGGATTCAAAAATATTCATGTTGCTGAAAGGAAATTTTTGCAAACGTTAATAAGAACCTTTGCAATAATAATTATAAATATTCATTTGTAAAAATAAATGCAGAGATCTTTTTTAGTCATTAAATGTATATGTTTCTTCCAAACCTCTTTTTCCCCATTACCCTTACAAATCAGCCCACATACTGCAACACAATCACCCTCATCTTCTTTTCGGTGGAAACCAATTGAATACAACTCCATCCACCTTTCACAAATCACCGTACTACTTTTTCTCATTATTTTTTGATAATCTATAACTTTCTCATAATAAACTCATTTCTTACATACTTGATGTAGAAACATGACTATTTCTCAAAAAGTCTATCTGAATAATTAAGATCATCTTATTTATTTTTGATGGGCCATGTCTCGGCAACATATTTAAGCACACTCTTTAGGATGAAACTTCCAATTCTTATTTTAGCCTTACTCCAAATCTTCTTACACCGCAAAACATTCTTTCTTTCTTTCTCATATTCCCCATTTCTCTTTGGGTTCTACCATCTTAATATCACCTCTAAATACTTACAGTCATCATACACATTTTGCCTTTCAGATTTTCACATTTTGCAGCACTCCTATCAGTAAATACTTATTAAAATTTATAATTGGATCCAATTTCCTGCAAGTCTGTCAGTTTCTTCATTATAAATTCTGTCCTGTTCATCAAATAAATGACTGCACTGAAATTAAATGTTTAATTTAATAAATACTGTGTGTTTCACACTTCCCTAGAAAATCTGGCAAGTAATAATTTAAGAGTATATGTCATTTCTGGAAGTAACTAGTAACTCACGTCAGGCTGTATAACTGTTATGGTTATTAAACAATTCGTAATTAATAATGCCAAACCATTGGTCTGAGAGTTGATTTTTTTTCTTCAAAGCTGACTTTCTTAAGAGATTTAAGATATAATGTCATATCATAGGCAATCAGTATATAATAATTATGACAAACTTAGTGTTTTATTAAGACACTTTAAAGTAAAACAGTAAGATCTGATCTTGTTACAAATAAAATCTATGTGATTATTCTATTAGAATTTATTGTTTAACAAGCACTTGCACTGTAGGAAAAAATAAACACGATTATTATTAATAAAAATATTAACCATATGATCAGAAATTGTATTTCCAATAGAGAAGCACATCATAAAAACTTATCCTGTAATTCAGTTAGTTTAAATACATTCAATGTATGATTTACTGAACTGTTAAATAATTATATTTTGGTATCATCTGTAAAGTAGGAAACGACAAACTTTTAAATTATGAGTAAGATTTTTATAAAAATCTTTATTTGAGGGCACAAATGAAGGTACTTTTGTTATACAGCTTGGAAATTAATTTTGGCTCAATCTAAATTGATATCTGAAGAAATTATTTTTTGAAATCTTAATTGGAAAAGATTAATAATTTTGAAAAATTCAAAGATATTTCCCTTTAGAAAATAAATTTACCTACGGAACCTTATTTTTTTAATTGAAAAGTTACCTTGAAAATTTCATAAAGTGAGGTTCACGTATTGATGAAAAAAAAGGTTGTAAAATATTGTGAATGCTGCAGAAGCATTCCACTGTAGCTACACCAAGAACAAACGATAGCTCTGGTTCACATCTGCTGACTAATGGTGAAGATGCTTACCCCCTTTTAATTATTCAAGAGATCTTCAAGACAGAAGGGTGCTTTCTGGCACCCTTCTGTTTTTCAAAGGGGTGTATCTTTGAAATAAAAATTTATTTATGAATAATAGGTGAGCAGTTATAATTGTTTTTTTAAATTCAGAAATTAATTTTTCTTAAAAGAAAGCTCATCATCTTTAATAATATTGTATACTGTCTAAATAATATATACTGTTTATGACTTATTATTTTTTATTTTTTTGTATAATTTAATTTGTAATAAAAACTGGAGTTATTTAAAACATATTTTCAAAAAAAAATTGTGTTTGTTTTTTATTTATTTTCTCAGGTTTTTCCATCTCATCATATTCATTTTGTATAATAATAATCTAATTGTTGTGTGGGAGTCGTATATCATATAATACTGCTAATGCATCTCCTGATATTCTCCTTCAGTTCATTGATTATGTATGGAGTTGTTTTGATACAGTCATCCTTTCAATATTCTCCATAAACCAAAGTCACATGTATACAAGTGTGGTGACAGCGGTGACCATAAACCTCTAATCATAACCCTTTACTGTTTGCTCACCAGTAAACAGTTTATTAACATGAGCAAATGATGTCTCAAACATGTGACAGGTTGCCCCATCCTGCTGGAAAAGCAGTGCCCACGTACTTCTTGTTGAACAGTCATCCAAAATGTCATAGACATCTGTGCAACTGTGGTGTTGAAAAATATTGGATCAATAACAATTGTGGCAAGCACAACACACAACATACCTATCTTCTGGTCACATAAGGGTATCTTGTATATTGGGAGCTGATTTCCTGACATCCAGTACTGGCTGTTCTGAGTATTTACATAGACTGATAAAATAAATGAAACCATACTTTGTCTGACATGATAAACATAAACGAGTCCAATCGACCATCTGCAGTCATATTCAGCAACCAGTGACAAACAGTTACACGTTTTCCCTTGTTTGGTTTCTTCAATTGTTACATAACTGTGATGCGGTATGGTTTCAACTTCATTTTCAGGACACATCTGTAGGTTGTTCTACTTACCCTGATCTATTGCAATAGTTTTCTGGTAGACTTCCAAGGTCTTCAAAAACCACTTTAGAAATGCATTCATGAAGTTCAGGAGTGCAGACAGATGGCGCCCTGTCCTTTGGTGCATTTACAACAGATACCATTTGGCACTTTTCATTCACAAATTGATGAATGCTGCGTTTAGCTGAGATGGTATGATTAGGAAACACTTTGCAGAATAACTACTGTGTTTCATTCAAAGAACTGGTTCTTATGTAATACTCTCAATATTCACTCGCTCTGGCATTGAATACATCGCTAACGCATGCACACCATAACACACTTCACTTTCTCGATCTCAGCGGACAGCTGATAGTCAGAGCATGGAAGGGTAGAGAAGGAAGAATGATCACCATAATTCAGAGGAGGGGAGTTCTTAGATAGGAATTTTCCAAGAAAATGTCCTGTGTATGAACTTATGATGTTAATGTTCTATTCAAATTCCATATTCTAGCAGGAATACTTTATCTTGGCCCATCTAACATAATGTTAATGTCAGCTGCTAATACATGCTCCATCTGTGGTACCAAACTGACAGCTAGCAAGACAGATGCTTATTTATTGAGACTTATCTCGCTATGTACTCTTTCCTATTTGAGGATAGTAAAAAAGACAGACTATTGGCTGAGATGCCTATAGGGTAAAGATGAGTTTCCTTATTAAACTAAAACGTAGAATTTTTCAATTCCAAGGTCATTAAAATCTTAAAAATTGGATAAACTTAACAGATAAAAGGTATCATTTTTCTAGAATTTAAAAGAGGATCCACTTTTCCCAAATCCAAATAGCTCCAATTATTGACATTCTTCTGTCATAATAATCTCATTAAATTGTTTTAGTTCTTAACAATTATAACAGTAAAGTTTATTAGTGAATTATAGAAACTGAATATAATGAACTCCAGATATATTTTTTGTACCACACATACACTGTACTACACATTTAATTAATGGACAACTTCAATGTTAAAATTTAAAAAACTAATCTATGATAACTGTACTATGAGAAATTAAATTAAGAGTTAAGTAAACATTAGGTCTCTACATAGCAAAACTAGATGTTATTTTGGAAAAATTTTTGTTTATTTCTACCTAGAGGCTTCCTCTATGAATCATGAGACCTTGCTGATGAGGGGGCTTGAGTGCTCAGTGATACAGAGTAGCAGGATCGAAGGTGCAACTATATTGGAGAGGTATCTGTTGAGAGCCAGACTAAGGAATCATTCCTGAAAGAGGTCAGCAGCTCTTTCAGTAGTTGTTAAGGGCATAGGTCAGGAGGACTTAGGCAAGACCAGGTCCCAGGATGGTAAGATTAAAGGAGGTCAGGACAGCCATATCAACATCACTCAATCTTCTGAGTACTGCGCTGCTGAAAGCAGTGGAAAACTACAGCTGTTCTTTTTTCAAGAAAATGTAGTTCTCTGCGTTTTTATTTTAACAAAGATGGAGGTGCCTTCCTTAGTAAAATATTCCAACATTCCAATATTAACATATTTGATATGTTAGAAGTCTAAAAAAGGTTGGAAAGTTAGAAAATTTAAGAGGGAAACGGTTAGGTAAATCTAGATGGGATAGGAATTAGTGAGGTTCGGTGTGAAGAGGAAAACTTCTTTGGTCAGGTGATTTTAGAATAATTAACCCATTGTCAAATAAAGGGCAGGCAGAAGTAGGTTTCATAATGAACATGAAGATAGAGAAGAGAGTAAAGTATTTCAAAAAGCTTAGCGATAAAATCATTGTAATCAGGATAAAATCAAAACCTAAGCCGACAATGATTGTTAACATCTATCAGTGGCAGCTTGTAGTTAAAATTAGCGGGGTGTGCTGCTAAAAATTTTTTCTAGGGTCTCACCATTTTCGGTAAAATGAAAGAATTGAAAAAATGAATCAAATAGAA
Source organism: Lycorma delicatula (assembly GCF_047948215.1). Lineage (NCBI taxonomy): Eukaryota > Metazoa > Arthropoda > Insecta > Hemiptera > Fulgoridae > Lycorma > Lycorma delicatula. The sequence continues at coordinate 71,360,576 of NC_134460.1, forward strand.
TAGGTGGATGCAAGATAATCTAATTCTACACTTATCACATTCAAAAATATTGTACACAATTTTTGTGCTTAAAAACTGTATTCAGTTTAACCATATAAATAATAAAATATCAATACAGGTAATATTTTTTAGTTTTGTTAGATAATAACTTAATAAAATGTCCGCTTAAAAAAACTATAGTCCAGTGGTGCTTAATTAAAATTTTTATGTTACATAATTAGTTTTTACTATCTACCTTCTATTTCATCTTTCCAGCAGCGTGTTTTTGGACAGATTTAGCAAAGAGCCCTTGCTTTCCACCATCTTCTGATCACTACTGGAAAAACAACTAAAACAATTCCATATTCCTTCCACCGACTAAACTATTAAAGGGAACAAACAAGGAACGTTCCCTACAAACACGAAATAAAAAAAAACTACCTTCCACCAGCACACCAGGGTCAGCACTGCAGGAGTGACAGTTCTCTCTCTTTCTCTCTCCCTTGCAGCTTTGCATGCAGCTTCCTATGTGCACACGCACACAACAGCAAAACACCACATTGCTGGAACTGTGAAGCGCATGGTTCCATACATAGATTTTTGTATCTTCTTCATAAACTGGGGAATGGCTACTGACATTAAGCTTAAGGATTATATATTGTACAAGTATAAAGAAAGAATTAAAGAAAAAAGACTCATTATATTAAATGTTATCAATAATATCAAGTGGAAATAGGGAGTGCTTCATTTCCATAGTGCCTATACGCAAGCTACCACTGACTTTTATATGCCTAAAAGTGCCCATGATGGTGATAAAGTAGAGTGTGTATACAAACAAACTGAAGTAATTAAATACATAAAAGGGGATGAAAATTTAATAATAGTTGGGGATTGGAATGCAAGCACTGGAAAAGGCAAGAAAGTAAATAGTGTGGATGAATATGAGCTGGGCAAAGGAGTGAAAGAGGAGACTGCCTTATTGAGTTTAACACAAAGTATAATTTAGTAATTGCCGACACCCAGTTTAAAAATCATAATAGAAGAATATAACATGGAAAAAGCCAGGCAACACTGCAAGGTATCAGATAGATTATATCATGGTTAAGCAAAGACTTAGAAACCAACTCGTCGACTGCAAAGCATAACCAGGATAGCGACCATAATTTAGTGATAATGAAATGTAGATTGGGGTTTAAAAACCTGAAGAAATAGTGTCGGATGAATCTGTGGAATTTAGAAAAGCTTGAGGAGGAGAAGGCAAAGAAGATTTTTGAGGAGGACATCGCAAGAAGTTTGAGTTAAAAATTTAAAGTAGAAAATGTAGAAGAAGAATGGAAGAATATTAAAAAGGAGATTCTTAAATCAGCAGAAGCGAACTTAGGTGGAACAAAGAGAACTGATAGAAAACCGTGAATATAAGAGGAAATATTGCAGCTGATGGATGAACATAGAAAGTACAAGAATGCTAGTTATGAAGATGGTAAAAGGAAAAATCGATAATTAATTAATACCATAAACAGGAAGTACAAATTAGTGAAAGAAAAATGGATCAAAGAAAAGTTTTCAGAAGTGGAAAGTGAAATATTAAAGAACTGGAGGGATCGTATCTTACTTTGAAATGAAATAAGTTTAAATGATCTGCAGCTAAAAATGTGTATATGTAATTTAATAGGCGTACAAGGAAGTCATGTGGTGTTCACATCAGATTTTTTTCATATTTACTTCCTTGTACAAAGTAAAGGAAGTATTGTGTTCGCGAAAAAATTTGGTTTTCAGATTTCAACGGAAATATCCATTTTGACTATCCTTTGGATTGCAATCAATTGGACCAAAAGTGTCTAAAAAAGCCCAAACTCCAAAAAAATTTGGATTTTGGACTTTTCTTAACTGTAGTAATGTTTTCAATGATATATCAGAAGTGGTACTTCTGATATATAATTCTGCTCTTGATCTTAGAGAAACATGTTACATTATTTCTTTTTGTTCTCTAATGGAGCAAAGAACTCTCACATCAGGTAAAGAATATTCTTTAAAAAAAAAAAAATGAGTAATCTGCTCTGTAATGTTTGGCAAATATGATTCTTAATGTATATATTACATTCAATAATTTTAATTAAAACAAAATCAATGTAGTACTTCTACATTTTATATTCTCAAATTTCGTTAGCAACTTTTCCACATGCATTATCTTGTTAATTTTTCCTTACAGTAAAAAATATGGTGTAATTATATTAGCTTTGATCATAAAAACATTAATTATTTTCTACTAAACATTACATTTAATATTAAATTGTGCTCATTGTACTATTTTATTAATTACATGGTAATTATTAGTAACTGAAAAAGTAATATCAAAAACTATTATGACCATAATTTAAAAATATCTGCAGAAAATACAGAGGGTGTGCAAGGATTTTGAGAGATTGACAACAATTAGAATGTTTATATTATTACAATTTATTGTAATAATTTTTTTTTTTTTTGCAGAGGTAGGTGGAAATGCATTTACGCACGGAGCGTCAGAATCCCGCTGATTATGTCATCCAATCACTATCAGCAGACTACCGACTGAAACCACCCCCCTTTCTACCAGGACTCGAACCGGAACCGTTTAACACATTACTTCCGGTTGAGTCCTCCTATACTAGCCTGATTAGGTGCTACCTAATTTTCAGGACTATCCAGGTCAACCTTTTTGGCGCTGAGAAAGTTGCCGACGAATCGGGCTACACTTTCCCAGCTGCTCAGGTCACGGAGCATCATCGCAACAACGTTGTGGGGGCTCAGTGCTCCGAGATCCTCCTCTAGTGTCCCTCGATCTGCCGCCCACCGAGCACATTTGAAAAAGATGTGCTCAGCGTCGTCCTGTACACCGGGGCAATACAGGCAGTCGGGGGACGGCGCTTTCCCTATGACATGGAGGTAAGCGCGGAAGTAAGCCTTGAGGTCCATCGTCCTCTGGTCTCGTGGTCCCAGGTCTCTTGCCATGCGAGGAACGTGCGAGTGCGTTCCTCGTTGGCAATGGGCTCCCGGTCTTCGCCTGCCCGTCGTCTCCTGTAGATCACCTGGCGCTCCCTTGCCAAAAAAGAAATGGGTATGAAGCCGGCGACCACAAGTATTGCAGGCTCGGAGACCATCTAATACGCGGAAGCGACTCTCAAGGCTGCGGTGCGTTGCACCTGCGCGAGCAGCTTCCGGTTTCTTGCAACTCTTAATGCCTGGGACCACACTTCCGACCCGTATAACAGGATGGAATGCAACCGTGGACATCAGCAATCGCCGTCTACTGGTCTTCGGTTCGCCGACATTCGCCATGAGCCGGCTGAGAGCAGCTACGGCTCTCGCAGCTTTGTCGGCTCTACGAAGCTGCTCAGCAATAATAATAATAAGCGACAATAATAAAACAATTAATGAAAAATAATAAACAAACAAATATTAATCATAGTGATCACAACCACAATAATAATCAGAATAATAATAACAGACAATAGAAAAAATCTCAAAAAAATAATTAAAATAATAGAAATAGTAAACAATAATATTACATGTCAATTACAAAAAAATAATCATAAATGTCAATAAAGTGAAATTACATACAAAACAGAATTTAAAGTAATTGTCCGGATTTATTTACAGACAGATAAATGAGAATCAGAATTTAGTCCCATTGTCAAAAGATAAGAGCACGACCACTAGTCTTGTATTAATAACAATAGTACAACAGATCAGATAAATATAAGTACTTTCACTCAAATACCTTTGCTGTACACAAATAAAACTACCCCAACAGTTTATGAATGAAATTTTGTACATTATCTCTTTCACTTAGAGTCTTACCAAACCATTTCTTACCATTTTTACCAAACTCACCGAACCATTTCTTGTTTTCCACTTGTGGCGTTACCTCAGTTGTAACGAACTTAATTCACAATGCAAATTCGCTCCTTCACTGTCCTCCTCGCAGAATGCTTCCGCTGACTGACATCTCACAGACTCTCCTCACTGGACTGATTCGGAGAACACACATCGCAGATTCTTATCTTGTAAACTCTCCTTGTGGAACTGATTTTGCATAATTGATCTTTAATTGGTCTTCTCGGGTGTATTTATACTCTTACCCTCTTTACCTGCCGGACCGGACCCAACTTGAAGCGTGAGAACGATCGACCGAGCCCTTTCGTTTCCATGCATTCCTAACCTTGGTCGGGTAACTCTTCTCACGTTACAAACATTTGTTTATTGTATGTCAGCGATCAGTATTACAAATGTTGATTGTTAAACGGATCTGTTACCTTTAAAAAGGTTCGTTTTATTCCCTTTCTGGATTCCTCCAATTATTATATTTTCTACTGCTTTCTTCTTAATTGGCGGGAATCCGTTACTCAGATCTGCTATACTGGTCTTGTTACAACATACTAGCAACAAGCAACAAAACGTGTAACATGCAATATTCTTAACAACAAAGGTATGATTATTGCAAATCATTTACATATTGTCGTGTTAAAGGCACTGACTCGTACAGTTACATTTGTTCATCTTCAAAATGACATCTTGGTGCAGTTGTATTTAATCAAATGATTTCAATGGAGATCATATCAGTTATAGATGATCTAACAAAATAAACAAATAATTTGCAAAAATGGCATTGACAATGCTGACAATAAAAACCACCAGTAATAAAATAATAAATAATACAGATCCATCTAAAATAATAAAGACAGAGAAATAAATTTAATTTATATGGACAAGGCGTATATAGTTTAAAATGCGTCGATTGTGAATTAAAATAAATTGGTTACGACCAATCGATCTTTTTCAGTTATAATACGAGACCATATCAATGGTATAAAAAAGGTCAAATAGAAAGGGTCTAATTTTATTCAAATTTTTGATTTTTCAAATAATATAAAAGGTACCCAGAACTTAGAAAAATACCACATAATAATAGTAAATTAATGAATGAACAAACAAGATTTGACAATGATATATTATATAGGAAAGTTATATTATACAAAAAATTTGTTGGTAGTAGATTTTTTACAAATTATTATTTTATAATCATACCAACGGGCCATGTTTGATAAAATTATTATAAATAATAATAATCCGGACAATTTCAACCCACGCCCCTGCAATAACAGCTACGCATACGTTCGGAATAACGACACAGTACTTCGGTACTTCCACTTATGCCGGGCAATGGTCTTGTTCAGGAGCTCACCTGTGGACTACGGAATTGGCAATCCTGAGCTGATTGCGGTTGTGCTTCTAGGTTTCGCTGTTTATAGTGGTGGTGGGAGGCATGAACGTTATCTGTTTTGCCAATGCCGATGGGGAGTGCCCATCCCCTTTCTTGCGCCGCCCAGTGTGAATCAAGTTACTTCGGCTCTTGCCAGGGATTACCCTTATCTCATGGGTAAGGGTATCACAGTCCTTACTGTTACGTAAGAGCCCTGGGATGTCTGTATCGTGGATCAGACAGTAGCTGACTCCCGGCCCAAGTTAAATCTGTGGGAGGCGGCTGACTGGATGAACCCAGGGAGGATCAGTGATCCAGGGCAAGCCCAACCGTTTCTCCGCCCGCACCTTATGACATATTGACTGGCGTAAATTCATACTGTTCATGGCTAATTCAACATCTACAACTTCCGTGGCACAGGGTCCACGTCTCTGAGAGCCACTTTCTTCGCAGCCGAAGGAGAAGCAGAATGTTGAGTTCTTGGACGTTAAAAAGACGGATCGAAGCAAGTTTCAATCGAAAGGCAGTGCAGTGATACCAAAATTTTTGGTCATTAAAAGGAAGAAAGGAGATATTAACATGGCAAGTGTTTTGGTGATAGCCTGAGGCATCACGGAAGCTGCTGACCAGTGAAAGGTGTAAGGATGACTGCTGTGGGATTGTTCGTTGAAACCGTCAACCATATACAATCGTCATATCTGCTGAAAGCGATGAAGATTGGATTGTTAGATATTGAGGTTTCACCACATGATACCCTAAATACGTCAAAGGGTGTAGTTGGGTGCAGAAACTTGCTGAATTGTATCGTAAAGGTAATCGTCGAAGAACTGACTGAAAAAGGAGTTTAGCATGTCGGCGATTGAAAACCCGGCTCAACGTACAAATTTTACCCTCCGCGTCCCATGTCTTGACATTTAACAAGCCAAAGTGTCCGGAAAAGGTAAAGGCCGGCATTCACAGACCAGAAGTCCGCCCGTTCATCCCTACACCATTACGATGCTTTGGATGTCAGGGATTTGGACATACAGCGACACGTTGCACAAAGAAACATCTGTGTTTGTAGTGACCACTTCATCCTGACAACCCGTGCACAGATCCACGGGTCTCTGCACGGTGGATCTCCCCCCTACTCCCCGGGGTCGGACATACAATGAAGTAAAGATCAGCCCAGGGGAGTGTCCTTGGGCTGAATCAAACGAGCCTCCAATTCGGCTCGCCGGTTGGATCTTTTGTAATCAACGTCAGTCTCAAATCATCAGGGAGGGGTTAACTAAGCCCGACTAAATCGTTCCTGACCCCCCCCCCCCAAGGACCGGGACTCGGTTTGTACATTTTCTCGCCTGCCTCTAACTACTAGGGAGGGGGAACCGGGACCGACTATGCCGTTCCCGAACTCCCCCAACAGCTGGTACTCGATCTTTTGATTCCCCAGCCTACAGACCCCAGGTGTCTTCGGCATCATCAGAGTCGACACAACTCAGCATGCCGGTCCTCCCAACCGGGGCTGGCCATCCTCCCCTAAATTAAAATCCCCTTTGATGTCCTTCGTCAAGATTTTCCCTCAAAATCGTGCTCGCCAAACCGTCGACGGCTCTCCAGTTTATCGCTGAAGCCAGCATATACTATTAGTTCTTCTGGTGTTAGATCAACGACTCCCGTCCTGACCCCAGAGTTTTGCCATTTCATTTGGCAATGGAAACACATTGTGCTCCACTGAGTCTTGCTCATGACATGACAGTACATACACGTTGGCAATTCCCTTCTGCCTATTCTATACAGGTACCCCCTCAAAATTGCCATGTCCTCTAGCAGAGGACCACCTGTCTGCATCAACTGTCATGGGAATCATTCGGCAAAATCGAGAAACTGTCTGATGTATAAAGAAAGTGGTAGCAATCCAGGAAGGTAAGTCAATTCAAAAAGTAATCTACTTCAAAGCAAAGAAGACTGTTAAAAATAGATCACCAAAGGTAATGTATGATTATGTTTTGTCAACTTCTGCAATTTCTTTCAGCAAACGATGTGATTGTGGAGTTAGCACTGGCATTGGTTGAATGTATTATGAATGACAAATTTATAAATCATCCAACTACTGAAAACACTCCAAAATGGGAGAAGAAAACAGCAGAGTTCATTTCTTCTGAGGAATGAACCTTCTACAAGTTCCAAGGCATATAATGAAAGCAGAATAGGCAAGAAGCATAAGTGGAAATTGCAAAACCCATGCAGGGAACTGAGAAAATAAAAATATAGGAAAAAAAGGTTTTAACAAAAACAAAATTGGAGCCTCCAAAATCAAGGAGGCCTTTAAGTGAGAGGGTGAGGATTTCAGTTGCCCCACAAGCAACAGCAGGGAGTGCATCAAATCTTGACTATGATGCACTACTGACTGCAGCATCTGAGAAGGTATTATCTGATGCCAGTAGCAAGGGATCCTCCGTGGTTTACTGCACAGGATCGGATGATTCCATCTCCCAGGCCTCAGTTACCTTGGAATTTGACATTGAGGTCTTTAGGAAGATGGAAAAGTGAAGCAAAAAAGGATGGCCTAAGGGAAATCCTAGACAATAGGACATAAGAAGAAGCTCTTTTTTATGCATTCTTCTATGACAAATTTTAATGAAGTGATGTGTATTTTAATTTTTGTGTGACATTGAAGATGTTTTAAAAACTTTTGTTAGAAGTTATTTCTGAGTTATTTTAGGGGCAAGGGCCCTTCACATGCTTGTCATCCTGCGTTTAACATTTTTTAATATGTTTCATAATTTTTTGTGTAACCGTCAACTGTATTTGATAGTTTTGACAATGTTTTGTTAGAGATGGTTTATGCTTTTAAATGACAAAGGCTGTTTACACCCTTGTCATTTGTGTGTTGGGGCTTTAATAACCTTTTAACAAGTCTATATTTAGATGATATGTTTTGACAAAACTAGTCTGCAGAGCATGTTGTTAATCAATTAATGAGAAGGGCAAGAAATTTTTTTTTTTTATTTATTTATTTTTTTTGATATGGAAAGAGGCTAATGAGCATAGCAGTCAAATGCTCCTAAAACCTCAAAAAAATTATTTGCCACTAAATCAAATATTATAAACTATAATTATTATTCTATTTTACAATCAAAATAAATTTAGATTACTTAATAATACAGTTTAGACAATACTTCAGATTATTGGAAATAAGATATCTTTAGAGGCAAGTCTGTTTCAGAGATTACCAGCAACATAATTAATATAATATGAGCAAAAATAAAACATCAATTTAATACTAATTTAAAAGAAGTAACAAGTGGTATTAACCATAATCTTATTGTAACGTATTTCCTATTAAAGAAACTAAATTCATTCGCCTAATGAATTTCCATATCGCCTTGGATATCCCTTATTATTGTAATCAAATATGAACAAATAACTATTCAATTATAGGAGACAAATTATCATGATATGCGGCTTTGTCAACCGCAGAGGGCTGGAAAATTTAAGGATTTCTGTGCCCAAGATGAAGTTTATGCTTCTCAAGGGTGCAGATAAATTATCATACAGTCGTAACCCCCGTATTAAGTATAAAGGCTGTGTAATCAGTTGAGTTGGAGTTCTTAAGTACCTAGATGTTTTGTTTGATGAGAAGTTGCTGTTTAGCAACCACATTAGGCAAGTAGCAGCGGACGCCGCTCTGTAATGCACAAGCTTAGGAGGATTGCTCGAAAGGATTACGGACTGTCGAGCCATCATTTCTACATGGTGTACTGAGGTGTTGTTGGGTAAAGTTAAAAAATAAAAAAAACACACAGCTAGTATTTGCCAAAAGAAATTGGACTTTAATGAAAACAAATTAATATAAGTTAATTATTATAACCTTAAAAACTACTTAATACATCAGCTGAAATCAGCGTCTGAACAATGATAGTTAAATGAAAAAATACATGAGTACACGCTTCTAAATACAGATTTTGACAATATACGTTTTTGACAAAGCCTGAAGGAGAACATGAAACACCTTAGTTTTAATTATAACTTTAGAAAAATATAACATCAATAAACATAGTATGTCTGAAAAACTATTGCATTGCTGACAAATGTTGTAATATTGAAAAATTAGGAATGAACAAATGTCATTAACTTAGAAACATCAATTACAGTGAATCTTAATTGGCACTAGCCTTTCCTGATTTGTGAACCACAAACTTAACATTAAATAATGTAAAAATGTAATTCTAGTTTAACGTAGAAACGGACACAATAAAATTACAGTACAAAAGAGTTAATTACAATATAATCACACTGAACTTAATTGAGCACATGAAATAGGTTGCAGCTGAACAATGACAGCCTTCTGTAAATGACCTGTCGTGACTGTACTAAAGTGAAATTGAAACTTGAACGGCATAGGTATAATGAACTGAATGTTCCACAAATTTGAATGATAACATAATGGTTTAACGTAATGAGTAATGAAAAACTGAACTTGCCTGTAGCACACAAATATTTGCCAGAGATGAACTCGTAACAGCAAGTACAGAAGAATACCTATGTAGTCCTGGGCGTAGTCCGCACGGTGAATCAGGAATACAGAGGTGTGATGTGGTTTAGTGGTAGAATGAGGTGTGGAATCTCAGATGTGTAGTGATGAGTTTGAGATTCTGCTTGAGCGTGAATGTTACCACAAAGTTTGCAGGAGAGTATTGCCCTAGGCGACTGCAGTGGTGAGATGTTGGATTAACTCTGCCGAAAAGATGGCGAAAGAAAGCGGGGGTAACCAGATCCAAGTAGTGGACAGGAGAGTGTGTGTATGTATTAGTAAGGGGACGAAAAAATAACGGGTGTATGAAAAGGGTAGTCAGAAATAACTCGATAGAAGAATGGGCGCGGTCGCTAAGGATGACGGTGGGAGGGTCGAACACAAGAACAATAATGGAAGCAGGTGGACTTTACAGACCCAGAAATACGAAACCAAGTGGGATTTAAACATTCCTTGTAACAAAACAACGGGACCCACCCTAGCTTGGAATTCGTAGAAAATAACGGAAAACTTTATGCCAGAATGGCGTAAACAGGTGTCTTCGAAAGTATGACCGCTTACGTGGCGTCCGTTTGTGCAGATAGGTTGGAAAGAAATCAAGCACTTATTCAAAATTTAAGGAGTGCCCAGCACAGAGCCTTAATTGTATGCACTGGTGTTTATAAAACAACCTCCTACAAGGCTACTACTGTATTGGGAAAGACTCTCCCAATCGCTTTATTGGTGAAAGTTCGGGTGGCCATGTGGAAATTGCAAAGAGGCAGGGAGGCCAAGGTATTTGGGATGCGGTTTTGAGTCAGGCCTGTACCGGAGCAGAATGGTGATCTCATTGCACTGGTTCTAAATTTCAAACAGTTGCCCATCTCTTGTCTGCAGAGGAGGCTTTACAGCCTCACGATGGAAGCATGGCAGCAAGAATGGCACGCCATGACTAAGGAAAGATCATTGTGTAGATTTATACAGGATCTGGGGAGATGGTATGCCTCTCCTTCATTTTTAAGGGCAACGGGAGCCCGAGTGCTCTCCAACCATGTAAATTTAAACCAATTTGTTTTAGTTCCACCTGGCAGCTGATGAGCTGTGCGTCTGCAAGGAGGTACAATTGAATGAACACATGATGTTTGATTGTCCAGCTCTTGGGGGGACCAGAACTCAGGCCATCCTGGAACTTAGAGGTCAAGGGGAAAATTGGCCACCCACAAGTGGCGAGACAATGTGATGAGAGCAGCATTGTTGGACCGTGTGGGAGTTCCTTGATAAAGAAAAGGACTTCTACTGTGCTGCTGTAGGAAGCTAACCGAGAGGTATGGCTGGCTACTAGCCAGACTAAGGCTCCAAGTGCTTTAATGGTGGACAGGTATTGCCGGCATTCAGCGGCCTAGGCGTGGCAGCAAATTGCTGTCTTGATGAAGTAAATTTAATTTATTGAGTGTTATATACACTTTTATTAGTTGACGGGATGCGCCTACCCATTTTTAGTAATATATGACAAGTGGGCAGTGGGGACACGCAAGCGAGTGGTGTATGGTACCCTGCTTATTCCGCTCACGATTTTGGTTAGCTCTAGGAGCTAGTTAGGACACTAGTTGCTAAACTGTTTCGTGGCTCAGTAGCCGTTTGTGGCACAGACATTCGGTCTTATGCTTTAAGGCGACTGAATGGAATGATGACGGGATAAATGCCAAGCAAACCAAATTATATCATGAGATATTACATCAGTTGTATATCACATATATTGAACAACATTAAAGGTTAGAGTGATATATTCATCAAAATATATGTATTCATATTCATGAACATATATTAATATATTCATCAAAAAACTCAAGTAATCCTGTAATAAAGTCACCAACAAATAAACCAACCTCATAAGCATGGTAATTGGCCAACAGGAAGAAATGCTCTGGATTATCCATCTCAAATATTTTATTCAACTATATTATATGATGGATGAACAACCTCTCTTTATTATATTAACCTCAGATATATTTTTCATTTAAAGATAATAGAAGAGAGAGACTAATAGGAATCTAGAAATATGGAATTCACAGAAGAGGACAGTAATGGAGGCCAAAGCTTATGACAGCTCAACTAAAATAAAGAATATGTACTCCATGTAATATAAAAGTTAGAGACGATTACAAAATTAGGATATTAATCAATATAAAAAATAAGAGGTATTCTTATCACACAGTAGGTAACACAATATATCAAAAAATTATTAAATACAGATTAAATAATATAGCAGTTAATCTGTTTTTTAAATAAAAACTTAAAAATATTTTTAAATGATATAAAATTGGTGTATAGTTTAAATAAAATCTTTATAAAATGACTACAACTATGTTTAAATCATTTACACTAGCTCAATGGAAAAGTTGTTTATGATATTACAAGTAATATATATATATATATATAATAGAATATATATCATTAAATCATGTATCAATATGTGCAAAGAAAATTAAAATTTACCTTAGTATTTCAATAATTATTCCTTAACAAACACCTAAGTGATCTATATCATTCTAGATTCAGTCAATTATTAGCCACTACAGTTGCTATAGCACTGATGATTTCTCTGTTGTAGAAAAAAACAACCTTTTCTCCATAGACTTTGTTTTTAATTTAGCTGCAGGAAAAAATCTGGATGAGTCAGATCAGGTCTTTGCTGGCTAGAAACAGTACCACTTTTCATAATCTAACGAGACGCACAATCAATAGAAGATTCCCTGATCATTGAAAAGGGAGAGGTGTTTCTTTTTCTGAATATCAAGAAAAGCTCCAATCTCACCCCTACAGATGTTTTTTTTTTGGTGGCACAACATCAGAAACACAGTCAAAAAAAAAGATTCATGTTATACTACACCTGAGAGCGAGAATTACTCTCAGACAATAACTGTAATGCTTGATGTGGTCAATCACAAATGGATACAGAAAAGTTTTAGTTTAGATGTTAGCCAAGCATGACGAGATCCTCCACATTGCAATGTACTGTGGTATGCAATAAATTTATATGTTTTATTGTAAATTTTTATATAATTAAATGTTTTATAATTTAGACATGTAGTCATAAAAACCCTTTTTGAGGACCCTTTATTTTCCTAATTTATGATATTGACAAACTTATCAAACAAGATTATAAAATTTATAAATAAAATATAAAATTATCTATATATTATTAAAATATAAATAATTTATTTGTTTAATTTTTGAAAAAAAAAATAATAAAATTATTATATTAATTTTTATGAACATTAAAATTATTATACGAGAAAAGAAAACCAACTGATATATATTATTAGATGGATTTACAAATTAGAGAAAATATAAATTTATTTAATATAAATAAAATTTATAAAATATAAATATAAGTTTAGATAATATAAAAAATCTAAATTATAATAATTGTATTTAAGAACTTATGTAACAAAAACAAGTTTAAAAAAATATATATATTTCTTTCTTTATGTTGAGATTTACACTTTCTTGTAACAGACAGACATCCATTCAGTTGTAGTTGGTTTCATCCATAGTTGAGGTCAAACTACTCTAAAAATATATTCTAAGATTTTTTCAGATTTTCAAAGAATCCCAATAAGTGAAATTTATTTTTAAACTAGAAGTAAAATCAGATCAAGAAAAAAAGACCTTTAGAGTAAATTAAATCATAACTCAGTTTCTGGAGCCTCTGGAGATTTCTGGAGTTTCTCTGGAGTTTCTGGAGATGTTCTAATCGCTAATGATATTACTACTGATTATTTATTTTTAATTTGCCAGTAAAATAGTACAGAGTAAATATCACATTTCTAGTCTCTAAATACTTGTAGCATAAGATTTATGGCAGTACATTTTCATAAAATCAAAATAATGAATTAGGTGTCTAAATTTTTTTATAACAAAATTTGAATGATAGTCTGGTGGAGGCTTTTGGTACGATGAAGTGGTTTTTATTAATTATTTTTTTATACTAATTTACTTTTTGTTGAAATATAAGTTGTGCGATGTACACAAAAAAATAAATTTTGAATGCTTTTAATATTTATGATAAAAGAATATAATGGATTAAAAATTAGTTAAAACAATAAACCTCTGTTGCTGTCTGATTTTAGTTAGTAAAGGATGTTGCATTGCTGTAATGATTCTTGAAAATAATATTGCTTTGGGTGTTTTAGCTACTTTTTGTGTTTTTTATATCTCATGTTATGTTAGTATCATGTGTTCTTTTATAATAGTGTGAGGTACTGTGTATTGTTCCAATAAATACATTATTCTTGTATTTTTATGTTTTTTTCTTTTTCCTTTTCACGCAGTTGTTGAGTTGTTACTGTATCAATTGCTTAATACTGTTACTTGCCAACAACCCACTTTGATACTGTTATCCATAATATGGTGAGGTATGTTCACAATAAATAAAAGGTTCAAATTGATCCACAACGTTTAAAATTTCAAAACTGATATTTTATACACAACCTTTTTCCTTCATACCAGATCACACTGGATTATTGTGAAACTAAAGTATTATAAAAAAACCTAGCTCTCATATCTGGTGGTGCTCGCAAAGATTTTATTTTGGCTTTAACCATAATATTTTGAATTTGAATCACAGCAAAAACTGCTCGCACTTGGTGATGCTTGCAAAAATCTGGTTTGGGATACAAAATTGATGTTTTGGTATCATTGGGAAACCAGCTTGCACCTACCTGGTAGTGCTCACAAAAATCTAAATTTGTCTTTTTAACAAGTCACCCTTCAAGCTACTATATGAAAACATATCCAAAAACCCAGTTTTTTGCCTCCCTGCTTAAAAATCAATAGGGTTCTATTTCTACTAGGTTTACGTCATCCTACCAAGTTTCATCAAAATCGCTTAAAAATTGCACCCAGTAGAAAGAAAAAAAGCTGAAAATATACCCAAAAATCCTGTTTTTTTGGCTCAAATATCGGTTCCAGAGAACTGATTCATTTGAAAATCAATAGGGCTCTATTCTCAATAAGTTTACATCACCTTACCAAGTTTCGTCAAAATTGGTAATGGTTTGCATCAGGTAGAGTGGACAAAAAAATGTTATACTTGCATACATGTTTTAAATTCTATTAAAATTATATACATGTAAATGTATAAAAACATTGCAGAATAGCATTCAGGAGACTCCAAACAACATAAAGAAAAGTTGGTCCTCCCTTCCCCTGACACCACCCTTAAAAAATCTGATTGGGCGCAATAGTGAATCTACAAATTCTTTGGAAATCCGTTAAGTAATATTTTTTGTTTCATTTTAATCTTTTCAAATCGTAATGAGTACTTTACAAAAGTTGATTAAAATAAATTGGTTGACATAACGAGGTGCACACAAATGCACATACGCACACATATGTGTGTGTGTGTATGTGTGCATGTGTGTGCGTGTGCAACACAAGCCACCAGCTATCTATAATCTTGTTACATAATACCTATTTGTCTTTCAATCAGTTTGATGCTGTCAAAACAGCAGTTGATTAAACATGGTACCTATCTTTGTCACTCCTGTGAACTGTAAAAGGCATATACCATAGCTTACTTTTTGCAAATGGAAGAACAAAATGATGCCATAATCCAAAAATGATTTTGTCAAGTTTCAATAATAATTAATCAATGGCAATGTTATTATGGTTATGTAGAACAGCAGATGCACACTCATTCACTAAAGTCCAAAAAATTTAAGGAGGCACATCAAACTAAAAATTATGGCTATATTGTCTTGGTGCTGTAAGAGAATGTTGTTAACAGTTAACAAATTCATGGAATATAGATTCATAGCCAAATCAGAAGTTTAAAGTAAAATCCTGAAGAAGCTTCAAAAGCAAATGGTGCAAAAAACTCAAGATTATGGCAATTCATGTCCATGAATTGCCATAGAGTGGAGGACTCCACTCTAAAAAATCACACACTTTAGCAGTTCAAACAGGAAATTGGCTTTAAACATGAGCCAACCACCTCTCAAAAAATGAACTATGCAGTGAGCGACTCATTTCTTCATAAAGATGAAGTTTGATGCTGGATATTTAGTATTTAACAAAGATATTTTTGTTTTCATTGGCTAATCAATCAGATGCCAATTTTGGAATTACTCTTGACATTCACAAAGCATAACAAACTCTGCAAAAGCTGCACACAAATAGAACACTATATTTGTATTGTGTTTAACACTGCATTTTTTCATTTTTTTAAATAAGTCCAAAAAGTATTCAACAACAAAAATATAAAATAATATGAAGTACAATAATAAAAGTTTATTAAAATTCAACATAAACTCACTTACAAAATCTTCATTGCTGATCTGAATATTAAGCTTCAAATATATTAAAGCTTTATTATATATTAAGCTTCAAATATTAATTACAAATTAATAATAATAATAATAATTATCAAAGTAATGAACTAATACAGTTTAATTTCTGGATCAAATCTTTTTCATGTTTTTAATACCAAGTCTGAAACACTTAAGCCAAATAAAGAAATATATTTTAGAGCTGGCAAAACAAGATTAATCAATATATTTTGTAAAACTGAAAATCTAGGAAAAATAAAAACTGTGAAATCCAAACTTACGTTAACAATACATTAAATATTAATTATACAAATGAGTTTCTGCTTTTAATCTTGAAAAACAGAATTTTAATTATTTGGATAATCAACAATGGAAATTATTCATCATAGGGAAAATACTATATTTAATATAACAGTATTTTGCATTCACATCACAAAGAATTATTTCACTGTATTTTATTGTACCTCAGTACGTTTATGAGCCATCATGTATGCCATTCAGTACACTTATGTGTTTTGCTTCTTAGTTACAAAAAGTTTCTTCTAGTTTTCCATCACATTAAGCCTAATTTAATTTTATTCTTTACACAATTTCATATAAATAATGACAGTCTTTTCTATTGGATGCTACTCTGTAAGTAGCATCCAATAGAAAAGAAGACCCTCTGATTACATCTCATAGTCATCAGCCAGGCCTCGGTCGGGATGCCACCGATGTAAATGGCTCAGCAAACATTTGCATTAGTAAATACATATCAAATTTCGCCTTCACGTAGGCTTCAAACGGACATCTTCCAACCTAACATAATTCCCTCAAACTAACTAACCGAAACCGCGGAAGCGTGAACCCCGCGCCTAGTACAGATTTGACAACAGCGTTAGTGACTGTGAGTGCCTCAGAAAACAAACGAGTTAAAGTTAAATCAGTGCTACACTCATACCATTCAAAATTGTGTTTCATGCAACATAGAAATTCATACCTACACCCAAATAAGTCGACCAGTTTAGTTCACCTAACAAGGGGAATGCAACCTCATTCCGGTCCGCGAAAAGCCTCATTCCAATCTGCGAGTAGCCGGGGACAAACCCCGCACCTCCACCCGCCACCATGGTGTCTAGTGTGGCAATACCAAGTCACAATCAAGACCGCCACCGGCGAAGGAAAGCCACTGAAGAGGAGGGAAGGGCAACTATCAAGGTGGTCCCGATTATACCTGGTCTGCTTTTAATCAGACCATGACGAGGGCTTCGTCAGCCATGACGGAGCTAACGCTGAAAAAGGTACTGGATCAAAGAAAAGAAAAGTTCCAATTTTCCCGAATCATGAAAACAAGGGGACAATGGCGTCGTACTGGAAGTGGTAAATGAGCAGCAGGGGAAACGGCTGTTGGAGGCTGACGTTCTGAAAAATAACGGGCTGAAGGTTCAGTTCCTGGCCGAGCGGCGGCCACAAATATTCGTATATGATTTGCCAAGGACAACGAGGGCAGAAGAAATTAAATGAGTTTACCACGAGCATTAAAGCATACCACAAAATGTGTTCATCGCAACAACAGTAATTTGAACCTAGTCCCCTTAGTTGATCGTAACTGATCAAGTTTGTACCTCATAAATCTATTTCAACTACTATGGACTCTATTCTGGTCCACCAGGGAGTCAAGGACAGACCTCCAAGTTAAGTTACATCCCTAAAGACAACGTCCGCTAAAGCCCATCAGGGCTTTAACGAGCTAATGGGCTTTCATCTTTTGACCCTCTAACTGATTACATCTCACAGTAATTAGTCAGGCCTCGTTGGGATGTCATTTACGTAATGCCCTGGTAGACATTTACATCAGTGAATTTTGACTCGGCCTTCACCTTTGCTGTAGGCTTCTTTCAGACATCTTGACAATAATCCTGCACCTAATTCTGCATTTTAAGTAAGCTATTAGTGAGCAAATATCTCATAATATTCAAGGCAAATTCACTATTTAATCATACCACAAGAAATGTTGTTCGCAACAACAGAATTTATTCCTAGTTCCCTTAGTAAACTTAGCTTGATAGTCAAACCCCTAGTTTAATTACATCTGTGGACTCCAGTCTGGTCTACCAGAAAAAGAGGACAGACCTCCTACTCCCCTCAGCTCCATCGCAGAGTCCCACATGACATTTACTTTATCACATAAACTACCATCATCGAGATGGTGCTACACCTCACAGCTGCATGTGAAACCATGCCTTGGCAGTGCAGTCACCATCCCACTGACAGTGATACTTTACTCATTCATTAACTGCCCTCATCAAAATGGCGCTACCTCTCGGTTGCATGGATAACCATACCCTTGATAGTACAGTCGTCATCCCACCGACAGCAAGTATGCTACTAATCACCATAACAAATTCTAACTAACCATAACTTGATGCCAACATGCCTACATGCCTACCTCCAGTCAGCTGTCCAGGCAGTCCCTAGCCACCCAGGGTACTACTCTACTTAAACCCCCTCAGCTGTTCTGCTCAGTGTGAGGAAACAGAGGAAGCCAGCCACTATAGTCCATTTTGTGTGGGTCTGCCAAATGAACCACACATCTAGAAAGAAGTTTACTCTGTCAAGCTCCCTAACAACTCTGGTATGTTCAGCCTAGTACCAGGGACAAACATAAAGAGCATGATCCACAGCGTCATTGTCCCTACAGTCCGGGCAAGAGTTAAGTTACATCCCAACCCCTGTAAGGGAAGACACCCTTGATGCCTTGCGACAATTCCAATTGCCACTCACCACCATTCATAATCCGATGGACTTTAACAGAGCCAAGTTACATTACATCTCAATTCCCCCTGAGGAAGAAATCTCGCCTTGTGACATTGCTGGCTGCCACACCCCCACTCCATTCCCAGCCATAATTGGCTTAATTGAAGGACATCTTCTAGACTAAACCTCAAATTGATTAAGATTCCATAGTAATCAGCTGGCCTTGGTGATGTGCCACTGATGTGAATGCCTTAAAAGATATTCCTATCAGTAATTCCACCCTGTCCTAGCCTTCTCCAAAGGCATTGGACAACTAATAAACACTACTCTATATAGCCCTCTGGAACTACACTACTCTGCTCTACCAAACCTGCAGAAGCACGAAGACCCTGTGCCTAACTTTGCTAACACCTAAACGTTCTGCCACCTAAATATGCCACTCCAGAACCAGTCATTCAATAAACCACTGATTGCAACAACAGCAATAATAAATGATTGTGTGATTGGATGCAAACAAACCAAAAACATAATCCCAGAGAACCTCAGGTCTGGTCTGGCCGGGAACTGAATATAAGTCTTACTGAGTAAGTCTCCCACTTCAGTTCCAATTTTGAGGCCCGCTTGGATAAACTAAAATGTTAATCGCAACTGCAGTTTATTAATTGCCCCTTAAGAGTGCACCCTAATTCAACCAAAAACTGCCATGCTAAGTCAGAAAAACCATACCCAGGAGAGTGAATAACACACTCCTGAGCATGACCCCCATTCAATACTTGAATTATCTAACCGAGGCATGATGCCAAGCACGTCTACCTCCGGGCAAAACTGCCCAGGCAGAACCCTAGCCACCCAGGATACTAACACTAAAATGAACCCTCAGTGGCCAGTGCAGGGTATAAAGTGAAGTAAGCTAGCCAAATAATCAGTTGTGAAATCACAGCGGTAGAAACCACAAGGAAAGAAAACTCTATCAGGTCCCCTATTAATATGCAAACAGCATTCAGACGAAGACTGAGGCTAATGCAAACAGATAAACAGCTAACAGGTAAAGATCCATCCATTTCTGATGCAAAGGCGATCCTGTGAACAGAGCCAACAGCCCATAAAAAGTGCCCACAAGTCCATCACCTAACTTTTACCAAAGAAGTGATTTGGCAATTGCATAAAACCTAAAATCAAAAGCCCTGTGCATTGGAGAGCGAATAGAACACAATATATTATGAAGAAACCTTAGAAACCACATGACCTGGTAGATCACCCTACTTTTGATGGGTGCTGCGAAAAGCAACCCCTGAGACTCACAACACCTATTCATCTAACACTATGTACAAATATTAGGCATTCAAAGAAGCATACTTACTACCCAAATAATTGAAATACAATTCTACCACACAAGTAACAGCCACCACAGTCCTTACTGTTGACCAAAGAATTGCACTCTTTGAGCAACCTTTTACAGTATACGCAGGATGGAGCCTCTTTTTTCTGCAGACAGTCATCATGCTTGTGACCTTCCTCGCCACAATGCATGCATACTTACAGAATTTGGCTGTGTGTCCAAACAACAGCACTTGAGGCACATTTGCACGTCAACATACGCCTTGACGCAACAGGACATCAGATCAACATACAACCTACCAAGAGACCAGCGCAAAGTTAAAAAATGTCATGATACTGCTAGGCATCACACTTTCCAGTCTTGAAGAATAGCCTACACTCTTTCTTGAATTTGGCCTTATCCAGTTCAGTATTTTGCTCAGAAGTGATAGACTTGCTCATCGGACAGCCGCCAGTCAGTGTCATAGACAATGACCCAGGGTCTACACCAGTGCTTCAGGTCAACCTTGACCTCAAGCTTTTTCACCTCTGAAGACTCCACGATGACTCGGACCGTCTCTTTATCATTTTCAACCAGTACCAGACCCTTACTGGTCTCTTTAATTTCCCCAATCTTCCTGTTGCCATAAAGGGCAACCTGAAAGTCCTCTTGAGTTGCCTATTTGTTTTAGTAGGCTCCTCAACTTTGTTCACAAAAACTACCCCTCAGGCTGCTTCAAGGCTTGGCTAGCTTCTCGCTTGTCCCACATCAGCATAACGCTTCATCTGCTTGTGAGCTGGAGCCAAAACCTGTACTACTTTGACTTCCTTGGGTTTGGAAGCCAACTTTTCAAAGCCTTTTGCCAAAGCAGAAAGAACACCCCTAATATGCTTCAACTGAGGCAAAAATCTACTCCTTCTACAAAGTCCAATAAGTTGTCTATGCTCTGCTGGGGGCTGCAGTGATCAGCGCAACAGAACTGCCAGATCTGCCCCGCACTGTCTAGAAATCTTTGACCAAAGGGTCACCTCTAACATCCCGGGTGGATATCTCTACATTGATGTCAGAGCCCTCACCATCTGAACTCAAGGAGAACAAAAAATGTTCTGCTCTGCTCTTCCACCTGGGCTTAGCTAACATCTCGGTCCTCTAGCATGGCCAGAGTTACCCTAGTCTCACTATCCTGAATCTTCGACATTGCTCGCTGTCTTCCTCCTACCATAAAAGTTGGGCAAGCCCACAAGTTCAACAACTTCTCACAGCAAGCTATGGGTAGCTGGAGACCTTCTGTATTCTCCTGTTGCTCTTTGTATCTCTTAGCCGCTTCTTGGTTCTTACAAACCACAGATAATGGCCCTCATTCTGTAAAGACTGCAAGCAGGACTAGGAAGTATTCCCTTGCTTGAACTGGGACTTACAACCAGAAGTTGTTGCCACCTCTTCACCGCGGTGAGGTGGATACACATCGCAGAAATCTAGCTTTAAACCTTTGTGTCTAAGGAGCAAAATGATCTACAATTGATGTTAAACTGTAGCCACAGTCTGAAACAAAGAAAACCTTGAAACTAGCAGAAAGTACACACACAACCGACTAGTCCAAAAATCACCGATCACTCACTGAAAAGCCATAAATCCTCTGGAAGCATCAGAGGTTCAAATTAAGTTACATGTTACATCCCAACCCCATAGGGGAAGGCACCCCGCCTTGTGATGGTTCCAGTCACCCTCCCCTCGTTCCTAGCCCTGATGGGCTTTAACGGGAGTTGTCTTTCACTCTCTAATGTCATCTTTGTATCTCATAGTAATAAGCCAGGCCTCGTTGGGATGCCACCGATGTAAATGCCTCGGTAGACTTTTACATTGGTGATTTTTAAACTCAGCTTTTGCCTTCACTGTAGGCCTTGTCCAAAGTTAAGTTATAGTGAAAATGCAATGAATAATGGAAGGATGAGAAAGTAGGTTAATGATGAATAAGGAAATATTCACAAAGAGTACAGCCAACTGTCATTAATAATAATTTCTTTTAAGCCAACAAATTTATGAACACAAATGGTTAAAAATTCTGATACTTTCTTGTGATTTTCCAAAAATTTCAATCAAGAATTGTTTTTTATGAAATTCTGACAATTTTTTTTAAATATAGAAAGTTTTTCTCATAGTAGGTGCTGCTAAAGATGAATAACTTCAAAATCGTCATTTCATGAAGATAGTAAGTAATCTGGTTGCTTTTATGCAACAATAAATTTCTTAATATTGGTGACAACTCTGTTGAAAAGTCATATTAGATACTTTCTAAAATAATATATATAATTAGAAGTAATATAATATATATATTTGGACTTTTATCGCATCTATTTTTTTACTTCATAATTAATTATACATTTTGTCATGCTGGTCGGATCATAGTTTCCCTTGATCCATGCTGGGGCTTTTTTTTTAATCTACCCATTCCTAAAATGGATTTAATGTATTAATATGTACAGATCACAATAAAAGATTTATTTATTAAGGATAACTTTATAAATTGCATATTAAAAATCAGTTAATTTTATAATTCTACTTCGTTATAATTACTGTATCTGTACCATGTGATAAATTTAGAATTATACTCTAAAGATACATGATTAGTCAAACTATGCCACAGCTATCTTAAATAACTATGACATAAATATGTGAATTATGTGTACAAATATAATTGATACTTAAAAAAAAAAAAAAAAAAAAAATCAGTAACTGATTTCTTAGTAAGGTAGTCAACCTAAAAGAAAAATCAAAAACTTTATACAAATGCAAAAGGATAGGTTAATGACAATATCACTATACTATAAGCATCCATTACACTGCAAAATCAAAATAAAAGAGATTTCTTACAAATTTTAAGGTAAAGGTACATTCTTATAATAAACCTCAAAAAAAATCTCAACCAACAGATTATCTAAATACCAGCCTAGAAACTAATATAGTTATAGCTATAATTAATTTAAATCATCACTTCTGAAATTTCACCAATACTATTAGGTTTATGGACTAAAATAACAACTTGAATCTGTTTTTTTTTTTTATATATAGTAAACTGTTTTCTAAACATACCATCTTTTACTAACTTGTGACTTCTACTAACAGAACCATCATCATCATCATCTTTTTTTTTTACAGTTTTTTTCATCTGTTCTACAAGACTCTTCTGTTTTTCAGTCAAATTAATAATAGCATGTTTTGTTTCTTCAGCAATTATTATTTTATTAGTGAAATATGTTTCACGTCTTATTTTGTCACGTAACTTTGAAGATGTATCAGGTATCAACCAATGAACCATCAATACTAACATCACAACAAGATTCTGTAAAAGAAAAAAATATAAATATAGTATAAATTCAATTATTATGTTCTATTACAGTAAAATTTGGTATAATTAGCATCAGTTTCTGTGGTGCCTCAAACCTTTCACTCACACTTCCATGTAGTATTATTTGTTCATTAACACTATATAGTCTGTTTGGGCATTTCAAGGTTGGGTATCAGAAGTGATGAGGTAAAATTTTTGAATGGTTAATCAACTTTTGTAGATAGGCCGGACAGAGGAATAATTCTTAAAAGATGACAACTGCTCTTTCAGTAGTTGAAGGCTCTAATCGATGGCTGATATGTCCTAAATGATAAAAGTTTACTTATTTGAGTATTTTAAAGTATAAGCTGAAATTTAAAGTTTTATGTTCAGAGGATATAGTTTCCCTTCCCTCATTCCTTTTTCTTTTTTACTAAGTTTTTTTTTATAAGATGGCTTCTCTTGATAAAATACTCTGAGTCAAATTTCCAAGAAGAACAAACAACTCAAAGTCATCAGAAATATAAGAGCCATGACATTCTTCAAATCAGAGCATCAAATGTTTTAAGTTTAAATGTAAACAGTAAGATAGAAAAATTAAAATAAGGAATAGATAGGTTAAAAACCAGATTAGTAGAAATTAAGAAAGTAAAATTAAAAAATGTATAAAACTTTTGAACAGAGTTGTAGGAAATTACACTAAATCAAAAAAAATTGAAGTGCAAGTGTAGCAGTAATAATGCATAAGAATAAAGAGCAAAGAGCGTGTTACTGCAAGCAACAAAGGAAAACAATAAAATTTTATAGATTCAAAGCCTAAGCCTACTGAAGCTGTACAAATTCATGCCAACCTCTTTAGCAAACTATGAAAAAACAGAAAAGATACATGAAGAAACACATGATCTTATTAAAATGGAAATGACAATTTGCATTAGTGAGACTGGAATGGCAGAGCAGAAGGATGAAATGAGAAATTAATGTGCTCAATCAAAGCAATAAAAGAAGGCATTTAGAACTTAAGTATAAACTAGTGATAATGGCACTTTTTTAAAAGTCCATAAAATAAGGTACAGATGAAGGAAACCAGGAAATACCAAAAGACTATGTAATGATTAGGCAGAGTTTCTAAGAAAAAATAAGAACAAAGAAATGAGATACAAACAGGAAAAAGAACATTATCCAACAAAGTTAAAGTTTGAAAAAATTATAGTTGCAAACTTTTTTAAGTCTGCAGGGATATTTTACACATCTACTAATTGCAGAGCCTGGACATCAGTCCCTTGCTGCTGGGTCTTTATAATTATCGGGCAGGTATTTGTTTTTATTTTAATATGGATGGAGTTGGGATTACATTCGGGTCCTTTGTAGATTGGGTTTTGAAATATTTTTACTTGGCTTATTTCTTGGGAGTTTAACTACATATTTACATTCTTCTCCCAATGTGATTTCCCTTCAGTCTGTCCACTGAAAGCCTCTCAGTGCTAGTGCCTTTTGGATTAGTAGGAATGTGTCTGATGGGTTTTGGAGAGTACAATGCATTTCTTTCACAGAGGGTGTTGCATTTGATTTCTGTAAAATTACAACATGTAAGAATGAAATTATTAAGAAGATAAGAAGATAAGAAGAGCAGAAGAAGACTGCTTGGGGAGATGTAATGAGGCCGAGAAAAATATCATTGGCAGAGTAAGTGAACCATTCAGAAAAATAACCAAAAACTTTGGGAAGAGCTGTATCCATTGAAAACATTTCTTACAGAGAAGAAATAGCTAACTAGTGTACAGAATACATAGAAGAGATTGTATAGAGAAAAATAAACTGTTTGATAAAGTGCTAAAGGACAAAAAGGAAACTGATGATCAAAGAAGACTATATTACAATTTATATTTAATAGCTTTGAAAGACTTAAAAATAAACCAGTTAGAATTGATGATATACCTTATTAATTAATACTATTTTGCCTGGGAGAAGTAAGACTGAATAATTTTAAAGACTGTAAATGTCACAATACTAATGAAAGCAGTAGTATATAAAATCAAAAATATTTTCACAATCAGTTTAATATCTCAAAATTAAAAATAACCTTCTATGATAGTTTACAAACAAATAGTAAGGTAAAAGGTAAAAAATAGCATGGGTTCAAGAAAAGCCAATTTTAGCCCTCATATTAATTTTAGAAGGCAGGCTAAGAAACATTATGCCACCTGCATTGAATCTGTGGTCTGGATAAAGCAATTGATGCTGTAAAATGGAATAAAAGATTTAATTCTTACTTAAATAGAAAGAGAGAAGTTACTTATAATCTTACAAGAATCAGGTAATAATTATAGAAGCAGAAAATGAAGAATGAGAAGCTCTAATTCAGAAAAGAATAAGACAAGGAAATAAAATCTGTTCCCCATTACTTTTTAAGTTAGACACAGAAATAACACAAGACTGAAGAAAAAATGTTAAAAAGTAACAAACCAAAAAGAAAAACTAAAGCACAGAAAGAGAAAAACAACAGAAAGCAATGGAGTAAACTATCAAACCAGGCAAATGACTAATGAAAGGAAAAATTTGAGGAAGTTACTAATCAAGGAGAAAAACTGAAGGACAGAAAGAGAGAAAACATAACAGAAAGCATTGAAGTAAAGCATCAAACCAGAGAACTGAGTGATGGTACAAAAATAAGGCTCACTTTACAACTGGCATCATTTATATAACAAATTAAATGTGTAGAATAGTTATGAGTATAGTTACACATAGATTAGTTATGAGTTTAGCCACACATAGAATAGCTATCAGGCTATTAGATAGTCTGATAGCTATGAAGTAATTTACACATTTTCAGAAACAAAATTACTTGTTTTTTCAAGGTTAAAACTTGAGAATGTGTTATTTTAATATGATTATGAGTTCTAACAGCATTCTCTTTCTTACTAACACTTCTGTGTTAGTCAAATGAGGAGAATTTTAGGCAAGGCAATAACAAATTTAATCTCTTTAAGACCCCCCTCTATGGTATTTTTTCCTTTTACCATTCTTCTTCTGTTTCCTTTCATAACCCCAGCTTCTGTTGGTGGATACAATAGTAAATATATTTGTTGCCACACTTATTCTGAAGTGAAATGCTGGTATCATCTATCAGCAAAAGGGGGAAACTGGTTTGATTTCTGGGAGAGAATAGTGAAGTAGTGGATGCAACATGTGGACAAGCATCCCGGACTTGGTTTCTAATCCACTGTATAGTCCCAGTCCAGGAATATTTCCCCAAAGTCAAACTACTTGGTAACATATCTATTTGCTAAGCCAGTCAGCTACATCACCTGCAATATAAATATTTTATCAATTTATGAGATTAATTGAAATGACCTTTACCCTATAAACTGCAAGATGCAGCCCCATTATTACCACGTTTATTACAGATGAAAAGTACTGCATTATCTTCTGTGCATTTTTAAAATACATGAAAATACTATTCATCTGATTTTAAACTATGTCAAATATGTTGTTTTTGATCAGAAAAATGCAAACTTTCAGGTGTTGATATTTTTATTTCTTTATAAGTAGCATCAAATTTCATGGTTATTAATCATCATCATTCTGTGGTATTCTGCCTATTGGGAGGTCCTTGGCACTTCTGTTGTCTCCATCTGTTTCTGTCTCATGCTTTTCTTTTCATCTCATCATAACCTTCACTACTGTTTATATCATTAACTTCAGCCTCTTCCTTCCTCTTCTTTTTTCACCTCAAGAACTGTATTTATTATTCCTTTTCTCCTAATTACATGCTCAATGCAGTTTCCTTTCCTCCTTTAGATAGTCGCCAGTATTACTCTCAGTATTTACTCTCATTTATTTCTCTTAATACTTCTATGTTACTTATTTCGTCCACCCATTTTATCTTCTCCATTCTCGCATCTCAAAAGCTTCAATCTTATCTTTTTCCTTTCTGTAAAATGTAAACAGCATTTAGTTAAACTGTATTCAGCATTCATAATCTCTGTCCAGTGGCAATTTACCCCTCCCCATAAATATTCTTTAATTAGATAATTTTTCCCTGGGATGTTTAGGTGTAATGAAACAATCCAGTGGTAAGGGATGAAGTTTACTGTCTTACTCAGATCTTGATATATTATTACAATTAAACATATTCCAACAGTTTCAAACCTGAAGCCAGAGTTCCTTGACATAATAGCATGGCAGTTATGGACCTAGCAACTCGTAGGTCACTGTTTATCTTAGGACTTAAAGCTGTTTACTTTTAAAAAAAACTTTTTCATTAAATTATTCATCAGTTTTTATGCTTGAATAAGGATAAAAATTTCAGCATAATCAGACCTTTAAAAAAGTAAAAAATATTCATTTTTTCAGTAAAAACGTGAATGAGGGGCTGTTTAGCAGATTTTTCTAATTAACAGTATAGACAAATAAACAGCAGTCATACTCATATTCAATTAATTTAATCCACACTTGAATGTCGCACAACAAAAAATGTATCAGTTCAACAAAAAACCAGTCAACAATCCTTGTAATGATAGTAAACTACATCACTTACAATGCATGGTTTTATAATTTCTGGAAGACCATAGGGAGTAGCATCCCGGAGATTTAAAGGTGAAGTAAAGATAACATATTAATGACTAAAACTTTATTTAATTAATCTGTTCTCATATATTACCTAAGTTGAAAACTGGTTCAATATATACTGCATGCTTATGACATTTTTAGTTGCTATTGACCTTATTTTTTTTGGCTTAGACCTTAGTCAATGCCACTCAAAACAAAGAAAAACAGATTTGCCAGCAATTTTTTAATTTGTACAATTTTATAAAAATATATTTTTTATAAAATAACAAATTAGACTTAATTTTATAATGAAATATTTTTAATAACTTACTTCAAAACATTTTCGATCATCTACACCAGTGACGGTAAACCTAGTCTCTACCACCCACTAGTGGGTGTTCCAGCTTTCATGGTGGGGGGCAGGGGTTTTGTCTCATACTGTAGCACTTTCCTTTTTTTAATTTAATTGATTTTTAAAAAAAGAGTCATAGCATTATTTAAAAACATTTTCAATAGGTTGTCATAATATTGCCCGTGACAATTAAAATTTCAGAAATATACTATTTGTATCGCCTGTGCATAAGCTTAATTCACATTACAAAAGTGAAACTAAATCATGCTATAGTGCAACCGCAAACAAAAAAGCCTCATCCCAGAATAGCTTGCGCATCTGGTCAGTAACACAGTTAGATTTGTGAGAGTGAGTACGTGACTACAGCTTGAAACAAAATATTGTGAGCCCATGTCACAAAAAAAAAAATATGTTCACAGCTATTTGCCAGAGTGTCTGAAGATGGGTTTCATAGAATCTGTTGTAAATAGACAACATCCAATGTGTTTATTGTGTCATAAAACATTATCCAATGAGGCAATGAAGCCAAGTTGATTGTGAGAACATCTTTCTACAAAGCATCCAAATGACAGGACAAGCCCATTGAATATTTTCAGGAAATATATACAAAATGTCAAAATAGTTCAACAATCGTTGCATCATTTAAGAAACAACATTCAGCAAACGAAGATGGATTAATTGCCACTTATCGCATTTCACAATTAATTGCAAAAAGTTGTAAAGATATAATATTTGAGAAACTGTAATAATACCCTCTATATACGAATTTATCTCAACAGTAATGCATCAGGATATACCTGAAATTTTAAAAACATTGCCCTTAAGCGATAGCACAGTAAAGCAACAAATTGAAATGGTAGTTGGAAAAAACTTTTAAGCATTCTCCAAAACTCTTCATTTTCCATGCAATTGGACAAGTCTACCATTGCAGATATGCTTTACTGATGGCATATGCACATTATTTTGAATAAGACAATACATTATGAAAAGAAATGCTATTTGCAATAAATCTCATTACAGATACAAGAGGATTATCTATATTTAATACTGTGATATCATACTTTACAAAAAATAATATTCCTTTGAATAATATTGTTGCATGCAGATTTGTTGCTTATTTGAAGGAAGCAGTGACAAATGTTTTATGTATTCATTGTGTGGTGCACAGACAACATCTTGTAGGAAAACATCTAAGTACAGGTCTCCATTCATCATTAACTATAATAATTTGAGCCATAAACAAGATCAAATCCAATGCAAAAAATGATAGAATGTTTAGACAGCTTTTCCAGGAGAATAATGAAGATTTTATTAGGTTACTTTTGCACACAGAAGTCCGTGGTTGTCAAAGGGTACATCATCTTTGGCTCATTTTGTAACATTATATGATAGTGTCATACAATTTTTTGAAAGTAACAATGAGACCACTCTATGTCAATAGTTAAAAACAGTAAAGAATGATGCCTTTTATTTGGCAGATATTTTTAAGAGATTTAATGATGTCAATTTGCAGCTTCAAGGAGCTAATAAAACTCTTATAGGTTGCCAAAGTGTGTCATTATTTATTGACAAACTTGGACTAATTCATTGTAATCTATTAAAGAGAATTTCATCAGTTTCCAAAATTATCATCTATAAAAGATGATGTAACTCTAGATGATACTGACAGATTCAGTAGCCACCCTCAACGAACTTAAATTGGACATGGAAACACAATTTGAAGATATTTTGAAATTAAAGGAATATGACTGGATGAAAAATACTTTTACCGCAAATATTGAAGAAGCTGAAAGAACTTGCCAAGAAGAACTGTTAGAAATTAGATATGATGAAGAAAGTAAACTTAAATTCGATAGTGGTGGATATGAAAACCTATGGCAAAAAAAATGCCTGTCTTATATCCAGATATGTGGAAAATGATATTCACTTTATTGTTACCTTTCCCTACCTCATATCTTGTGGAATCAGGCTTTAGTCCTGTTAATCAAATTATGACCAAAGAAAGAAACCGCCTGAATATTTCCGAAAGAGGAGACCTTCGTTTGTTCCTTATACTAATTGAGCCAGATATCCAGTATTTAGTTTTGCAGCATCAGCCTCAGGGATCTAATTAATAATTAGTTAAATGTAATTTCGTCAGATTTCATGCTTCTATGTATGCAAAGTATAAATAAAATGATATTTAACTACTGTAAGTTGTTTTATAAACGTTTATCCTGTCAAACTTAGTGAAAGTCTGACATAAAGTATTTGGTAAGTAATTATTATTATATGCTTTAACTTGTTGTAACTCTGCTTTATAAATTTTATAAAGTTACTTCCTTACTTTATGAATCACCATTACTGTAGAACCAGTTGGCGGTTAGAAAATGTTACTAATAACAAGACATAAAAATGGGCGGTAGGTATAAAGGTTAACTACCACTGTTCTACAAAATCATTACAGTGACCAGTGATACTATTCTGGCTGATGTTACAGCTGATGTTTTGTGTTGAAGTTTAAAATCGGTTGAAAAGACTATTTTTTATAAAGTGTCAGCTCTTTAGCTTGAAAGGCAGTATGACAGTCTGTTGTTCAAAGCTTCAAGTGCAATAAAATGTGATCTCTTTTTGTGTATGTGTAGAACCAATGAATGTAGTTAGCACATTGTAGCTAACCCACCAGGTTGGTCTAGTGGTGAACACGTCTTCCCAAATCAACTGATTTGGAAGTCATTATTTTTACACGAATTTGAATACTGGATCGTGGATACCAGTGTTCTTTGGTGGTTGGGTTTCAATTAACCACACATCTCACGAATGGTCAAACTGAGACTTTACTGTTCACTTGAAGTTTTGATTTCAAAAGTGGAAAGTTAACCCATTCAAATCATATGACGCCCAGAGGTCATTATGCAATTTTTTGGTACATAAGTCATATGATGACCTCAGGTCGCATGCTGCTCCTCCATATACATGCATAAATTTCAATTTGTAGCTCATAGATGGCATTGTAATGTATTCTGAAGTGAAGTGCTGGCATGTGATTTTTGTAAATCCCCCTTTTTAGCCTCGCTCACTGCTTCTTATTGAAATAAAATAATTTCTGTGTTTGTATTTTTTTGATGACCTCAGTAGACATCATGCTGGAGAAAAGGTTTCATGGCAATGATAAGGAAGAATTGACATAGTGTTTAGAAAACATTAAGAGTGATAATGAATGTGGTGATTTTTCTGATGATGAATCAAAGTCTGAAAAAGTTGTAGTGATAGTTCTAGTGAATCTAGTGATGAAAGCGATGATAATGATGATGATACACCAGGCCCTTCTAAGCATGTATGTACTGCGATGCAGAAAAACACAAGTAATTGGAATTGAACAAAGACTCAAAATAATCCAATTATATATTCTTTTACTGAACATACTGGCATTTGTTAAGATATATTGAATAAGTTTGAGTCAGATCCAGCTTCAGATCTTCAAATTTTTTCAGAAACTATGATTAGGGATTGCTTGATAAAATTTGTGATCAAACTAATGCATACGCTACGAAGCAACTGAACAACCCATTAGGAAAAAGTTGAAAGATGATGATAAATGGTTTCAAACTACTGCAGATGAAATTAGAGCTATTTTGCTTTAGAAATTTTGATGTTGCAGGTGCGAAAATCGCATACCCAATTTTACTGGAATAAAAATAGATGCATATTTTGCGAAACAATGAGGAGAGAGAAATTCAAGCTAATTTCACATTTCTCGCATTTCACTACTAACAACAATGAAAATGATAAACTAAAAAATTAGGCCTATCATACAACATTTTTCTACAAGATTTTCCAAATTATATCTCTCTTCTCAGAACATAGCTTTGGATGAAAGTTTAATGAAATTCAAAGGTCGCCTTTCATTTGTGCAATGTAATAGATATTAACGATCAAGAATGGAATAAAATTTTACAAAATTTGTGAATCTAGTTCAGGCTATTGGTTATATTTCAAAATTTATGTAGGTGACAGTGTGACAAATTCTACTCTTCCTGCCAATACTAATGTGATCGGCATGTGTGAAAAATTGTTGGATCGAGGTCACACATTATTTTTACAACAGAGAGGAAAACAAATGTAATTGAAACTGTGGGACATATTAGAAAAGATATGCCTCCTGATATCAGCAAGAGTAAGTTGAAAAGGGGGAACATGAAATATGGAGTGCGAACAATATCTTTTGTGTGAAGTGGAGGGATGACAAGGATGTTTATTTTCTTTCTTCTCAACACAAATCAGCTGACATCACAGCAACAGGGAAGCTAAGAAGAAAACGAGGTCAGACACCAAGAGAGGAGGTCAAGAAACCTAAATGTGCCCTTGAGTATCAGGTGATGGAAGTGTTGATTTACAGGACCAGGTTACAGTTCTGTTTCCCATCATGCAATCTACAGTGAAGGGATACAGAAAAATATTTTTCTATCTTTTAGATATGTGTATTTTCAATTCCTTCACTGTGTATCACAAGGTAACTGGAAAGAAGAAGACAAATTACTCTGACTTCAAAATAAATATTACTGCTGGAGACTGTACAGTTGCCAGAGTACTCTGTTTGAGGACAGGACAACCATCAACCAGTACCACCCCCATGAGATTGCAAGCAAAAATATGGGCCTACTTTCCAGTTCATATTCCCTCTACATAAAAGAAAAAAAGTGACAAAACAGTGTGTTGTATGCTATGTTAGGGGAAAAAGAAGTGAAACTGCATGACAGTGCAAAAAGTGTGGTGTTGCTCTTCATATATAAGAATGTTTTGAGGTGTACCACACTTAACAAACATACTAAGGCATTACTGGTGGTGAGTTTATTATTTCAGTAATATCCATGCAAATTTTCAGTGAAAAATCTTTATTGGTTGATTTTATATGATTTTTTTTTTAATGTATTAATGTGTTCTGCAACATACTGCTAGGGGATTTAAATAGGATTTCTGAGTCAGCTGTGTAGGCATTTAGATATGAAATCATTGGGATAAGAAAACATTTTCTTTCTATATTAGAAATGTTTTTAAAAATGTTAATAGTAAAATGAAGTATTAAAATACAGTAATTTATTAAGTTCTTTTTTTAAATATTTGATTATTGATACGTGTTAAGCTTCATTAATAAAACATATTGGCCTTCAATGTAAATAATTTCCTCAATCCATACATCAAGGAAAATCTACATAATAAATGAAAACTTATGACTAATAAAATTTTACACAAGCAAATTTGCATTATTTTTTTTAAGTTTGCAGTGTAAAAAAATTATAACCAAACTTAACAAATTGCCAAAAGAAATGAAATAAAAAATTTCATATTTGCCACATATTGTAATTTACTAAAGAAATCAGATTTCTAGGAAAATAATGAGTATGGATCAAAAATAGTAATTGTAGTATAATATACAGTATCTTTCATAAGTTTAAGGACAAGTTAAAAATAACCGAAAAATCAGTATTTCATGACAAAATCTTTATTTTATACAAGTAAAAATTAAAAATAAATGAGATAATGCTACATAATTTTTTAAATGTTTAGTATTTTGTATGACCTCCATACGATTTTAGGCATGCTGCTACTCTATCAGACATTGATTCAATCAATTCCAGACATTTTTCTTTCGTCACCTGTTGCCACAGAATTGCGATTTGAAGTCTTAACTCAGCCTTATTTTTAGGTTTTCTTTTAGCAAGTTGCAGTGCCATCCAATTCCATAAATTCTCAATTGGATTTAGGTCAGGACTACGAGCAGGCCAGTCCAAAAGTTCCACATCATTTGCATCAAACCATTTGCCTTGGTAACTCGTAATTTATGACAAGGTGTGTTGTCTTGTTGGAAGATGAAATTCTCACCCAACAGGTTATGGACACTAGGAAGCATGAATTCTTCCATTGTTTTTATGTACTGTATGCTGTTCATTGTCCCATCCATTATTCTAAGGTGTCCAGCGCCCTCTGAAGTTATGCAACCCCACACCAAGACAGCACATCTCCATCTTGCACACCAGGAATGATGCAGGCTGGTAGAAACTTTTTAGTTTCTGGTCACCTGACCCTAATTTTTCGGTTTGAATACAACAAGAATCTGCTTTCATCAGAAAAGAGAACCCTTCGCCAAGCTTCTTTCAACCAGTTCTTTGTTTGCTTGCAAAACTGATGATGTTTTGGCTTGTGGTCAGTGCTTGAAAGAGGCTTTGCTAAGGCGAAATGTGATTCCATTCCAGATTCTTTTAGACGTCTAGAAAGAGTGGCAGGACTAACCTGAATTCCATGATTTTGTGCTACTTCTGTCGCTATATCAGGCAAACTAGCAGACCGATTAAGTTTTGATACCTTTATAATTGCTCTGTCTTGACTCACTGACGTTTTTCTTGGTCGACCAGATCGTGGAAGATCAACGACAGTTTCTTGATCACGATATTTTTTAACAACTTGTTGTACACATGTTTTTGATATTTTTAAGTGTTCATCAATGTCTCTGTATGTTTTATTTGCTTTCCAGATACCGATTACTTGCCATTTTACTTCTACACTAACACTTTTCTTACTCATTGTTAATAAAAAAAAATTTTCACCAATCTAACCTCAAAGAAACAAATGCTAATTCATCACCGTTTTGGTGGGAGACAGTTGATAATAGCGCCAACTTGACATTTTTAATTACTGTTGGTACGCCTGACACTCTAAGTTGGTGTACCTGACACTTTAAAGTGATTTGTACATTTTTGAACATTGGTCTCTTAAATACAAAAATTTCATGAAAATTTTAAAATCACTTTAGCCCTTTTAACTAAAAAAATAATTTTTTTTTACAATTTTTCTTATTACTCTATTGAAAAACTCTAAAACACAGCTTTAAAATGATATCACTCATTAGCCTAGGTTACATATTTCATGAGAAAGTAATTTCTTTATAAAAAAATGGGCTAATTTTAGCTCATTTAAAATATTTAAATCACTTTATAAAATTTGAAGCATCTAATGTAGAAGCTTGCAGTTTTCATCAAAAGATGTAATTTTTAAATCCGTTTCTCACAGACATATAAGATTTATATGTAGTTCATAAGTTTAAAGACAAACTGATATAAACAGTTTTTTTAAGGTGTCCTTAAACTTATGAAAGATACTGTATGTATATATATATATATATATATATATATATATATATATTTATTTATTTATTTATTCAGAATCATTAGCATTAGGAATATAAACTAACCTCAAATATTACAATAAAAGCCAAGCTGTATGCCAAAATTACCCAGTAAGTGTGTGATTTTGTATATGCACGTTTTGCCCAAGGGGGTCTTCTGAAACCTTCATACCTGTAAAAAATGCAATTATGAAAAAACAACCTGATTCACAATCAACTTCCTGTTATTACACAAGAATGGTATACTATAAATATCCATTTCTGAGAAATGTAAATTAATAGAGATACAAATATAGTTGCTATTTTGCCTTAAACTTGGGTAATTAGTTGCAATTTGGCATATTTTTAATTCAAAATAGGCCAACCAGTTTTAGGAGTGCACCAATAATTGAACCTACAACAGAAATAATATAATAGGGTACTTAACATTTAAATTTACATTTTATACCACTATCAGAAATATGTTGTGTATTTAGAATATTTTATTATTCTATTAGCCACTTGAGCTCTGCCCCTACACCCTCAGGGCCCAGATCAACCCAGGCAAGTCCCAGGGCCTCCAGGGGTCACTGGGCTGAACTTAGGGTTGCAGAGCTTGCTTCACTTGCAGTTTAATCATAAGACTATTCCCATCTAGCCAGAGGGCTCTACCCCCCTGGATCCCCGCATTGTTCATTACTCTCAAGGTTGTGAGAATAATACTGATAAACAGAAAATAAGGTATTAGCTTTATAGAAACCTTAAAAAACTAAATTACAAAAGACAGAATAGTAGTAACTATGCTAACTAAAGAACACAGATCTTTGATGAGATAAACTCCATAATCTATTTCAGTTGCAATGGTGACAGAAATATAATAAAATTGATAATTTTTTTTTTTTTTAATGAATATCTTTATTCACAAATTCACCAAGGAGGCTAGGGCTTTGATCTATGACTTAAAACCTTCCCTAGGAAAACATGAATGCATCCTGAAAATTAGAAAGGGATTGGTCACTTGGTTCTCGTGTAATGCTAATACAGACAAACTATTTTATTTACATACAAGATTACATAATAAAATTTACATGAATAATAATAATGAAATAGAATTAGCATAGCTATGAATAAGAATACAGTTATATCTTACATTATTAAAATACGGAGTGAGCAATATAAAACTGAACCTACAATGTAACCACTGCAGAATCGGTAGGTAATGTTAGAATGAAATTTTATGAATAGTATGGATAAATTAAATTTAAAAAAAAACAAAATGTAATTTAAATGTTGCATTTATTTACCTTATTGTTACAAAGAATGTTCAAAATGACCCCCTGGACATCAGTGCACTTTTGTGCTCAACTGATCATATTAAGAGTCGTCTGACGTAAAATGTTCTTGTTAATTGTGTTGATTTCTCGTTAAATGATTACCTACAGTTCATCAATACTGTGGGTATTAGATACATAAACTCTCTCCTTTAAGTAGCCCCAAAGGAAAAATTCGCAAGTAGACAATTCTGGGGAACATGGAAGCCTCGTTCTCTGCTAAAAGCTTGTTCATTTGTGAAAGCCGCATGAACATGATTCAGTGAAACATTTGACATGTTGCTCCGTCTTATTGGAAGATGCTGTATTCTTTTTAATTTTCAGTTAATTGTGCATAGAATCCTTTGAAAATTGTAAGGTAAACTTGTGTATTGACAGCAGTCAAAAAATATAGGTCCCACTATACAATTATCAGAAACTACAACTAACACCAATTTTCTCATCTTGAAGGGGATGCTAAAATATCTCGTGAGGATTCCTTACCATCCAATACTTTGTGTTCTGCAAACTAACATGGCTGGATAAATGAAACCACCGAATATGAAATATGACTTCGGGTGAATCTGTCCACCAACAATGTTTTTGGGAAGCCCATTGCAATAATCAAGTCGTTTCGGTTTATTTCCTTCCATTGTTGCACAGTTGTAACACAGTATGGTTCCAATTTTAATTCATGAAGAATTTTAGGACAAGATGTGAATTTAACACCAGATTGTTGGGAAAACTTGTGTACTGATATTTTTGGACTGGTAGTAATTCTCCTTTCAATATCAACAATGATCTGTGGATTCCTAATGGAAGGTTGCCTATTTTGTTTTGCATTTGAAACCGAACCAGTTGAATACCATTTTTTAACTAAATTGTGTATGCTACTCTTTGCTGGGATACAGGCATTCAGAAATTTTTCTACAAATATGACATAATTCTTCAAATGAGCCAGAATGAATATAGGCCTCAACTACAGCTATCCTCTCCTAGATTGAATAAGGCATTTTACACAAACACAACTGCACTCACAATACTGCACCAACAAAACATATACTTCACTGGATACTTGTCCGGATCTGGGAACCAGATCCCGCCTCACACCTCGCAGACGAACAGCATGTCTGAATGTATCGGAGGTTCCGGAGCAAATAGCAAATAGCAGCGGAACTGACAAATAGCAGCAACAATCAGTAGTAACATATACATCCACTACCAGCGCTAGTTGTGTGAGAGTCTTTCATAAATAGTGTTGGGTAGTGGTTTCATTATGGGCTTGGTTTTATGTTGCTCACTCTGTATAAATACATACATTTTTTGAAAATTCAAATAATTTGTTAACAAACTGACCAATGTATTTATGAAATTTAATAATAAATTAAATTTAAACCACCAAAACACAGTAAACAGTTAAGTTAGAGTTACTATATAATTTCCAAGAATTGATTTTCACAGGATCCTTCATATTCAGCTGGTATTTAATTTAAAATTCACAAACATACCGACTGAAGTTGTGGGATCCCACAAAAATTAATTCTTAGAATTAATATGGTAAATTTAATTTATCTATTTACTGTGTTTTGGTGGTTTAAATCTCATTTAATATTAAATACATATATCTCTACACTTTATATTAAGAGGAAGAGGGTTTTTTTGGTTTGGAATAAACAAAAAATATTCCTATCTATCACTACTAAAGTTTTACTCATGTTTCTTGGCATAACTGAAGTTTCTGGATATATTTCATCTCAAAAAAAAAAAAAATATATATATATATATATAATAATGGAGATTTGTCGGTTGAAGCAAAAAACTGAAATTGAATTAATGAATTGTGAACTGTGAGTGTATCACTATGTGAGCTGGGTTTGAACGATTGATTATAAACATATAAAAACAAATTTAATTGTGAACTGTGAGTGTCTATCACTATGTGAGCTGGGTTTGAACGATTGATTATGAACATATAAAAAACAAATTTCTTGAATTTTTTGAGTTACATTCTGAATTTAAAGGATTAAAATTATTTTTGAAACCTTACTTTTTTAATTTGTTGGTAATAAATGAAGAAGTAAACCTGATTTTCTGGTGAGTGTAATCTTCATGTTAATAAACCAATTTCTAGATTTTTTAAATTCGAATAGGAATGAAGAAAGGTAAAAACATTTCTGAACAATGACTGTAAATTTTTCCAATCCCGACTAGTAAATGAGATATTCAGTAGATTTGGGCTTACAAATACTCTTCAGATAAATATTTAAAAACCATTTTCGGGTATTTTTAATTCTGATTTTTTTAAGGGGTGCAAAGGTATATGGTGCTGTGACTCAACTAACACAGCCACTGCCACTGTTACTGTACATGTGACTGGCTACACCAGTCAGTTTATACTAATAAACTAGTAAATATAAAACAAAAAGATTGACCACTACAGGAAACGCAACTAACCACATAGTGCGAGTGAAGCTGTTACAAGGAGCTAGTGTGTGTGTATATATATATATATAATATTAATCCGGTCAAACTACATATATATATATTTATAACCATTATTAAATTTAAATTTATACATAATTAAATTTTACTTTGTAATCATACACTGTTATAGAACAAATAATATTTATATTATAAAAGTTTTTTACATTTTAGACAAAATAAAAATTGATCTGACTCTGAGGTTACAATACAGTTAGTTACACAGGTTTTTTAATATGTTAAACCACAACAAGTACTATATAAAGAATACTGACAATTTATACACAAAAACTTTCAAAACAATAAACAATCGAAGATTTCTTCCAAAGGATCTTTCACAGTTAATTAGCAGGACCTTCTTAATGGAGTAGCAGCATTATTAACTCCTGTAGGTTAGAAAACCCCTAAGTTTGTAATGAAAAAATGTATTGAATTTGTGTTCTTTGTTCTTTTAATATCTCCTTTTTTCACTATTGTTTTAATTACTGGTTGTCATTTTAATCATTTCTGTCATTTTAATCACTGTTGTGTGATTATAAATTTTATATTGTTGAAGTGTGTTGAACTCTTGGTTTTGAATTTCTTGTATATAAAAGCTGCATTTTATGATTAATGTTTTTATGTATGTAACTTGTAATTTACAATATGTATCTTATTAAATGATTTACAAAATTTGATTCTTTTGTATAGTCTCTGTATGGGTTCCTTTTACAAATGAATGAATGTCTGTCCAGCTAGTCTGTCCAATGTAGTATATAGTGCATCTAGTATATATGTAATATAGTGCAATCAGTATTTAGTGCAATGTAGTTTAATTGATGAATTCCTGGTTAGGTGTGGTTGACAGTGTATATTTCTATAATATTCAGTTTAGGCTTGCATATTTTTTTAGTTGTTTTCAGAGTAACTAACATTTTTTATCAGTTAACATATTTTCTGTCACTAGATGCATTACTTTTTTATCTTCATATATTTAAATGTGTGTAGGATGCATTATTATACCAAGTATTTCTAAATTAGTTATACAAGAGTAACTTACAGAACTGTTTGATACATCACTGAATACACTATATCTTCAAGTCTCATTCTCATCGAATACAATTAGTTCCCAATGTTCTCACTAGATGGCATGTGTGAATGAGTAAATCCATCAATGATCATGGTGTTGTATGCTGGTACAAAGTGTGCTTAATGTTGTCTATGATTTAATGGATTAAAATAGGCTACTACTGTTCAGAGAAAATTCATGACTAAATATCACAAGCAACCACCTCAAAGACAATCTAATCTGTTACTGCTCAGTATAATCATTTCATTGAAACTGGTTGTGTATCACATAGGACACCAGGTCAGGGCAGACCTTCAGTTTCTCAAGCGACAATCAAACAAGTGCGGCAGACATTTATTCACAGTCCAGATAAATTAATGGGCGTGCCAGATCAGAATTGAATATTCCTAGGGTTACAGCATGAAGGGTATTGTGTAATCAACTGTCATTTAAACCCTACAAATTACAACTGATACAAGCATTGCGTGAAGGTGATAAAAAAAAAACGAACTTAGTTGTGTGTAAACATGTTAAACAAAATTGAAGATAATTACCTTAATAAAATTATGTTCAGTGACTAAGTAACTTTCCATACCAGCAGTAAAGTGAATCAACATAATGTTTGGATACGGAGTGACAGGAATCCACATCACACAATTGAATATAAACAGGACTCACCTAAAGTAAATGTTTTTTGTGCTGTCAGTTGTCACAAGATTTACTGTCCTTTCTTTTTTGCAGAGTCAACTGTAACTGGTATATCATACCTGGACATGCTTGAATATTATCTAATGCCACAATACAGCAGGATATGGGCAC
Organism: Lycorma delicatula; assembly: GCF_047948215.1. Taxonomy (NCBI): domain Eukaryota; kingdom Metazoa; phylum Arthropoda; class Insecta; order Hemiptera; family Fulgoridae; genus Lycorma; species Lycorma delicatula. The sequence continues at coordinate 71,401,699 of NC_134460.1, forward strand.
AGAATTCATTTTGCAACACGATGGTGTGCCACCGCATTATCATTGTGCCACTACAGTTATCATGTATCTAAATAGCAAAGTGCCAACTTGGATTGGATGTGGTGGAACAATTCCTGGCCACAACAATTGCCTGATTTAACTACAATGGACTTATCTATATGGGGTTAAAGACAACAATGTTCATTCCTCCACTTCCAAGAAATGTCAATGAGCTGCGGCACCGGATAACACAAACATCCTGACCCAGTAGGGGAAGACACCCTCCACGTAGCAGTTTTGATTACCTTCTCTGTACCCAGCTCTTATGGGCTTTACCAGAGGTCATCTTCAGAACCTCAGCCTTGTTTCTTCCTCAGTCAGGATGCCACTGACATGAATACCACATGTGATATTCCCATCAGTGTACTACTAGAAAATGAACTCTTTAGAAAAAAAACACATTTATGTCAAGTCTTTAACAAAACTGAGTGACATGAAGGAAATGTAATTAAAAACACAACTACCTACCTAATAGATTAAAAAACATGCTTCGATTTGTTAGGAAACTGATTACAGATGAGACAAAAGGTAGCAAAAGGTAGCATGATCTGCAATGTTACAAAAGGTAGCAGCCATATTGAACATGTGTAAATGAAACTTGAAGATTTACTGCATTCAGTGTTGCATCAAACATTTCTCTAAGTTATTTACTTTTTTTCATTATTAAAGGTTACTTTTTGTATTACTAATTTAGAAGTATTCTGTATTTATATCTAGAGTATTGTACAGACCGTTTCATAATGTTCTACGGAGTTTCGAAAATTCATTAACAAAAAACTATTTCACTCATAAGAATAAGTAAATACCGTATGAAAGAGTACTTCAAATAGTTATTTCCCCACGTATACTAGGCAGTTAGTAAACCATTTGCTCGCTAGGCGTCGGCAGTAGAGAAAATGGCTGCCACGGGAAGCGAGAAGTCGTTTTGTGTGTTAGTATTTCACTTGTCAAAGTCAGTAATTTCTGTGCAACGTGCCTTTCGGTTGAAATTTCATAAGGAGCCACGAAGTGACAATTCAATTCTTGCATGGTATAAACAGTTCAATGAAACTGGTTGCTTGTGCAAGCGAAAATCAACTGGTCGTCCATCAACCTCAGAAGTTAATGTCGAACGTATACGTGCAAATTTCATTCGCAGCCCATCAAAATAAATTGCGGCTGCAGGCAGAGAATTAGGAATTCCGAAAAAAACAGTGTGGAGAGTTCTCCGTAAACATTTATTATGCAAACTGTACCATCTTCAATTAATCCAGCGTCTTTCTGAAGGAGATAAAACACGTAGGCTCGATTTTTGTTTACAGTTACAGGAAAAGATGTTGTTAGATGAAGGTTTTCTAAACAAGATAATTTTCAGCAATTAAGCTACTTTCCATATTAGCTGCAAAGTAAACAGTCATAACGTGCTAGTTTGGGGAACTGAAAACCCACACGCTTATGTGGAACACATTCGGGATTCTCCGAAAGTAAACGTTTTTTGTGCGATCTCTCGAGAGGCAGTGTATGGACCGTTCTTTTTTATGGAAACGACAGTAACCGGCATGATATACCTGGATATGTTACAATTATGGCTTATGCCTCAGCTTCTCAACGACTTCATTTTCCAGCAAGATGGTTCTCCTGCCCATTTTCATAACGAGGTTCGACAGTACCTTAACACATTACCTCGGCGCTGGATAGGACGTGCGTCTGAAGAAGACCAACACATTATGCTGTGGCCACCAAGATCACCAAACCTCACGCCATGTGATTTCTTTCTCTGGGGTTACGTGGAAGATATCCCGTGTTTATCCCACCAATGCCGCGTGATATCGTTGAGCTAAAGGATCGCAAAATCAATACAATCAACTCTATCGAAAATGACATGTTAGACCGAGTTTGGCAAGAGCTAGAATTTCGTGTTGATGTGTGCCGTGTCACCAGGGGACCACATATTGAACATTTATAAATTATAACAAAAACTCCCTGCATCAGCTCGTACAACTTTCATTTACGTAAGTGAAATACTTTTTTTGTACTGAATTTTTGTAACTCCTAAGACTATTATTAAATGCTCTGTATAAACGTTAAGCTCATACTGGGAAAATCTGTTTTGATGATTTATGGCTTAAATAGATGAGGAGGCAACATTCACCCATTTACTATTAAAAATCTATTGTAATTTTTATACTATTATTATTCAATTACTTAGATATTGTCACAATGTATGACATCTCATCTATATTATTAATTTGTAAAAGGCACATATTTTTCACATTACTTGATTAAAAAATCGACAAAAATTAATAATTTAATATGCATAACAAGCTAATAAATACAACATTTACGATTTTTTATTTATTAAATGAATAAAAAAAGCCTTCTTGTTTATAAAGAAATTCATTTCTAACGTAAAACTGACTTATAGGAATAGTGATAAGAAATAGATCTATGATCTACTGTTTAGGATTTGTTTGTTACTACAAAACACAAATGTATATTAAAGAAAAAAAATTATCAGTTCTTTTTAATAGCAGAAACTGACCTTTTTTTCCTTCAACTGAACAATCAAATATTATAATGGCTACATAATCTGTACAAAAATTTTTTCATTTCATGTAAAAATAAATTTACCTGCAATAATTTAATACTGTAGGTGGTGTTGGGGTTGGAAAATCTAGATCACTAATATCCATGAAAGACAATGAAAAATTTAAATATCCAGTTAATGAATAGTCTGGACTTAACGAATATTTATAAACTAAAGTAGGAATCAAATCTGATGTAAATGCAATTATAAGTGCCTGAAAAAAAATAAAGCAGAAGTGCATTTATTTTACAAATTTTTGTGATATATTCATAACTGAAACTGCTGAACAACTCAGTGTTGGACAGATTATTAATTAAAATGTTCCTTATAAAATTACTCTTTGAGATCAGATTATCAGTGAATTAATTTTTAACCATGTTCATTACAATCCCAACCAACCTATTAAAAATAAAAGTAAACAAGAAATATATAAATATATCTGAAAAGGAAAAACAAAGAGCTTTGATAAGAAAGAGGATTGGATATCGAAACTTACACATAAAAGAGAACTAAAACTGTTAAATTCCTCTGGGATTTCTATTTGTTCATGAGAATTATAAGTGATCATTAATAAATTATTATTTCTTATAATAATTATAAATTATAAGCAATTACTACTTCCTAAAATTCTTAATGAGTGTGAAAACTATCAAAATTATAATTTACTCCTAAGAAGGGAGTAAACCCCTCAATTAAATTAAAGAATTGAAAAAAAAGATAAAATAATTTTTAACCATAAGCTATATCTTAAACTATTTTTTTACATAGCTTTCACCATTAGTGTGAGGTATTATCATAATGGATACCAAATGTTATATTTTTTATCATAAAATTAACCTGCAATGAGAACAACAAATTCTAAATTTTACACTTCATGCAGTTATCTTTATCAAAATTTGGCTGAAAAGGAAATTTCTTCATACAAAGAAACAGGTAAAAATTACCAGATACTAAATCTAGGCTAAGGACCAAGTCTTAGCGATGTCAGATTGTGTGTATGGGTCTTATATTCCCCTCCTAAAGTAATGTCACATCAGCGGTTTCCAGGAGTGGAGGTAGTGTGCAGGCACACATACACACTTGATACCATCTTGTGGAACCTGTTAGCGAGTCTGACAAGGCCTAGGTGCCTGTAAATGGGATTCCTCCACCTCTTAAAAAAAAAAGGACCGAGTTGGGTTAAAACATTTTTTTGGAGCACAGAACAAAAATTCATTACTAACTCTTGGATGCAATGCTTTTAAGATAAACAAACTAGTTCAATGTTGCCAGTGGTAAGTATAATAGAGATATAAACTAAATAACAGTAATACAAAAAATAAAATTAACAATCAAAACCCACAATAACATAGGAAAAGTAGTAAAAAACTAAAACACATTATAAAACGATTACATTAATTATTCTAACACAGATGCATGGCCTTACAAAATATCAAGATATTTAATCACATCGTCAGATTGTTTTTGACAATATTTCAAATGTTAGCCCGTAATTTAAATTTCCAATGCAATGCCACGTAACAGACAGACAAGGATGTGGTGAATTGTTATTTAGTAGTCACAACAAACAAAATGAGTAGATCAGTCTGATTCATGAAGTATCCATGAGTAAGTTTAGAGTACCTTATTCACAAACAGCAAATAATAACCACTTCTCAACAGTTATTCCTGCATGAGGGGATCCATGGTGACGATAGAGTTCTTAACTGTATAAAGTTTATTGTTGATGGTAGCATTCCATTTGCTTTGCCACTCATCATAAACCACCCTCTTAAAAAGACAGATAAGATTTTCTGAAACAAAGTGATTTATGAAAGGAGATTGCAAAAAAGCCTCTTCTGTGGCACAATCATTGTGCTCATTGCCTGAAATTCCAAATGGCTGGAGATCCAGCAGAAGCTCACATTTGTGTTATGCTGTGTCATTTAAAAAATAATAGATTGTATCTCACAGACAACAGGAAGTCTGAAGTACATGTAACTAATCACCTGTAAGGGACTCATAGAATGTGAACAGAGTGTGTGTTGGAATGTCGAGCTAAGTATATTTAAGGTCTTATTAATAGCTTACAGCTCTGAGTCAAAAACAGTGTCGAAGCTGGGAAGGCCAAACATATGTGTACTATTGCCAAGCACAACCAAAAATTATCTTGTTTAGTGTCATCTGTATAAACAATATCATCAAGATTCATGCTATTTAAAATGTTATTAAATTTTTCTTGTAAGATAACTGAATTCGTGAACTTTTTATGATACCGACAAAGACTAAAGCAATAATTTGCAAAAGAAGGCCACAAAGGGGGAGGTAATAGTATATTTTAGGAGTAAGAAAAGGTGATGATGAGCTCTGATGCCTAGCAGGGCAGTAGACTTGGCAGTTCAAAATGTCAATTAAGATGCTGGTTGGATAACACCGTGTCAAAGGTCGGATGATTTAGTTGTGTTTTAATGCAGGCTGCATAAGAACAAACAATTTGGTTTCATATATATACCAAATTGATGGCTCACCACTGTTCACTAGTAGACTTACCACAGGGCTTGATTTAAACGCACCTGTAGCAAGCCGGATAAATGAATGATAGACTACATTAAATATCCTACCCGTGCGGACGAATAGGTCACGTAGCTGTAGTCCAAGCAGGAAGGACCAGAGCTCTTGGTATAAGCGAAACGTGCACACTCGATCGGCTCCCCGAGTATTAGGTAGAACTCTCAGCACGTCTATCATTTTACTTTCAGCTCCTATAATGTTTTACCCATGTTAGTCGTTATAAACATGGTAAATTCTGACCTAAATTTAAATTAAATTGAATTGGCGAACTTATGTATATTTTGTTTTATTACAAATTATTTTGTTATATGGATTTCTTAATACATTGACGGACGATCTTTTTTAAAAACGTAAAAGTTAAATTAATTGCAGCATGATTCATTAGTTATCAAAAATTCCTTCTTAAAATAGAATTTTAATTAATAAGACATCATGCTCGAAAAATGAACAAACGTTTTCTATACAAAGAACGTTACGTTTGTGCGAGTACACACACTCACACACCCTTGATTATTTCGGAGAAATAGTGGTGGGGTTAGACCGGTGAGACCATCCGAAAGCGTCAGTTATGTGTTGGATTTCGACGTGGTTAGTTTAGTGCACTGAGTATGTTAAAAAAAAAAAACTAATCAGGAAATTCATAAACTATGATTTATACGGAATATAGGTATGAAAATTTAATGTCGAAGGCCTCTCCATATAAACATATCAGGATCTAACAGAAGATTGCTTATCCGTCGACTTTTTTAAAATAACATTAAAAATATTATTATTGAAAATGGAACATGTTATAAATGACAAATTATAATTAAAATTAATTTTGGATTGACCAATTCGTTAGTATTATAAGTATTAAATAAGATATTTTGTTAAGTTCTGATGGGTACAAGTAAGTTACGTAATAGTGGCTCTACGAATTCAAGTATACTAGTTATAAGAGTACTGAGTCAAATGTGTTTATTGTCATTTTTCTTTACTTTTATAAGTAATGTGTATTACTCATCGCTGTTAGTAATATTTTTCGATTTGTTGAGTTATTGTAATTTTTGTTGTAAAATTCGAGAGAGAAGCATAAGCAACATAGTCCTAGTACATTGTTTCACAAATCCCAACAATAGTAAGTTTATTTTTTGTTTATTAAACGTTTTTTTCTTTAAAAATTATATAATTTCATTTTTGTGTACAAGTTAAATTTGATACTTCATCTGAAACTCACATCGTTCGTCAAACCACAATCCCAAAAAGTGTTCATGGTTCACTGTGTAAAATCGGTTAAGGGTCAACATGTTCCTTCAAGTGTGAAAAACAAATGCATTTCATTTTCTCCGGAGAAAATGTGAATCCAGTCATTTTACAACACGATTCTGAATGGGTTATTGTGTTTTGAAGCAACCTCTTGACAGTAACTAAAGTTCTAGATGCAACATAAATTGAAAATCATCTACATATAACGTACACGTGACGGGTTTTTCACATGCAGTTTATTATAGTACTTATGGTCACGGCAAATAAAGTAACATCTCCCTGAGGTATTCCATTTTCCAACATAATATTTTCGGATACTGTCGTTACAACTCGGACTTGAAGGACCAACTGCTGAGGAAACTCCTGATACACGCAAGGAAATTCTCGTGTATACCTAATTTAAGTAGTGTATTTAGGATTCCTCTCTTCCAAGCCGTGTTTTACGATTTTTGTATATCGAAAACACAGCAAAGAGGCGTTGGCGAAGTAGGAAGGTGTTTTGAATGACAGATTCCACGGCCACTTACATGATCGATAGGCGATCTAACTTTCAGAAAACCATATTGTTTGGGGACAATTAGGGCGTTCCTTTCAAGGTACCACACTAGACGACGTGTGACAGTTTACCATTCGTTTCTTACTTTGCACAGGATACTCAAGGAAATAGGACGATAACTTGAAGGGCGCAATTTACCTTCACCAGGTTTCAATTTGGTAATTACCAATGGCTCTGACCAAGAAAATGGAAAAATCTGGTCGGAAAATATTTTATTGTAGATATACTAAAGATGTACTGCAGTATCCGAGAGGTGAGATAACATACTGAGCCTAATATTATCATTTCTGGGGGAAGTGTCATGGGGCATATTTTATTTCATCAAATGAAATCGGAATATTTAATTCATTTTGCGAGTCTCCTGTAACAAATAGGGCACTTTCTATCTGCAACTTATATCTCATAAAACTCGGGAAACTATGACTATGTAAGGGAAACTGACAAACGAATTTCTACGTGCTTGCCGCATCAATTGGCGTGGTACCAAGGATGCCATTGTTTTCCAGCCCAATCGGCTGCGGAGGTTGTCCTGATCCATACATTACAAAATGTTTTTTCTGAGCAACGATGAGTTGTCCAAGAAATGGTATCAACATAATTCAGCCTCTATTTCCGTTTAGCATACTGAAACACTCGACGGCATACAGCTTTCACCTTCCGAAAGGCGCAAAGCAATTCTGGCATAGACCTTCAATTGAAATTACATAAAGCCCTGCGATTAAATTGACTTCTGCAGTCTTTGTCCCATTAAGGAACAGCAGGCCACCTTGCTCTCCAGATGGAAGAGGTATAAATTCACTTGCCCTATCGAGTATCAAATGTATAAACTTGGTAAGCTAGTGAATCGCACTACCACTTGTCCTATTGGCCAAAGGAATCTATATACAACCCAGCCTGCTTTCCCAACCACCCATCTGCGTGGTTGACTTTAAAGCAAATCATTATTACAGACTGAGATAAAAACCGGTCAGCGATTGCTTCCAAAAAGCTTTTGGAAACACTCCAGTTAAAACGTGGAAGTAGGGATGCTGAACACAAGGACAGATCGATGCACAAAAATGTACTAGATGAAAATGACAACTTGTACAACCCATCATTCAATAAGCAGAGATTTAAGTTCTGCTTCAAATGATCAACTATAGTGTCTCGGCAAGAACATGATGATGAGTCCCATGAATTGTGATGGACGTTGAAATCGCCAATTATTAGGCAGGGCAAAGGAATTTGTAAAAACAGACTGGACAGATCATCCTCGGTGATAACGGAATTTGGGGGAAAGTGTAAGTTGCAAATATTCAGTTTAAATGATGCCAATATTTTCACTGAGACTGCAAGGATGTTTGTAGCCAGCAGAATCCACATGGCTAACATGATTTCCTTCAAGATAACAGCCACACCTTCACATCCTCTACCCTCAGTTTGATGGTTGCATCTCTCGCAGATGTAACTGCAAACACACTTCATACTGAGGACGGAGATGAGTTTCCTGCAGACACAATATTTAGTAAGATTTCGATATCCCCACGGTGAAAATGGAAGCCGCAAACATTCCACTGAATAATATTTGTACCCATACAAAATACTTTTTTGAAATACATAAAACTCTCAGTGCAGATTATTTATCAAATATTATCTGGTGTTTTGTTTTTATAACTTTTAGGAAGTTCTTTGCTTCTTCGGGCACTTCATCCACCACCATATCCTCGAAGAGAAGGTGGGGATTTGTAAGCCTAGAGACTGGAGATACCGTACCAGGCAACAATTTTTTAATAGATCCCTTCATTGGGATCTTAGTAGTTTGAGCAGCATGAATTTTATTTGGTGGTGTACCAACTTAAGTGGTTTTTGGTAAACCACTGTCCAAAAATATCCTTCTTCTTGCCTGTACTTAATTTTGCAGTAGCAAAAATGAAGAATTTTACCTGGTCTGATAAAACCTGGACCACTTTTGTCAGTTTTTTGCACATTGCACACTTGTTCTCCTTTTTGCACATTGTTAGAAAGAGCCTGAACAAAACTAACACTGGGCAGTACAGGATTCAGTACAGTAGAAAATGTTAGGATAAGTGAGGATGATGGTACATCAACACCATTCTCCTTCCTCTTGATCCTTTGCACAGAAGTGCTGACAAGTTTGAAATTTCAGCCAAGTCATGCAAAAAGTCATTCCCTTGCTGGAATTTAGGATATTATGTGGCTCCATTATTACTTTGTCTTTCCCTATGTAGCTAAGGGCTAGGAGCTTCCGATTCTGTTCATCATTAATCATCACAATCAACAGGGCATCACTCCCAAGGTTTTTTAATTAACTTAAGAGAGCCACAAGCTGTTACAATGCACTTATGTATTAAGAAGGGGTATTACAATAAACTGTATACTAGATAATTTAGCAGTGTTTGTCTTTCGTTTCATTATCTTTGGCTGATAAGGTCAATTAAAATCTTTTTAAACTTACAGGTTTGTTGGCTTTTTCAAATGGACCAACAACCATCGAAAGATTATTGATTGGGACTGACAAACATTTCCTATGAGTATTGGCAATACAAAGGACCACTTCAACAGAGCGTGTGTGTACTGCAGCCAGTGCTTTGTACACAAAGGACATCATTTGAAACTCACTACATACAGCTACCCAACATTTGCACTATAGTTTCCACCTTGTATGCGTATGCAAGTTTACAAGAAAATGGGGCGATTAAAATGAAACTCCTGGTATGTATATATACACACACATGTATGTATATATATATATATATATATATATATATATATATATTTAATAGATAATTTTTCTAAGAGTGGTGTGTGTAACAAAATCAGTATCTACTTATAAATCATCTTCCAACTACATTAGCTTTACATACAAAAAATAAATTCTAAATATTAAAAAAATGAACTTTTGAAGTGCTACATTAAAAAAAACAAAAAAAAAAAAAACGTTTCAACGTCTAACCATGTGCTTTCAGAATATGATTCTATAAAATGGGATTAAGACAAATTATATTACTAAATATTTAATTTTGGCTTCTTATTCTAGCCACTTTTATGAATATTTTTCAAAATAATTGACTTCTTTTAGAACAAAAAAATAATTGCATTCCACAAATAATTAAGCTGCTCACTGCCAAATCATTAACATGCTACACATCAGTAACATAGTCTTCCCATTCTCAATAAAAATGTTCAAAGTACTGAAATGTTGTGAAAGGATGGAGAACTGCTGCTTAGAAGAAGCTTTCTAATCACTTATAAAACACAGAAGTACAAATACCTTGTGATGGAAATTGAAAAATATCCCTGTTGTGATAAGCTTAATTTAGAACATTTTTGAATAATAAAAGTTAAAAATTTTGTTTTTAGTGGTGGGTGAATTAAATAAAAATTAAATATCTATTTTTTAATTTGAAAAAAGAATATTTTCTGTATTAAAGTTTCATTGATATTGTTTTTTAATATATTTTTTTAAGTTAAAGTACATGAACGTACATAATTTTCATGAAGTCTAATCCCCCTTCAAGAAAGAGCACCCTTCATTTCCAAAAATTTAGGAGAATCAATCTATTACACAAAATTTAATACCAGATTTCATGATAGTAAAAATATACAGCAAAATAACAAAGTGAAATAAAATAAAAGTATAAACATTATTAACAGTACATCTACATAATTTTATATATATTTATTAGGTAACTTTAAATATTAAGTAAAATCCATGAACATTCATCATATTTTTACCAAAATCAATAATTTTCTTCTATTATAAGTAAATAAGGAAATTAAAAAAAACGTTTGACTTTAGCAAATTGTAGTAATGCTAATATGATGATTAAATTACATGCTAATAAATAGTTTCAAACACTCATAAAAATAATTAATATATAGCATTGGTATATTTTTGACAATGATAATACTCAAATGTGTTATGTAGTTGATCACAAACTGTCATTAGTGTATTTTGAATTAATGAAATCAATATTTCTAAACTGTCATACAGAGGCAAATAGGAAAAAGTTAACTAAAATAATTTTATCATTAAACTCACATTTGTGAGAACAGAAGCTTTTCCAATAAAATCAATTATTTTAAGCCACACACCAATATTTTTAGCTCGTCGAGATACAGTGCGCCGATGAAGTATCAATAATTTTTTTGCATCCAGTCGCAATTCAAACATATTGTTTATAAGTGCAAACAATGGAGTGAGTGGAAAGGCAGCAACAAATATTGTAGTAAAACCATACTGCAACACTTAGAATTAAACATACCATTAAAAACTAAACATTCACAAATTATAGAAATAATAAATGGATAATCGAAAAACATTTGGAAATTTTTCTTTTCTACGAGTATATAACTTTTTATCATACATGTGAATATTTAATTTAAAAAAATAATAAAATTAAAAAAAAATAAATAAAAGAGTTCAACTGGCCAAAAAATCATAATTACAAATAACTGTTTGGTGGTAGAAGAGCATCTTTGGCTATGCTAGATTATCCAATTAATTATGGGTAAAATATCATACTTATTCTAATTTTCACATTTTTTTTATGTACTTTATTTTTTAGTCTGATACATTATACAAGGTATCTTTCTGGATTATTAAAGAATGTTCTCTGTAGACTTGCAATGAATTATGTATAAAAAAATTATAAAAGGCAAAATGTAGGCTGATACTTTATAATCGGATCTGAAATATTTTGCTGTTACTATCATTTTTTACAGTCTAATCATAAAACTTTGATGTAAGAGTAATGATCACTATATTGTATTTAATGATCTACTTCACAAAATATAATTACATCCATTATAGGAAAGGGGGTGGCGGTTTTTTTTTGCATTATTTTGCTGAATATTTTACTGTAACAAATAATATGTGATAAAATGTTCTTATATTTGTAAAAATTAATGCACTTTATAATGTCCAATGTAAAGAAGGTGTACCTTAGATACTTACCATACACGCACGCTACAAATCATTCACCTTATTCTCTGAAGCAATACCTAACGGTGATCCCAGAGGCTAAAAAAAAGAAAGAAAAAAGAAGATACTTACCATACAGTTTTAGTGTACAAAATAAGTACAATCTTATGGAAGTATTTTTTAACACATATGGGCATTCATAATAAGTCAAGTATCTAATACAATGTAATTGTCATGTGCTGAAATACTACTAAGTACAGATTCAAAAAATGCAAAGCCAACAAATATGATCACATTTATTTAAAAAATTTATCAAAGTATAAGTCAAAATCCAGAAAAGTGCTTTATAAAAATTTCTTTAAATCATTGTTCCTGGATTCAATCTTGATCAGGCATAACATTTTACATATGCTACAAAAATTTCATTTCTATCTCCTATGCAAAAACTTCAAGCTTATACAGCAAGATCATCAAGCAAAAAAATCTCTTTCCAGTACACTACTTTTTCATGTTGAAAACAGGAAAAGGTATCGTAGTACAACAACTGGAGAATGTGGAATTAATAATTCAACTATAAGTTGTATCATGATTCATAAAATTTGGTTACAAAATTGCTGTTATGTGAGCTTTCATGATGAAAAAGCACTTTTTTCTTTATCAAATGCAGTTAATTCTTGCTGTAACTTCTGATTGATTTAATAATGCTGAATAATGTTCTCTTGTAATGATTTTCTTTACATTAAAGAAAATCATTACAAGAGTATGTTTTGAGCATTCCAAAAGTCACCGAAATCTCTTCAGCAAATGAAATAAATTTTTGCCTTCTTCAGAGCAATTTCATTAGCATCTACCAATCATTTTTTATTTCTGGTGTATAAAATGATAAATCCATGTTTCAACAATGGTTTTCAGTCAATGTAGAAATTCATTTAAATTACTTTTAAAAAATGTTTGCCATACAAAGGTGTTAACTAATAAGTGGGAAAACACACCATCCATCTTGCTGACAGTTTTTCAATAATCAAATGTTCACAAAAGATGTGTACAAATTTAGCTGAGATGTTCACAAATTTTACTAACAAGAACTTGATAAATCTTTCATTGGGCAGCAACAATTGATTCCAATACTGCAATGTGAAAATACTGTTTTAAAAGTGCAAATAAGAGCAAGTTCAAATCATGGGTGATGATATTGGTCAGTACAGCCATGCTAATTCAACTGAAATCATAGGAATTCAAGAAACACCAGATATTATCTTGGACACTATAGCTATGGTCATACATCAAATAAATACCCAGTTTATCTTCTCTATGTGCCAAGTTACAAAAACCTTCCAATTTTTAGTTTAATTATTATTATTACATTCCTAATTTACTCTAGGATGAGTATTTGATTAGTTTTCAATCATTTCAATTGATTAAATCACTTCATTCCGTGGAAAAAACTATATACACAGATAAATGAAAAGCTCTGGATGACTAATGTAATTATAACTTACCAATGAAAGAAAAGGCTTAGGACAGAAATGGATGCAGAGGTTGTGTAAGGGACCAGCCATTAAGTAAAACACCAGAAAACACTGAAAACATAATTTTTGTTTCCTAACTTTCGATACATGATTTTAATCTGTTGTTCATGCTAAAAACAAATATCAACTCAGAATCTTTCTATCAGCCACAATTTTTGAAAAATTTTTAAATTTTAGTTAAAGGATTTTTTTAACCAACATGTAATTAGCATTTTAAGCTCCTATATTGCATCTGTTAGCTCTTTTTTATTGTTTAATTTTGTTGACATAATTTGTAAGCTATAAATAAACAATACTAGACAAAGAATTACATCATATCACAGTCACATTATGATATATCTAATACTGAAGTGTGAGCTTTCATGGACAAGATTAATCATGTCTGTGCAGGTCAAAACATGTAGCTGAAAACATAGCTGTGTTGCTTGTATTAAGCATTGGATTTAGGAATTAATTAATTTTGTTCAGTCTTATTGTTGTCTTGAGTTTGTTAACAGTGCAGTGTCACAATGCCTCGAAATTTTGTAAATGATGTAGATGCCTTTTGTTATATATGTGATGAGTATACCGTAAAATCAAATTGAAAAAACAGTACACCTTTAATTAAAAATGCATATCATTAGTACTTTCAGTGTAAACTTGGAGATCAGGATAAGACATGGGCTCCTCATATAGAACGCACTAATTGTTTTGGTTATTTAAGAGAATGGCTGAAAGGTACACGGAAGGCTTTGCAATTTGGTGAACCTATGGTTTGGCGTGAACCAAAGGTCATGTAAGCGATTGTTACTTTTGTTTAACAAGTGTGTGATATTTCTAAAAAAAATCTAAACATACTGTAAAATATCCTTCACTGCAATCTGCAATCTGACCTGTACCTCACAGTGAATTTACTCCAGTTCCTGAGCCACCTGTGAATGTATGTTTCGAAAGCAGCAATGAAGAATCAGGTAGTACTATAGAAGACAACAATGACTTTGATTTTGAATTATCTTCCAATAAGTCACATCTTATATCACAAGGTGAATTAAATCACTTGGTTAGGGATTTAAATTTATTAAAAAATCAAGCTGAACTGTTAAGATCAAGACTGCAAGGTTGGAATTACTTACAAAAAATACAAAAATTTCAGGCTTTTGAAGTCAACAAAAGGAACTTTCTCAGTACTTTATTGATGAAAATAATTTGGTTTATTGCACAAATATTGATGAGCTTATGTTTTGAATAGCTGTTTTTCAATGACACCAAATGGTCATGGAAGTTCATCCTTGGCAGAAACCGCACTGTTCTGGAGATAAAAGGCCATTTCTCTCTAAGTACCATGTAAGCCTGCGGTTCACCATCTCTCCATCACTTTGCATAAAATGCTTGTCAAGGAAATACAGCTATAGCCTCTGAGAGGCATGCTTTGTCTCTTATCACGTTTAAGTACTGGTATGAATTGTCGTACCAGTACCAGTAGTGTGCTTCTGACCAGAAGGGTGGGAAGACTTGTGCAGAGAACTAACCATTATAAATATGCAGTAAGTGATATGCACTGAGATGAATGTTGTCAGGTCTAGGTTGTGAAGAATTGCATAGAACAACGCTAGCAATCCAAAAGCATGCAAAGTTCAATCTGGTTATGGAGTTTAGTATTGATACAAATTCTACTTGCATGACTATCATGCAAGTAGAAGGCCAGATTTTTGAAAATTTACTGTAAACTGTAGTAAATGTACAATTACATTTTATTTTTTTAATGTTATATCAGTTGTATTCAACAACATTTATTATAATAGAAACTCTGACAATGTTCAGCTCTTTATTTACAGTGTTTATGCTGACAAATTCCAAAATAAAGATTAACAAGGAAGTAAATATCAATAACAAAGTTACTCACTTTCCTTCTGTAGTGCTCTTGTAAGTTTCAAATGCTACAAAAAAATATGAAGTTGAAAAATCTTAGAGCCCTGTTGGCACTCATCTATTTATAAAAGGGTGCAGCAAAATTCTTGCAACACATTAATTAGTTTAGCAACAAAGATAAAAAAAAGTTTTCAAATTGCTTACTGCAATTATTTTAGTGATCTTCCTGATCACAAAAGTTTGCTTGGCATACAAATCAGATGTAAAAAATGATGTTCAAAATTATAGTTCAATTGCAACACTATCAGCACCATGTAAAAGGTGTCTATAATATTTAAAAGTAGCAATGAGCAGCATGTTTTGTTAGACACTGAGATTATTTCTAAATTATATATTAAAAATTTTAAAGGCTGCCTGACTATAGATTCCTATGCACAATTGCCAAGGAAATTATAAACAAGAAGCTATATACAGTCAACTCCCAATTATCCATGATAATAACTGGGAAAAGGGTTATGGATAATCCAAAATCACAGCAAAATTGCAGTGATCCAAAAATAATATTTAACAAAGTATTATGTGTTAAAATAACAATACTGCAATGCATTTCAGTATTTACATGCACTATTATATTAAGGTATAACAGCAAATAAAATACAGTACACTACACTATTACATACTTGGTAAAACTAATATCCAGAAGTTTATTCAAAATATGAATTTAAAGATAACAAATTTTCACTATCACTAATACTGTATGTAAATAGATTGTATATGCAGTAGGGTATATGCACTATGTAATGCATTAATAAACACGTATCAAAACTACAATAGCTAACCAGAAAACAAAATAGACATTAAAAAAACATGAATAAATTGTGCATATTTTCTTTCAGATATATTTTTTAAAATAAGACACAAATGATTGTTATTTTAGTGGCTTTTAATTGAACTTTGCAGTTTGCATAGAGTAATAATATCCCACAATGAAATACAGCATTATCATATTCGATACAAGCACATACTCAACTAGCTAATGAATTAAGGAGTAAGATCTATCATGATACTGAAAAAGCTTTAATTTTTTAGCTTCTTTTAAAAGTGTTTAAAAGTTTGTTTTTTTCCCCAGAGACATAGCGGTTAAACTGCTTGCAGATAATCATGAGTTGTCTCTATACTGGTTTGAATTGTGGAAGAAATTATGTACTCAATATCAAATAGAGGTAGAATATAATAATCAAAACATATACACCTGGGAAAGAAATTTAGTTACTTATGTTGAGATAAAAGGAATATAATAAAGGCAAGAACTGAACTGCTTCATGGGCTATGTAGGACTATAAATGTAATTATGTGAATTTCATATCATTCAAGATTGTATAGTTAATTTTCAAGGCAAGGAGTAGTTTTTTTCTTTATATTATAAGCTTTTTAAATCAGAACTGACACAAATCTGGTGTAAAAGGCTTATATTGTTTAAATTTAATACAATAAAAATATAATATTGGACAAATGTATCCCCTTCAAGATCTTTTATATGTCATCCAAAAGTCTAAAAAATCTGAAAATTTAAATGACTGATTCTTGAAACTCATACTTTTTTCACGGTCCAAGAGTTCTTTAAAGAATATGCAAAAAAAATTGGAAAGTAGTGACTAATTGTAATGGAAAATGGTTCATATCAAAGTTAAAATTTATTAAGTGTTCTAGAACAATTATCCTAAGCGTTTTACTACCAGCAGATGATCAAGAAGTTATGACAATGACAAATAATATTTTAGCTTAAGAGAACCAACTAGGTTTGTTTTCAGTCCACATATTTTTATTTCAATAAAAAATATAATAGGTAACCTTCTAAAAATTCAGAAATATACTTGTATTATACCCAACAATAAAATAAATCAAAAGTTTTAAAAACTGGTATCATTGCATTAAAGAAAATATAATATAACAACTAAAAAGAAGGAAAAATTTTCTTACCCATTTCAAGATACTCAGGAAATAAATCATAAGATTTCCATTCAATAAGCTGATAATCTTGTTCCCACTGACTTTTCCCACACGATTTACACCGACGTTTAAACTGAAATGATCGCCACCATTTCTTAAATAAACTAACAAAAATTGAAAAAAAAAAGTTCACATAATTTCATCAAAAAAGAAAAGAACATACAGTAAATAATGTTTTATTTTTTTGACAATCATACCCAACCTAATTAGTTATATGTGTTATAAACCAAAGCACATCAAACGTTAGTTACAGCAATTAACATGTTGGCTGCAGTCTAAGTTAACAATGTTGTGTATGGAGCTTTTATGGCGAAATATCCTGTTCTCCCCTTGATTTCCATTCTGTGCAGAAGGTGAATTTTTCTTCTGTCCTCCTCATTTTTTTTATGTTGCTAAGTAATGACGTTTGTATTCATACAAGTCTTTGGTAACCGGTATCACCCCATTTCAATGTAAAACCTACAAATTATTCTATTAATGACAAACAGGTAGCATTAGAAGAGGGAAAAGCTTACAAGATAAGGGCATCCTGTAATGCACCAATGGAAACTGAATTCGGACAACAGGTCCAAATCCAAACAAAAACATGTTAAATAACTATCAAAGAATATCAGAAATAAACTCAAATTGAAATAAAAGTAATAATAATTTACTTAAATCTGACAACCTTACATGCACAGACAACTTTACTTTCTAATACTTTCTTAAAAGTCTTTCCAGCACTGCAGTTCAAAATGTAGACCATTTTTTATTCATAAGTACAGTTTCAGTACATTGATTTAGTTTCCAAACCATTTTGTACTATACACTTGACGATATTTTTGAACCAATATATGTGCCTGGCACCGCTGTTTACTTTGTCTGCTCGATGTAAACAACCTGATAGTATTGTTTGAATACCAGTCATGATGCATTACAACAAAGTTGCATGTATTGGTATTATTTATTAAGATATACTTAGTCAAGTACAGCTGAATTTATATTAATATTACAGTTCACTTTTTTATCTTTTTACTGGTGTACATAAAATATTTGAAAAGTGCTTGCTGTTTTTGTTCTAATCATGTAATTGGAGTCCAAATTTTGGACCACCATGACAGTTTGTGTATGCCATG
The DNA here is from genome assembly GCF_047948215.1 of Lycorma delicatula. Taxonomy (NCBI): domain Eukaryota; kingdom Metazoa; phylum Arthropoda; class Insecta; order Hemiptera; family Fulgoridae; genus Lycorma; species Lycorma delicatula. The sequence goes on from NC_134460.1 coordinate 71,420,081, forward strand.
AAAGTTTGGTTAGGCATAGTGCAATGAGCAAACATAAACAGGTGTAAAAAAACCAACTGTAGAAGAAATCTACAAAGATTTGAATAATGGTATACCTTCATATACAAACTCCATAAATGACATTAAATATGATTCTAACGACTTAAATTTTGACCTACAAACATTTGAATTATCAGTGACTTCAGACAAAGACATGGATGAAATAGTCTTCCACAAATGATCAGCAACACACGCCTTTCTATTATCTTGATTACATGCAATCCAGTTCTACAAGGGCCATCTCTTACTTAATATCAGCAGCCTACCACAAGTTTCAGCTACCCACAGCCTACTACTAGATTTGCTAAATGTAGAAATTCACTACAACCAGATGTTGACATCCAGGTTTCTCTTCATAAAAAAACCATAAGTAAACAAATTGTTAACCGGGAAAATAGATGGGATATCAGACTCTATGCCTTCTTTTGATGGTTTTACTGAACCAGATCCAAGCATTGCTGTAAATGAAAATCCTGAACCAAGAGAATTATTTTCCTTGTTTATTACTGACAAAATGATTGAATAGTGAATCAAACTAACTTATATACATTTCAACAGTATTTGCATACAGGAAATTCAGGTCATTTCTAACAAACCTCAAAACCTGAGATTAAAACTTCAATGGGAATGAATATTCTTATGGGTATCATCAAACCTCTCCCGAGTTATAGAAATTATTGGTTATCAGATTTAGACATGCATGATTCTTACGTAAGTCAGCACTTTCCTGTTAATAGGTTTAGTGGTTACTTGGCAATATTCATCTTTATGATAACATCCAAATTACATCAAGATCAGATAGTTCATACGATAAACTATATAAGTTGAGGCCATTCCTGATCAAAGTATTGGCTAATTTCAAGAAAGTTTTCCACCCTTCAGAAATTGTAGCTATTGATGAATTGATGATAAGATTTAAAGGTAGTTTGTTGAAACAATACCTTCCCAATTAGCCAATTAAATGTGATACATGACAACATCAATATATGTATATATTAAATTATCTACTACATGTTTGTCATCGTCTAGTGGTCACATTACTTAACATCTAAAATCAAAATTTTAAAGGGTCAATATTCAGGATGATCCTGTCAAAATCTTCTTCATCAAACGTTTTGGATACCAGCTTTTCTCATTGTAATGAGTTACGATTTAAGTTCCTCTGCTCTTAATTATGGCATAAGTATGATCGTCTTTGAAGTTAAACGGAAAAATATTGAACTGCTTTTGACACTTTTCTTAGAATACCAAGAAGTTCAATTGGTTGTCATAGCTGCAGAACAGCTGCTAAAATATTATCTTTAGATTGGTAAAGCTGATAAGAACAGAAAAAGAGCAAGGATGAGGATCGGCTTCACATATCTGCCCGGTGAGAGCGTCAAAAAGAAGTAAAAGTCTTCTTTTTAAAGGTGCATTTAATTACAAATACGTACAACTATTAGGATGACCTGAAAGTAAAAATTGGATTAATGGACAATGTTTGTGATTACTGTCACGCTCTTCAATATGCAAACGAATCTGTTAGAATTTGTTAGAACAAAAGAAAGGTCATTTTACCAACTCTCGAGATGCCTCCAGAACCACTTAAATCATTAATATTTGGAGCTGACCCTCAATCAAATCAATTTTTAAGCAATATCAAAAAGTACAATTTATGTTTTCAAATGACATCTTTTGGTGCAAAAAAACAAATGTTCATCGCGAATGAGCCTGCTACCCCTATATTCGTAGGTAGGGGAGAGGGATCAGCCTCGATATAACAGCAGTACCGGAGGGACTGGTCCCGTTGGTGGAGTGGTGGAAGGCAGTGATCACAAAGCCACTGTATTTATGATCAGAGATGTCCGACCACGCCACCATGCACTCCCTCAGCCATGGAAGCACACGGAAACACAACTGCAGACTGTAGCAGACGAAGTGAACGAGGAGGTAGGTGACACCCAACCCCTAAACACAGAAGACTGTGCGCTGAAGGGAAAGTGTGAAGAAGCAGCACAACATACGAGACACCACAGAAGACAGGTTTATTGGTGATCAGCTGAAATTGTGTCCCTCCGGAAAGAGGTCCAGAAGAAGAGGAGGTCGCTTACACGGGCCAGGGGATGTCGTAATACCCCGCCTGAGCAGCTGCAAGATCTACAGGAGGGGTATAAGGAATCCAGACGTCATTTGTGGGACGCGATAAGACTGGCAAAAATCGAGTCATGGCGAAGACTGGTGGGGGAACTGGACGCGGACCCCTGGGAGAAGGTCTATCAGATCGCGATGAAAAGGTTTGGACGACGCCTCCCCAGGCTGTCTCGTGGCCCGTAGAGTCTACGGCGGTCCAGTCACTATTTCCAGTCTTTGACAGGGATTGGGTGGAGCCGGAAGCTGGCCACGCGCAGCACTTTTCGCTGGACGAGCTATGGTGGGCGATCTCATGCAGCAACGTGAAGAAGAGTTCAGGACCAGACGGAGTGCCTGTGACATTGATAAAGTGCCTGGTTGCTCGATATCCAGGGGTGGTGTTAGGTGTTATTCTGAACATCCCTCTGGAGAGGAGAGACTTCCCCCGCTGTTGGAAGGAAGCACAACTGATGCTTCTCCCCAACCCTGGGCTGACACCTGGGGGGGACTAAATATAGGCCCATATGTTTACTCAACACTCTATATGTGTATGTACTGGCAAACTATATGAAAGCATGATTGCAGAAAGGATAAAACAGAAACTGTCAGAAGCGGGGGGATTGTCTCCCAATCAGTACAGATTTTCAAGAGGAAAATCAACACTCGACGCGATCAGGCACGTTGTTGACTAGTCAAAGGAAAACGCTGAAGGCACTCGGAGGCGCAAATGATACCATTTGTGATCCTACTGGATATCCAAAATGCGTTCAATAGTGTACCCTGGCATGTCATCATGGAAGAATTATGGATTAGGGCTTCAGTGACTGCGTCCTATCGGCGCTGAATAACTACTTCCACGATAGGAGAATCTACGCACTGAGGAGGGACCTGTAAACTTTGACATGCGCGTGAGTGTACTGCAGGGCTCAATATTAGGCCCGCTGTAGTGAAACGTGGCGTACAACGATCTCCTGAGGATGGAACTACCGGGAAATGCTCAGGTGGTCGTGTATGCCGACGACCTTGCCCTGTTGGTGGCTGTACGTACAGAGGATCTAGTAGAGGAAACTGCCAAGGCGGTAGGAAGAGTAAGCGCATGGCTACGTGAGCGGAGGTTGCAGTTGGCCCCGAACAACACAGTGATGGTAACTCTAGCTAAACGCAGGCAGCTGCGACGAATGAAGATCCGGGTCGATGGCCATGCAGTACAGGAGAGTAGAAACTCTAGGTACCTATGGCTAGATCGGTCCCGCCGCTTCACTGTTCACATCCAGAGAGTGCGGAACGAATTCTGGTAGATTTGGGAAATATCCTGTCGACCAAAGGAGACCCACTGGCCAGCAAGCGTAGGATGTTGCTGTCCGTGGCAACCTCGATATTGCTCTACGCGGTCCCAGTACGGTGTGAGTCGTTGGAGGTTAGGAGGAATGTCGAGAGGCTTTCCTTACTCCAACGCCTGGACAATATACATATTATCTCGGCATATAGGATCATATCGGGAGTAGAGGCGGAGGTGATAGCTGGAGTGCCACTAATTTGTCTCCTGGCGCTGGAAATGAAGAGTGTTTGATTGAACAGCAAAAGCCGAAGCCAAACGACAACGCACAGCTGAATGGTAGTCTGATTGGGAGGCGTCAACAAATGGTGCCTGGACGAAGAGGCTCACAGCACGCCTCGAACCATAGATCCCAAAGGGGATTTGGGGAAGTAGACTATTTTCTGACCCAGCTGTTCTCGGGGCATGAAGGGTTTGGGACGTACCTCTACAGATTTGGCAGGAGGGACACTTTGACTATCTATTGCGAGGAAGAAGATACATTGGAGCATGCATTCTTTCAATTTAGAAGATAGGAGGGGGTCAAACGGCTGAAGGGACTTAGTTGGTTGACCCCAGACACCTTGGTGGGATACATGCTCCAGGGTCAGAGGCAGTGGGCTGAAGCTGCGTCACTGACTTCACAGATACTGCAGGCTAAAGGCAGGAAAGAAGCACTCTGGGGAGTAGAGTAATATTTTGGAAAGAAGAAAGGTGTTATGGAATGGGATACCAAATTTACCAGGGTTGGAAATGCATCTGACCTTAAGCGTAATAAGCTTAGTTATTAGATTAAGGTTCTTAGTGATTAGTACATTCTAAATTGTAATTGTTCAAGTTATGTTATTTTTTGTCTTGCTTTATATTTGGTATATTTGTTTGTGGCTTCAAAAAATGAAGGAAGTTGGGGTGAAACGTGGCGATGTCTAGGGCCAGGTAGGCAGTCTCCTTGCCTGCACATAAGAGCAGGAAATTTGGGGTGCTTCTGATAATGACATGGAGGACCCTGATGGTATGAGAGGGCATGTGAAACGCATGCCTGGAGCCGGCATCTTTTGGGAAGGGGCATATTGGCTATCCAGAAGCAGAAGTCGGACTGTTCCTATGATCCAGGGAAGACCCCGATGGGGGCCTCTGGGGGGGGAAGTTAAGTCAGGGTGGACCAATCTGCTGCCATGACACTCCGGAGTTACTGAGATAATGCTTTAAGACTTAAGGTTACTTTGGGGGTGTCCAAAAAGTAAATAAAAAAATGCTTTGGAACAAATGACATCCAATTTTTTCAAAGTAGTTATTCCGCCGGATAAGACACCTACTAGGGAACATGAAAGAAAGTTCAATGCCCCAACAGCGGATGAAATTGCGATAGTAACAATTGGAAATAAATGTATGTCCAGAGATATAGTTCTACATTTACAAGATAGAACTTTACTGCTAATTTCAGAAATGTACAGATCATTTGACTGCCTTCAATACCCATTAATTTTTTGGAATTTGTCTGATGAATACCACTTCAATTATGTGTAAGCAATCCTACCACTGAAATACTGACAACACAGAAAATATGATCTCAATAATTTTATTGCTTTTGCTTAATGAGAAGAGCTAAGCACGACAACTAAATTTTGAAATGTAGACAACTCTTAAATCAATTTATCTATTGTACCTGAACAACTATTGTACATCAAACTGAATCAAAAATGTTTGTGATGTGAAGATTACATTCACCTTCAAGACGCGATACAATCAGATGTTCCAGTTCAAGATATACGATAAAGGTGTATTTACCATCATTATTTAGTCACAGTATACGCAGGATGCCATGACCCACGTTCGTAAACATTGCCATCCAGATCTATTTATACATTGTAACCCATCTTGGTATGCAGCCCAGAATGGCCAGAAATCAAAATTCTTTTGAAAGGTAATGAGTAAGCTTCTGATCACCATGATGTTATCTCCAGAGTGTTTAAACAAAAGCTTTCAAAATTGATGTTATCGTTCACCATGGAATTTTTTTCAGATGATGTTTATTGGATGCACTCTGTAGAATGGCAGAAGCAAGGTCTGCCTCATGCCTGGTATCCTCTATCCTAATTTAGTTAAAGGAAAAGGTTCATCTTAACAACATTGATTTGATTATTTCAGCAGAACTACCCAATTGCAACATGGATTCTGAATTATTTGATATAGTATCAAAGAATATGGTGCATGAACTGTGCGGTCAGCTAAATCCAAATTCACCATGCATGAAGAATAACCAATGTAGCAGTGCTTCTCACGAATGTTTTTAAATTCAATAAAAAATAGGAATAGATGGTTATCCTTTACATCGTTCGTTGCTGTCCTTATCATTGAAGGATTTACGACCAAATTAGCAATGTTTATCAAAATTGGATTGTAGACAGTAAGTGCAATGTACCATATAATCCAGTATTATCAAAGATGTTTAATGCTCATATCAACATGGAATCCTGCAACTCAGTGAGATCAATCAAATATATATGCAAATACGTCAACAAAGGTAGCACAATATGGCTGTTCTTCAAATATGTAATGAAGACCCAAATGATGAAGTGGTTGACAAGACAATTATACAAGCTCCAATGAAGCTTTTTGGCGTATTTTTTTGGATTTACCACTCATGTAAAATATATAAAATCATAAAAATTATAGGGAAAAATATTTTCTAACCAAGAATCCCAATAATTAAAACCAATCTTTCATTTCAATTTAAATGTTTGCAATTCCCTTTAAGAATATCACATGCAATGACCATTAACAAATCACAAGAACAATCCCAAAACACTGCTGGATTACTGTTGGAAAATAATTGTTTTGGTCACAGCCAGTTATATGTGGCATGCTCACTTGTGTTTGTTCATCAAGAAATTTATTCATTCAAGCTTAGAATCGCCAAACAATACAGTTTACAAACTATCTAATTAACTATGTGGGATAATAATCTTTTTATTTTTTTCTGCTTTAACCTTCCGTTAGTGAGGTGATGCTTTACAGATACATATGATGAGGTGACATCATTTTGACACCCCTTAATTTTTTACGTCATTTTTAAGTAAATTTTTAATTTTAGTTATTGTTAAGTGAATAAAGGTTTTTATAACACCTTTAATACTTTAAACCACTTTTTAACACAGTATAACTCTTCAAAATAGGAAATTAGTTTATTTCATACTCCAATTTCACTTTCATTTTTAATATTATGCCTATTAAAAATTCGTAATATGTTATGTGCTGCAACTCAGAAATTTCTTCTCAGTTCTACTTTAGAGCATCTAAAATTGGATTTACTCAAATAAACCGTTTTCATCTACTTCCCCATGTTTATCAATCTCTACATTTTCACCACCTCCTGAAACTTAGACTTCAGAATTTGTGTTATGTTCACTGACAGTATAGTCATTTTGATCAACAACCTGTTCCTCATTTCCTACAGCAACTACCTCTTGATTTCCATCTCTAGCCCATTCTTACTTAAAATTTGCACCTTGTTCTCTGTTTTGACCTGTAATTGGTTCATCAATAACTGAATCCTCGCTTTCCCATCCAGCCAGTTCACGAAGAATTGCTTCTTCGAAATTCTGATCATTTACATTCATTTTTACGCTGGAAAAAATAAATGTTATTTGGTAATAAAATTTAAACAACTTGATGCAAAGAAATAAATATTTAAGCAAAAATCAGCATTATTTGATCATTTTACGAAAGGAAATTGTACTTACATAAATGGTGAGCACATATCAGTTTGACATCGGACACTTGATTGAGAAAAATCAGACACTATAAAAATTCTCAATGCACGGCAATCAAATTGTAACTAAAAAATAACCAGCTACTGCAAAGCAAGTTTCATTATGTGGTCAAGGATGGGAGTGGGTAATCACGTAGCGACCAGATGCATGCCGTCATTTTGACATCACCTCACCAAAGGTTAATGTAATATATTTTATTTGATTTCACTATACTGTATTTTACTTTATTTTTTTAGTATTCTACTAAATTGTGGTTTAAATTTTTCCTTCAATATGTAAATAATTTACTCCATGGAACGACTACTGCTGAGATGGCGAAGCCGACCCAATCGACTTTAACAAGAGAAATGTAACCCTTTCCCTCCCTGATGGGCTAGCTGCCAGGCCAGCAGAGCCAGCTCAGGTGGGTAGTATCTTATAATTAATTATTACTGAATAGTTATAAATCAGTTTGATATTAATCATTCATTCAATGTTAAATTACAAACTAACCACATTTCAAATAAATAAGTTAGTGTAAGTTGTAAGTACAAGTTTAATGAATAAATAATAATTATTCCAATTTATTAATAATGTTGTAGACATACATTTATATGTAAAAAAAAAAAAATGTTTTACTGATAATAAGAATGAGATGAATTATTTAAAGATTACTATCATTTAACAAACAATTTTTTTTTATATAATAAATTATACTGAAATAATAACTACACTAAGAGAGCTGGAGAGACTTGATTATAAACATGTCTGTAGACAACAGCATTACTAAAACACAATACATCAATCAGATACCTGCTGTGAAGGGTTAGTAAACCTATTAATGCCGCCAGATTTAGAACTCTGGCATTAAATTTTTCTTTTTAGTCAACTAAAAAACCAAAAAATTTTTTGTTTAAATGTTGAGTCTTCTGATTTTGAAAAACTACATTGTTAATTGTAGAGAAACACAAATTAAAACTTTAGCTTAATTTGAACATTTTAATAGACGTTAAAATTAATAATTTTAAATAAATAGATGAACATGCAAAACTATAACATCATAATTAAACGAGTAATGATAGTAACATGTAATAATCATAATACATTTAATTTGACCAAATAAACTTGGGAATGCATAAATATATTTGTAAATAAATATTTAGACATAGTAATGCCATAAAATATAAATAAACAAGCTTATTTTAGAACCATTTAAAAAAGTTACTACATTTTGTAAGTTAAATAAACAAAAAGTTTAATCTAGGCAGTTGTAAATCGTGAATAGAGTAAATAATCCATCTCAGCAGATAGCGGTGTGGTGTGTATTGTTTTGATAATACTACTGTACTCAGTTAATAACCTTGTATATAATCTAGTATTTCCCTCTTGGTGGAGCTTTTATTACTGGATAAACTATACATTAATACTGATGTGCATTAATTTGTTTTTAAAGGTGAACAACCAATAAGTCAGACGATAATAATTGCCTGAAGAACATAAACCAAAGGATGTTGTTGATAGTGTTAACTAATGCTGTTAAGAAATCCCTGAGTAAAAAAGCAGTACGATATTAAGTTTTTTTAATAGTGAGATATCAATTCAAAACATGATTAATCAAAAACAATGTAAACAGACTATCCCCTCCAAAAAATGGATAAACACAAACCAAAATGGATGAAAAAGATCTATTGGCTGTAAAAATACATCTACCAAAAAACTGATTGATTAATAGATAAAAAGGAAAAAAAAGAAATTTTTACAATAAACAAGCAGTAACATATATTTACAGTTACATGTGGACGTGTAAAAATTTCTCAACTAAATTTTGCATTTTCTGTAACATATGCAACTGAATTTTAGATAATAGACTACAGTTTTGGCAATGTTATCATCTCAGTTGCCACCAACCTGTAGCACCAGTTTATATATTTGCCACATAGCCACACAGTATATGTACAGAATCAAGTAAAATCTAACAAAATCATTATATGACAGTTATCTTAGGGATAAAACTAGTGCATTTCAGTATTTTAAAAAACTTACTATCTAATAATTTTCCTGAATCTAAAAACGGTTTTAAAAAGAATTTTGTCATCTGTAATTTTTCTTCCAAATAGTGTTATGACACTGGAATTTTCCAGAGTACCTCGTTCTGGCAGTGCCATTTTGGTGGACCTACCTTATCAGCAACAGACCTTGATACCACTTGCATATAATATAATGTGTCATTTCAATACGTCATACAGCAATTTTAAAAGCAAGCAACACTGAAGGTTTATTATTGCATGTGAAAATATAATAAAAGTTATACAGAATTTTATTTTGCATTTGTTCCTGATTTTATTTTTTTGTATTGTTTATAGCAAGCAACACTGAATGTTTATTATTGCATGTGAAAATATAATAAAAGTTATACAGAATTTTAGTTTGCATTTGTTCCTGATTTTAATTTTTTTGTATTATTTGTAGAATGCATCAAAGAATCATATGTCTTTACACACCAAGCACTTATATAAGTAAGAGTTCTTTGAAGCTGTTTTCTGTTTCCAGTACTTTATATATGTAAAAATTCTGAAGTATGACAGATATGGGTGGCTTATGTGTTTTCAATTAAGAATGTCTATCATTATTATGGTTTCTTATACAGAGTGAGCAACATAAACCTGAACCCATAACGTAATGGCTGCAGAATCTGTAGGTTACGTTGGAATGAAATTATTTTATGAATGATACAAATAAATTAAATAAGAAAAACATAAAATGTAATTTAAATGTTGCATTTAATTACTTTACTGTTACAAAAGATGTTCAAAATGACCACCCTGGGCATCGATGCACTTTTGTGCTTGACCAATCATATTGAAAGTCATCTGACACAAAATGTACTTGTCAATTGTGTTGATTTCTCATGGAATGTTCACCTTCAGCTCATCAATATTGTGGGTATTAGATGCATAAACTCTCTCGTTTAAGTAGCCCCAAAGGAAAAATTTGCAAGTAGACAACTCTGAGGAACGTGGAAGCCATCGTCCTCCGCTAACAGCTCGGCCATTTGTGAAAGCTGCATGAATGTGATTCAATGAAATGTTTAATGTGTGACACATTGCTCCATCTTGTTGGAAGAAGCTGTATTATTTTTCATTATCAGTAAATTGATAAAATTGTAAGGTAAACATGTGACTGAACTGTCAATAGACAGTCCAGTTAAAAAATATTGGTTTCACTATGCGATTACCAGAAACGGTACACCAATTTTCTCATCATGAAGTGGACACAAATATGTCGTGAGGATTTCTCGCCATCCCTGGTGTGCTGCGAATTAACATGGCCAGATAAATGAAATAATACCTTGCCTGACATGAAATACATCGGGTCCATCTGTCCACCAACAATGTTTTCGGGAAACCTGTTGCAATAATAAAGTCATTTTGGTTTGTCCGTCTCTTTCAGTTGTTGCATGGTTGTAATGAGGTATGGTTTCAATTTTAATCCATGAAGAATTTTACATCAAGATGTGTATTTAACACCAGATTGTTGGGAAAACTTGTATAGTGATTCTTTTGGGCTGGCAGTAACTCTCCTTTCAATATCGGCAACAGCCTGTGAAGTCCTAAAAGAAGGTTGCCTATTTCATTTTGCATTTGAAACTGAACCATTGTATGCCATCTTTTTTAACTAAATCGTGTATGGTATTCTTCACTGGGATACAGACAATCAGAATTTTTTCTGTGAATACATGATGTGTTTCTTCAAACAATCCAAACCTTATCCTCTCCTGGATTGAATAAGGCATTTTACACAAACACAACTTTCTCTTTCTTTTTCCTGTTTAGCCTCCAGTAATTACCGTTCAGATAATACTTCATAGGATGATATGTATGAGTGTAAATGAAGTGTAGTCTTGTACAGTCTCAGTTCAACGATTCCTGAGATATGTGGTTAATTGAAACTCAACCACCAAAGAATACCGGTATCAACGATCTAGTATTCAGATGTGTAAAAATAACTGACTACTAGGACTTGAACGCTGGAACTCTCAACTTCCAAATCAGCTGATTTACACAAACACAACTGCACTCACAATACTGCACTACAAAAAAACGTATACTGCATTGACATGTAACCACCTGACAAACGACAGCAACAATCGGCAGCAACCACTAGTCACACTAGTGTTGTGTGACAGTTTCATTAATAGTATTGCGTAGCGGTTTCATTATGGTTTCGGTTTTATGTTGCTCACCCTGTATATTCTGAATTAATATTTTAATATTTCTTTTTTAAATTTGTTTGTTAATTTTTTATAAAAAAAAATGCAAATACATGTTCTGCTGATAATGTAAATAAATAAATTAAAAACATGGTATTTTTATATACAGACAAAAGGAACTTTAATATATATATCAACTTTAATGAATAAACACATTTTATACTTACGGACGACCCATTTCACCTATTGATGTAAATGTCTGTTTTCCAGCCATAATTATAACTAACTGAATACATAATTCTGTTATACATCCTCCTGGTCTACACTGAAACAATAAGTGATTACATAAGAATGAAAAACTACAAAATTTCAAAAGGTACATTACTCATACTATTAACAGTTATAATGTTATTGAATATCTAATAATTTGTTGTGATTTTAATTAAGAATTCTGGGAAACTTTTTTATCAAGAATTTTTGTTCTAGAAGTTAATTAATACCAATTTGAAATTAAAAAATGTGCCAAATTTTCTACCACATGGTAAGGCTGTTTTTTAATGGATTTTATTACTCAAAATTGAATGCAATACGTTATGTCTACCTACTAACGTAATAATACTTGACATGCTAGTCAGATTCATACACATTACCTAAGAATGATTTTAAGATGTAATGAATTTTAATAAAATTTACTGGTTTACAGCAAAAATTATCCAGATTTCCTACATGGTTGAGATACAAACATTGATCTATGATGATTTAATAACCAAAGTGTTTATCATAGAATAAAACTTAAAAAAGCAATTACATGGCAATCAATAAATAATTTTTCATGGATATAAAAAGGAAGTAAATCGAATATTTCTCTCCTTTATTTTTTATTTCATTGCTAAATGTGATAGAAATCATTCTGGTATAGAAACTGACAAAGTAAACAAATTGGAAAACATTTACAATTTGTTTCGGTAATTATTGGGAAAAAATATTACATTCATTATATTTCAAAATTATAACCTGCAAACACAAACACAGAATCTTGCCACTTTTCCCAATTCAAAATTTACTTTATAAAACTTCCAAAAATTGAAAAAAAAATGGAATAAGTTACAGCTACATATTGTGCACTGCACAATCTTTATCATGTACATAATCTACCAAAAAAAGCTCAGTTCAGTATTTAGTCAAAAAACTTAAAAGAAAATTTTCTTTATTTGATGTTGAAGCACCAATTTATAAAAGAAATGCAAGGAGTTGAGAGAATATTGCTGCTGTACATGCCAAGTGTTTGTGAAAATCAAAATTTATTGGTTTCATATCGTTCACAAGAATTTGGCCTTTCTTCAACAAAAACATGGCAAATTTTGCTTTTAGATCTTGGTCTACACCAATATAAAAGATTCAACTAACTCAAGAATTAAAGCCACAGGACCATTGTTTGAATAGACAGTTTGCTGATTAGGTTCTATAGCAGCTCAAAGTGGATACAAATTTTCATTAAAAAAATCATCTTTTCAGATAAGGCTCATTTTTGGGTTGATGGCTTTGTAAACAAGCAAAATTACGGTATTTGGGATGATTCAAATCCACAAATGATTCAACTGTGACCATTACATTCATAAAATATTACTGTTATTACTGGTATGGATTATATGGGGCTGGTGGAATCATTTGGCCATTTTTTTCGAAAATGAGCAAGGTGATGCTGACACTATTGCACTATGGTTTGTAATTTTTTGTTTGCAAATTTGGAAAATTCTGAGTTGGATGAGATGTAGTTTCAACAGGATGCTGCCACATGCCACACAACTGCTAAAACAATTCAGTTACTGCGTCAAAAGTTTAGTGATTTGATAATTTCACGAAATGGTAATGTTAACTAGCCACCAAGTTCTTGAGATCCAACTCCCTTACACTTTTTTCTCTGGGGTTATGTTAAGTCACAAGTCTACAGCAACAAACCACTAATGATTGATGACTTGAATGTAAATATTCAATTTATTATTAGTGGAATTCAAGCATGTGTAAAAGAATCACACAAAATTTTGTTGATATACTTTGTTATGTCAAGCAAAGCCATGGACGCAATTTGAATTATATTGTTTTTCAGACATAATGTAATGTTATAAAAGTTTCAAAATAAAAAAGAAATTTGGTTGATATTACACATACTTTTTGTATTACTACAATCTTACTTTTTCTGTTGAAAATGAAATTCATAAAAAAAAAGTTTATGTTATAATTTATTGAATTCTATCTCTTTCCATGTCAAATAATACTCTAATCTAGATATCAGATGGGAAAAGAAGAAAGAATCTTGTTCAGTTGAATTTTAACTTGGCTTTATTATCTAATTTTATGGAATGAAGGTTTAGTTTGTGCAACAGATAAAGAAAGAATGGTGTTTATTTGTATTTAGGGTAGGAATTTTGGTTATCTTGAACCATCTTTTTTTTCATTTTAAAACTAAATTAGAGAAAATAATTTGAAAAATTTTATTAGTTTTTTATATTCTATATCATTTTGTGTACCAGAATAATGTTTTCTGAATTCTGCCAAAGCTGGTCCCAAGCCCATGTTGAAAAAGGAGGAGGGTAGCTGGTCTTAGTACTGATGCCTAGTCAATCTCTTTTTTAAGAAATGCTTGAGTTGAGATTTAATCTCTATGTAACCAAAAAATCCTACTCCTGTAGGAGATTGGTAAAAGAGAATTTTCAGCATCTTAAAACTGGAACCTCTGACATAACAGAAGTAAATTCCAAACAGAAAAACCCTCAGTCCTGAAGGTTGGGGGTTGGGCATAGGGTTAACAACCCTACCCTGTAAAAAATGATTGTTACAAAACCAAAAGGTGCCTTGAAATTGGACAGGAACTCTTGCAAGAATAAAGGAGATATGAATACTGAAATAAGAGAAAATTGGAAAGCTGAAACAGGCTGACAAAGGAAAAGAGATTTATGGTTGGATATGTGAAATGTGAATAGTATGAACAGGCTAGTATTTTTTCACATTGCTGATTAATATTCAATATCAGCATTAACTTTTCATTTTCAATAAAATGATTTCAGTTCAATTCTTGGCATGTCCCTGTATGAATGGTGTAGTTGTTTCCTTCTGTAATGTGTGGCGTGTTAGTTAATGTTTTGTGTGTACTAATGAATTCATGTCTTTTTTGCATTTTTTATTAGTGAATTTTTTTTTATAATGGCAGAATTTAAATCCATAGGTAAAAATAAACAGCTCCGCAGTCAAGCTCGTGAAATAGTTAATGATGTATATAATTTTATGAAGAAAGAGCTGTAAAGTTAGGAAAATTAGAAAATTACAAACATTTAATATGCATTCAAAAATGTGAAGAAAGAACCACTGCAGTTTATGGGATTTCAAAATCAGAAGTTCAAAAACTCTGAAAAGAAAAGCCGGGATCTTCTTATACCTAAATTGCAGTTTTGCTCACTCACTACACCAAAAAAGTATAAACAACATTCAGAATCAGATGGTGGATTACAGTTTTGATGAAGGCGTTGTAAGAAGAACACAGTTAAGAGTTTCACGCAAAACACACTGAACTGCCTACTTTAAATAAATTACATGAACTTCAAAAGAGTATTCAATTTAAAGATTATAGAACTAAACTAGCAGTTATCCTGAAAGAGTTAGGGTAAGTGGTGTAAAACTGATAATGGAAAAATTTTGAATGCAAAAGAAGACATCCAGTGGAAAGGGATAGAATATTTATTAAAAATTATCAATTTTAGAAAAGGAAATTTTTTGACTTTATTTGGATAATTTATATATTTTAATGTTCCATTCGACAACAAAATCGTGATCAGATGACAGTGGTGCAGGAGTAAAAATTAATAAAGCTGACATTGGTCCACTTAATCCATGCTGGAGGAGAAATGGGTTCACTCTGAACACGATGTTAACTTGGGAAATGAGTTCAAAAAGCAGTGATTATGACGACAGTGTCATCAACAACAATTTTATGAAGTGGGCATTTAAAAAATTAACTCCTGGTCTCCTCCCTCAGTTAGTGGTTGTTATTGATAATGTGTCATACCACAATTAATTTCTAGAGAAGCCTCCAAAATTCAAATGATAGATAAAGTGGCATGATTAATTAAGAACAATATTCCATTTAATAAACCAATTTTAAAACCACAATTGTATGACAATTAAATCACATAAAAATAAAGTACAATCGGGTTCTGTGGCTTCCTTCTTACATACTGATTTAAATCCGATTGAGATTGTATGGTCAGCTTTGAAAAGATATGTTGGTAGTAATAACACAACACTTTTATTGCCAGATATTAAAAAATTAACTGAAGAAAAAATGAATAAGTATGTTTGGAAACCACATTGCGATCATGTAAAAAAAAGCTGAAACAGAGTAGAAGAAGATGGAATCGTTAATTGACAAAATATGGATCATACAACTAGATTGTGGTAGTAAAAGTGACTGTGGTTCTGATGACAACAAAGATGGTGAAATTGCTTAGGAACTGGACATATAATGCAAATTTCAAATAAGTGTTAATAACAATGGTACAATCAAAAATGAAAACAAATCATACAAAAATAAAAGAATTCCCTATATTATAAAAAAAAATTGTATATCTAATTTAGTGTAATTACAGATACAATATATACATTCGAGCACTAAGATTTTTCTTCATTTAAAAATACACCTAAATTAAGATTCGTGTTTTTGCAATCTATTTATTGAATTATCAGTACTGATTACGTAATAATGAATTATAATTAATAAAACATGAAAATGGTAATAAATTAAACTTGCATAAATAAAAGTACAACAATTATTATTGTTGTCCTATTAGATGGTTGTAATTGTTTTCAGGTTTGGTAATAATGTACTTAAGATGTTTTCCAACACAAGCTTTTATTTTCATTGTATGAATTGTAAGTATAATTTTTTCTTGTAAATTTATAACTGAAATGAAAAATAATATGAAGTAGCAGTTCATATGTTCATCCTCTCAATTTCAGTTTCAGAATAGCTGTTAGAATAATGTGACAGTTAATCTATATTTTGAACAGTAATTAATTAAAACACTGTTATTCAAGAATTTAAAATGCTATGCATTTATCTATAACATTTTCATGTATAATTCTATGCTCCAATAAAAAAATAAGATTGAGATCTAAACTGAGATATCCAGTTTTCACTTCCAACTGACAGGCTAATGTGATTTCCACCAGATGTCATATGTAAAAATGAGAATCTCTGAAAAATGTAATGGTTCATTGAATTTTAACAAGCCTGTAATTATTTTTAAATTATGTGAAATAGATGGTTTTTTTATTGTTTACTTAATAAATGAAGAGGTAAATGTATTTAGGAGTCAGAATTCTGAATGAAATAATAATTAACCAAATAAATAAATAGAAATAATTAACAAAATCCACAGGTTTTTTTTTCTAAATTTAGTAATAAACAGATGAATAAAGAATAAAAACTTATAAGAAGACAAAAGTTGAATATATTAAATGGATAACTGAGCACATAGAATGTATTATGTTCTTAAAAGGTTGGCATAGAAAAAAGGGAATGTAGAATAGCATTAAATGATTAAGTTACTGACAACAGCCACAATAATTTCAAGTTCACAACATACTGACATTAAAATTTGGTACCTTAAATGTTGGCACTATTCATAACCTAAATCACTGAATTCATAATCATGTGTATAACAGCAATTTCTCAATTTTTAACAAAGTAGAGCAACATATAAAAAAGAAAATAATATTGCACAAATTGAATATAACATAAAAATTATTATAAGATTCAACATTTTGTTATGTTACGGAATAATTTTTTTCGGCATGGCCCATTGATATATACATATAAAAATACTAGCTTTTACCTGCGGCTTCGCTCGCGGTGAACCTTTAAACAAAATACGTGAGCAACTATGTCATGTCGATCAGTGGCTTTTTGTCCGGGCATTAGCTCTTTAGTTACATCCTGCCACAAAGGATTACAGGTAAAAGTTACAAAGAGGTCAGGCCTGCCATAAGTTCGTACATAAGCGAAAGCGTCTTGAGTGTATTCATGTAGATAACGGGGACTGTTCACAAAAGTAGAAGGCAGAATAACCATCTTGCCTATGTCGTTAGGTCTAATATTACCATCTGCACTAATCGCATCTTGTAGATGAATGTAATTTTCAGCTCGTAATTTCGTCTAGTTTGTAGAAATGTAACGAAGGCGTTCGCTCTCTACTTTAATATACATATCTACCAAGAATTGATGAAAGAGTTGCCTTGACCGTGAAAGGAGATTGAAGTCGTGCTCTCGAAGCATCATGTGATACGCATAAAAATCCATGCAGGAAACTTTTTTATTGGGAAATGGCTGTCTTGTTGTTGGATTAATGACTGGAATATTGAAATGATATCCTGACTCACCTTTACTGAAAATTAATGGGTACTGCAAAGCATCATAAAATTTATGAGTATCGGCTTCGCGTTTCAGCTCATTATCATGTGCCCGTAACATTATGTCTCGTGGAGAGCATGGGTCGCCAGTTACCAAAACAGCAACTTCATTGATCATAGGCGCATTATAACGCCTCTCATGTTCGCCATGTGGAGTCCGATCAGCATGATGACCACTATGTAATTATCAGGAGGCCAGTTTTCTATTGCACTTTTAAAGGTATTTGCCAACAAATTGTGGCTGTGTAACATTCGTTGAATTTTCAATTCTGTGTCTCTTTCGACTCCTTCAATATACTGACAACGACGATTTACTTCATTTTCTTCATCACCCATAAAATACACCTGCAAAAATTTTTGTTGTTCATTATCTGCTGGAAAAAGTGATCCAATTTGATGATATATCTGTCCTTGTACATTAAAAGTTGGTGAAAATCCGGGCATTCTTATCACTTTTACTCCAAAGGATGTTATTTGGAAGCAAGAGTTATACTTTCTGATTTTACTTAAAAATTGCTTCGACTCATCTGTAACACTTACATATAGAGTTTTCAAAGGCTCCTTTGGTTCACCAAGTACAGGAAGCGAAACTTTATAAATAAATAGCATTATAAGTAAAACAATAAACAGGCACCTAACCTCAAAAACTGGAAAATTTTTAGTATTGCTTAGAAGTGACAGAAGAATAACAATAAATATAGAAGGATTCGAAACAGCAGAAGCACTATACTCAATTGAATAGTGACTTGACCGTCGGTATTACAGTGTTGAATTGGCATTTTATTTCATTTACTTACTGGAACGCCAGATGGTGTTGACTTTGGTCAAATTTTTTGTCGGACTATCATACCTACCAATATAAATTTTTGTACCCTCCCGAAAAAATATTATTTATTTTTTTTTTTACTAAAAAGTGTCCTATGTCCTTCGCAATACCTTTGAGAATATGTGTATGAAGTTTCATGATGATCAGTTGAGTAGTTTCTGCGTGAAAGCGTAACAAACAAACAAACTCACATTCACATTTATAATATTAGTAAGGATATAAATTATAATTCTGCTTATCAACCAATGCACCACCCAACCAACATTGGTTGGTAAGCTGAATTATAATTTATATATTTTTATTTTGTTATGTAACAAACTTATAAATTAGTGCACCTAAATTAATACCGTACCTGTTCTAGTCTATATCCTAATATTCTATTATATTTTTTAGGATTACCAGCTAGTTTTCCCTTACAAAATGCTATATAAAATAATGACGCATAGTAATTTACAAATTGCAAGACATATATCTTTAATGTAAGAGAATTATTAAATTCAGTTTGCGTTCGTAATACTTCCAGTTCAGTCAGATATTCAGCTAAGTAGGAATACACCTGAAAAACCAAATCACTATTTCTTTACAAAATATAAAATGCTCTTTTAATTACAAATTATTAACTCTTATAAGGAAACTTATAAGATAAATGGAATATTTCTGGAAAAAATAGCTAATTGACTGAGCTCAAAACATTGACAATTATTGTAAAACATACTTCTAGATCCAGATACAGAAGTGCACCCATTTCTGATGCAATTCTTGAATAACTAGTATTTTTTACAAGGCATCGCATTATAAATATTTTTCTATTTCAGTAAACCCCACTATCACGCATATTTACTTGAATGGTATCATTTATGGTTGCTGCTACGCTAATCACTTTTTTCAAAATATTTATTCCTATCAATATTTTTTTACTGAATACAAGTTTAAAGAAGAAAAAATGACACTCAGAGTAAAATAAAATGATTTTATCAACACACAAACATCTGAAATAGTTATATAAATTTTAAAAAAATTCCATAAAATCCTCAAATCTTGTTTGAGTAGTGTCACTTATTAACTGAGAAAATAGATTTTGAACAAGTCCTGATGAGACCAAAACCAATGTGTTCCTGTATTATTAGGAGTATCCTAACTGAACAATTGTACAAAATTTCATAATATGTCACTTATGGAAGTGATAAATATTACTAAAAAGATTTATTTCTGGCAATAGCACCATTTTTTTTATAAATTTTTTTCATGACAAAAGCTACAATAAAGTGAATGCACAGTAATCTGTAATGATTATGTAAAGGTTAACAATGAAATAGTGGTTTTGCTGACATTGAGTTTCTCCTGAGAAAAAAATTGTAAATTTTGACAGAAAATATGATCTGAAGAAAAATGTTAATTTATGCTATTAAAAAAGTTCTTTAAAATAAATTCTAACAACCAATTTAAATATTATGTACAGTTAACTTTGAGGGTAGTACACTTGAAATGGACTGTCAAATTTTCATAAGTATATATAAAAATTTAGTCTGTAAACACTTTTAGAATGTTTTTAAAACTTTTTCAAACATTTCATTTGAATTATAAACAATTTTTCTATTAAGATACGATACATTCGTAATTATAACTCTAGTGATTTGGAACATATTGTGTTTGCTTCATTACAAATTCATGTCATAAATTAAATTGTTAGATTTAAGTGAAGTCTTGATTAGTAGAAGTTCTTTTCGATTAGCCAGCTGTTATACCTGTAAAGAATCTGTTTGTTTTTAAAATATCTAACTATTTTTTACTGATTATTTTTATTTATCTATTAATTTATTTTCTTCAATTCATTTTGTTAATATCTTGAATTTTGGATACCTGATAATACAGAGAGAAAGAACAAGACAGAAATTATAATAATTTTAAAAACAATAACTGTAAGAATATATTCTAAATTAATAATGAACATAAAACTTTATAATTTCAAATTCCTAGTTAGCCAGTAGATGTGAATAGTACTGTTCCTTATGACCAACAGATAACTAACTTTTACATGTAACCTCTATAAAACTATAAATCCTGTAAAAACTATATATAAATCAACTTCCTCATAAATCTTCAATCAGCCTTCCTCATACCAATATGTTAACATACCAAGATATATTTAGCATGGTGAATTAATATAGCTATTGCTAATTAATTTTAGTATAACTAAGTAAAGTAAATATTGTGCCAAGTAAAATCTCCATAAAATATTGGTGCACTGACAGAAGTGTGCAAATTAATCCAAACGCAGGGAATTTGTTTATTTCTATGTTGCTAGTACACTGCTTGACGACACTCATTCTTTAAGTTCTGTGTAATGTGAGATTACTGTTCTTTGATTATTTAGCAATTTTCATGTTAAAACAGTTTTGTAAAAGTTTAATGTTATAAATAGTGTAAAAACACTATTTTGTAATAAAAATGACAAAATAATTTTTTTTTCTCATAAATATATAATAATGGACATAACTAAGAAAGCATTCAAAAATTCTTTCTCTTTCTGAGCATAACAATATGACACAATGACAAACAGCTTTTGAATGTTATGCTAGACTAGGGGCAGTGAATGATCTAGTATACACGGATTTGAATACTAGATCATGGATACCAGTGTTCTTTGGTGGTTGGGTTTCAATTAACCACACATCTCAGGAATGGTCGAACTGAGAATGTACAAGACTACACTTCATTTACACTCATACATATCATCCTCATTCATCCTCTGAAGTATTATCTAAACGGTAGTTACCGGAGGCTAAACAGAAAAAAAGAGAGGGACAGTGAATGCTGTTTTAACACTTTTAAGAAAATGTTTTCTTTTTACCTCAACGGAAAGGTAAATGTGGTCATAAGAAAAATTACTCCAACACAGGATTGGTTGCTAGTGGTAAAAAGTAAACTTGATCCAAAATTATAGGCTTGGACTTAAATCAAGAATTAGCAGCCAGAATAACAGATTTACATGTAAAAACTGTTGTAGTTTTTAACACACCGGCAATGTGTAAAAAAAAAGGCTTGTCAGCCAAAGCACATGCTAAGTGGACCAAAGAAGACTGAAAATACGTTTGTTTTTCAAAAGACATTTTTAGTTTAGGAGCAAAGGGTTCCATACATTAGAAAAGCATCACATGAAAATACATCATTCGTTCATAACCAACATTCAGTTAAACAACCTCAGGAAAAATGTTTTGGGATTGTTTCATATTTGAAGGCCCTTGTTCATTACTTTCAGCAGAGAGT
Source organism: Lycorma delicatula (assembly GCF_047948215.1). Classification (NCBI taxonomy): domain Eukaryota; kingdom Metazoa; phylum Arthropoda; class Insecta; order Hemiptera; family Fulgoridae; genus Lycorma; species Lycorma delicatula. The sequence goes on from NC_134460.1 coordinate 71,442,061, forward strand.
ATGTTGAAAAGTGATGGATACATCAAGATTCTGAATGAAAGAGTTGTGACACAACTTCGAAACATATTCCCACAAGGAACAAAGTGTTCCAACAAGATTTGGCGCCATGCCATACTACCATAAGAGTAGAAAAGTTTTTTGAAGAACAAAACATTCAAGTGCTCCCTTGGCCTTGCAACTCCCCAAACTGAAAAAAACAACTCTCAAAAATGAATTGTACCACAAAAACTGACCTCATTAAAGCAATAATATTGGCATGGTTTCATGATGAAGAAATAAAAAAAAAATGTGTAGTACACTTGTTGGATGCCAAAATCGTGACCGTGAAGTGATTAAGAATAAAGGAGGACATATTTTAATTACTATATATTTACAAATTGTACAGGTATAATTTTTTCTACATAAAGTTACTTTTTATTAAAGAACATCTTTGATATTAAATAAATTTAATATCAAGTATCATCACTGTCCATTCCATTATTTATGATAAGCTGAACCACTGCAAAATGTATTCAAGATGATTCTGACACATCCGATCCAAAATCATAAAGGCACAGGATTTCACATTAATTTAGAACTTAAATGATGGCTTTTAGTTGAAGATAATACTTTTACTACAGTCTTTAATGATGAAACTTAGATTCACCATTTTGAGGTGGAATCCAAAAGTCAAGAATATGGAACAGAAATAACTGAGTTCGCCCACCAGGGAAAAATTCAAAACCTATTCATCAGCCAGTAAAGTGATGCTAATGGTGTTTTGGGAATTCACAGGCCCAACTTATTGCAATTTTTTAGAAGAGAGATGTACAAACAATAGTGAGTACTATTGTGACATGCTAGAAAATATAGCCAAACCTGCAATAAGGAGGAAATGTACAGGTTCTCACTCAAAAGGTGAAGTTCTGCATGATAATTAATGCCTGCCTCCGTGCCACAAACTTTTTTCAAAAGTTTTGTTGGGAAGTGTTGACACATCTATCTCTTACAGTCTCAAATTGACAACAATGAATAGGTTAAGAATACAATACAAGAATTGCTCAGATACAAAAGTAAACAATACTTTATTACTGGAATAAGAAATCTCACAGAAATATGGGACTGGAGTCTAAATGTTGACGAGGATTATGTTTAAAAGAAGTATTATTTTCATTATCATTGAATAAATAATGATTTCCTTTAGAATGAATTTTATTCTAATATAAAATATGCTTACCCTTGATTACTTGTTGCTAGGTTGATTACTCATGAAATAGGCATACACTTAAAATAAGATTTCTTCCTATAAAATTCTCAAAATAAATTTCAATAGCAATTTTTAAAATTTAAATAACTTATCACTATTTTATTACAAGATGTAGTACATTTTTAATTTTTCATGTTTTACCTGATAAACAATACTGATAAGCAAAAGGTTAAGAAAAAAAACAAAAACGATAAATTTGGACTGCACTTTGATGGATTTCTACAAAATGTACACCTAGGAAAAATTTTCAAAATACCATCCTCTAAATGATTCCCAAAACTTATTCTAACCGCTAAGAAATGCAAGTTAGAACCTGTACTGGTTTACTCCTTTTAAAAGTAAACCAGTCTAGAATTAATACGTAAATAAAGAAAACAATACTTAATTACCAAGTTGAAGATAAAAATTAATATTAAATTAATCACAGCACCAGTGCCAGTACACAATATAATTGAATAAGTTGATATTACGTCATCCTGTTGATACATATTTAAAGCAGCAAGTGCTGACATTCGATACAATATAACTCCTATTACACTAGACAGAGCAAGGATTACCTAAATAAAAAAATAAAAAAAAAATATAACAGACTTCATAAAAACAAAATGCAATGATAAAACATTCGATAACATAGAATTTATAAATGATATATAAGTTTGAAACTGAATCTTATGAGAAAAGTTGAATAACTGCTAGATTATTTTCTAATTTACTAAAAAAAATTTAGTAAATTTTTAGAAAAAATTGTAAAAATATTTAGTAAATTTACATTGTAAAAAACCCTTAAGCATGTTAAAATAACCAAAAGTGATGTTCCAACTGTTTTAAAGCACCAAGGTGCTTATATTTCACATCAGTAAGACATGGCTTTCTATTCTAAAAGGATCATGTTAAAAAAAATTGCGTTCATGGATTATTCAGCCACTACAGACATTAAACATCAATAAAACTTACAAAATAGAATAAATATTTTATTTTTTAAAAACTAACCAAAAATTGAAAGTAAATACTTTTTCAATTATTTTTAAATTTTAACTTTTTGAAATTAGTACAATTAAAACTAATTTAATTAATTCAAAATTTAATTAATTAAAAATTAATTTTGAACATTCATAGGAAAATATCTTGATTGTTAGAATCATTTGATTATCATTCATTACATTATAGTCATAAGTAAAAATGGCAAAAAAGAATAAAACATATCTTCAAATCATAAATGTAAACAAAATTTTATATATTTTTATTTTGTTTAAAGAATCAATCAATCATGTTGAAACATGTAGCCAGGCCAACATAGAAACTTTTTCAACAAAATAAAACACAGTCAGTTTATTTGGCTGAGTAAGATTTGAAAAACACTAGAAAAAAAATTAAGAATAATACATGGTAGTCAAACTGAGAACCTCCTTTTATTGAAGTTGATAAAATAAATTAAAAGACACCAATAACAACCAAATTTGAATAAATATTAATTTTAATGCAAAATTATAAAATCATAAATATTTAATAAAAATGTTTTTTTTTTTTAAATCGAATCTATTTTTGTAGAAATTAATTAAGTAGTAAGGAACTGGAAAAATTAAAAAAAAGATATATCTTTATAAAAGTAATATATATATATATATATATATATAGACTCATAAAAAATGGAATGATTATTAAAAAATAGCCTTGCAAGTTAGGACTATTCTGTTACATAATAGGATAATTTGCTAGTAGAAGTAAAAGATTGGCTACTTCAGTACATCCTTGAAAGTTTATCAAACAATTTCAATTAACCAACACTGCATTAAAAAAAATAGACAAACTAAGAAAAATTTGCTTTAACAAATGACAAATTTTTTTTTAATATTGATATTTAATATCATTTTGAACTGATCTCCAAATATGTTGTTTATACAAAACTTAAGACAATGTTAAAAAAAATAAATCTATTACATTAATGATAATAAAAATCAATTTCTTACCAACAAAACCCAAAATATAATCCAAGTACTTTCAACTCTTAAATCATCTGGAGGGGCATAAAAAATATTGAAAATACATTTATGATATCAACAAATATTTTAGTTCATCAGAACAGCATAAAACAACTTTTTGTAAAATCAAAATTAACATTAAAATTGTTTATAAAAAATTAATTACTTAAAATCTAAACCTCAATATGCCTGTTTTATCTAGCAGAATCATTAGTAAACACTACAAAAGTATGTATAAAAAGAAACATAAATAAAAGAAAAGAGAAGAAATTTTAAAAACATATTAATTGATAAACAGTACATAGAAACACTATAAAAAAAGTGTTTAATAGAAACAAGTTCTGTACTTTCAGAGAATTTCAATAGAAAGTTAATAAAACTTATTAACTTTCATATAAAAAAAATTTCAGAATAACAAACTGCTTTTCTTTTAAAAAATAAAATAAAAAAATAGTCGTCAAATAAATAGTATTTATGAAACAAGGCAAAAAAGTATTTTTAGATTTTTAGAGCAAGTATAAAAAAAATAAAAATAAAGATTTATCCCGTACTACTTAAAATTTTGAGTTAAATATTTTTAACAAACTAAACCACGGAACAAGAACAAGAGAGATGTGTTATAAATTAATTTTAATACAATAGATTCTTTCTTGATTGTCTTGTGATAGGGTGTCTAATTAAACTGGTATTATCATAGTCTTAACTTCTAATGCTTTGTTTAGTGATTGAATAAAATATGTAATTTACATATTCCCATTCATTTTGAGATGGTTGATCATTTTAACTTAACTGTGTAAGCAATAAAAGATAATGTTTTCCCTTTTATCATTCAGTCACTAAAATCCTCTGAATATACCACAGCCAAACTACATCATCTAAAATCTCTGAATTAGGTTTCTTTAAAGTACAATATGACATTTATTTAAAGAGCCAATTAGAAAGGTATCACCTGTTTGCTCAAAGGCAATACTTTCTGTAGAAATTTTAATAAAATAAGAAACCCAAATTAGACCATTTAATTAATACAATGAAAGGTAACATTTTTAAACATCAGAAGTAGAGAAATTAAATTAAAACACTTTGGCATTATAAAGGGACCCTAAAAAGAGGAGGAATAAATAATACAATGTTAATGAGGTATCTATATAACCTAACACACAAGTATTTAATTTTTATACTAACTAAAAATAGACTAAAGGGGAAAAAATAATATAAACTAAAATAAATCAAGGTTTAAATGTAAAAAGCTCTCCATTCTATAAAAATTTGTTGGGTAAACTAAAACAACTTTTTTATAAATGTATGTTAATTTCAGTCAATGCAGTGCATTAGCAGACAAAGCACATTAGATCTGGAGGATCGAAATAGGAGAAAAGATTTTTCCCAAGTATGAGAGACCAAGTGGAAAAGGTCCTTTTAAAGGTGTGTTTAATAACATATGATATTTTTATAAAAAATATCTTGTTGCTTATTTTTTTTTTATTATCATAAAGTTATCTAAGTTTAGTTCTGTCCATTGAAGTATTGCTCTCACTCTTAATGAAATGGTGGAAGGGTAATGACTCTGGTTGTAGTTATACATACATATGTCATTCTGTTGTCAGATAGAATTACCATGCTCTCAAGAACCGTAATCGTTAGACTAGCTACTGTTGGAAAGAGTCTGTGTCATATTTAACTCTTCCTGTGTTTGTACAGCATTTTTCATCAATAATATAAAGCAGTACTTTTAAGTATTATTACTGCCAGAAATTACATTAGTCTGAACATACAACTGTAAGTTTTCTACATAGTACTTTTTATATACTGTAGAAGGTTTATATTTTTTCAAGAATCATTAGTTAACTGCTGGTTTTAGCGAGTTTTGTCATGCAATGACTCCAAAAAGAGGAGGCCTGTCACTCACCTGTTCGTGACAAGGCAGTTTTTGATCTGGACATAATGGTTCATAGCCAAGCGCAGGAAATGGTCTGCAGTATGTAGTCCAGTCAATGGGAGAAAAAAAAATCTATTTTTGAAGAAAATTAGTAGAGTTTAGGGAAGTACATGGGATGGAAAATTAGGATAAGTATAACTTTTTTATACACGACTGGACAAAACCTTTGCTAACTGGACAAAATGGCAGCTGTTCAAAGGTGGTGAAAATCTTTTTTCAATTTTGTAGGCCAAGGTAAACAACTTCCTAGGTGAAGAAGTTCTGAATAAAGGTTGCAGGTATTTACCTACAATTTAAGCCCTTAAACATTGAATTTTGAATATTAGTTACTACAAAAAAAGCCGAAAAACCATTAAAAGTGACAGTTATTTGCAAAGCTAATATTTGTTGCAAAAATAAGTTTTTTTACTATTTTTAATGTTTTAAAAGTTAGCTCTTAGAATTCCCAATTCAATCAGTGGTTATACAAGAAAAGTTAGTTTATTCATTCAAGTCAAAGTATGGAGACATATTTTAAGGGACATGTTGCTTCTGAGTTTATATTTTTGCAGAAGTACTGTCACCAACTGACTGTAGTTTTAATCACTTTTGTTGCCTAAAAATCCATGAATGATTCCCTCTAAGGCTTCTCAGGCTTCCTTTTCTTTCCCCTACAAATTTCAGTCAAATGCAGGATCCTTTACAAGTTGTCGAATCTGTGGCCCAACAAAAATACCTTCCTTAACTTTTGCATCACTTAGTGTAGGAAATTTATCTCTTTAGTACTTCTCGGTTCATACTTGACAAAATGTTTCATCAAACCAAGCTTTATATGGACGGGTGGAAGAACATCTTTTGGGTCCACGAGAGGCTCAGCAACATTTTTCTCACTACAGTTAAGATTTTTTGCAGATCAGTCTGCTTGAATATAGTGTGATTTTCTATCCCTACTGTACCACATACATAAAAAGCAGCAGTATTTAGTGTATCCCAGTTGCATTTCTAAGAGTGCAGCGATGACTTTTAGATCGCCACAGATTTTCCACTTATGTTCAACATATTTGATTCTAGGAGAATTGACATGTTTGCATACGTCTCCATGTGAACTCATCCCAACCCCATATGGGAAGACGACACCCGCCTTGTGACACTTCCAGTCACCACACTTTACCCCCTGTTCCTAGCCCTAATGAGCTTTAACGGGAGCCTTCATGTGAACTGCATGACCAATAGGAATAGAAGGAAGACAGCTGCCGTTGTGAAGTAATACAGTTTTTAAACTAAGCTTGGAGGAGTTTATGAATAGCCTCCAGTCAATTGAATCATGATTCAAATTCAACCATTTCATCAAGCCATTAACATCGCAGCAAACAACAAAATTGTTTTTCTTCTAAAAAAAGAAAGCAGATCCGTATGATGATATCTGTACTGTGAGGCCCTGACATCACATTGGAGAAGATTCCATTGCTGTCTCAAATAAGATCACTTGATTCCACTTGACTCAGTCTATGCGCTTTATCATCTTTTTTATTGTCAAAATCAGAGTCATGGGATGTGGAAGACTTGTTGGATTCTTCTTCTTCCACACTGTCTTCATTTTCTACTTCAAGCTCATAATTTTGTAGTGGAGTAGGAACTGGTAAACTATCTGATGTGGAATAGGTCAAATAGTAGATGGAAGATTAGGATATTGAACTGTTCCTCTTTTCTTCACTGACTATCCTGCCTTAATAGGTGGAATCAAGCAGAAATAGCAGTTAACTGTATGGTTTGTAGGCTCCTGCCAAACCATAGGCACAGCAAAAGCCATAGATCGTTTTTTATTTTTTAGCCATTCTCATAGTATAACTGAACAAGGGTTGCAACATATATGTGGAGCCCATGACTTATCCTGGTCCCCTACGTTCATATCAAAATAGGCAGTCTTAACAAGAGGCATCAGATTGTGTTTCTGTGACAAAAATGTTATTTCACCACAAATGTAACAAAAATTATTCACTGAATTTACACGTTTTGATTTAACTAATTTTTCACTTCAAAAGCACTCAAAAACCAGAAATTCTGCACTAATTACAACACAAACAATATGAAATTCATAGTTACAGCAACAGTAACAATATTTATAACCTATAAACAGCTGGAGAATGTTGTTTTGTCATTTAACAGGTATGACAACTCGAAAAACAAAATTATCCCCACACAAAAAATGTAGATCGGGTAAAAAATGACATGTCATTGTATCTCCAAAACAAGAGCTGATAAGTAATTTTTATGGTGATTTTTGAACTCAACAGATGAAAATACATAAGAATAAGCTATCTTTGAGCCCAAAACATTTTCATTGTTGGGCAGTGTTATTTAAATTTATCAATTTTTTTCATCTATTAAAAAAAAACAAAGCGTGTGGTACGTATATAAAAGCAGACTATATCTGAAAAAATATGTAATAAGTAATAGCGCGATAGTTATTTTTTCGAGCAACCCCAGTTAAAAAAAATGGTCTCAATCCGTCCAAAATTCATGGAGACAGCGATTTTTTCGCACTTCACTAATTTTGTCCAGTCGCATAGAAACAAGTTATGCTTATCCTGCTTTACAACCCCACATACTTCCCTAAACTCTGATAATTTTTTTAGCAAAAAAATCCCTATTGACTGGACTAGTGAAAGTTTTTTGAGAATGAATCAAAAAGTATTTTAGAAAAGAATGACTCTTTAATTCCTTTTCAAAAAATTGGAGAATGTACTGTTGCTGCTCTTAAAATTAATCAGAATACAGTTTCCAATATTAGTAAAGAGAAGTCTTTTATTGTGGAGAAAGGTTCATCCAAATTATCAACACCAGGCAAACAAGATCAAGAAATTCTTCAGTAACCGATTTAAATATGTTTGCTGCTGATGCCATTCACCAATATAATTACAACTACTACTCAGAGAAATAATATCTAACGATTAAGAACTTAATTTCCCTTCAGGAGGCTGAGTTATTTTACGGAAAATAGTCATCAATACTAAAACTATTGCATAATATCGGCTTCGAGTACCAAAAAATTAATAGCAGGAAAATTTTACTTGAAAGAGGAACATTGTTGCTCATCGTAGTATTTTTCTGAAGTAAATGAAGACTGTTAATTTTAATGAAATTGTTTGGTTAGACGAAACTTTGGTTTATGTTAATAACTCAAACCCAAAAACATGGAGTGATGAAACTCTTGAAGGTCTATATAGGCCTGTGCCTATATAGGTCGATAGGCCTGTGCCTATCGGTCAAGGTGGAAGATTAATTGCCTATCATGCTGAAACAGTTAACGGGTTTGTGAATGAAGCACTAATAATGTTCAAATCAAAGAAAATAAACAACTACCACAAGGAGATGAATAATGAAACATTCATAAAATGGTCCAAAAAACGCTTTTGTAAAAAGTTAAACAGAGTAGCATCATAGTAATGGATAATGCTTCATATCAGTGGATGCAATTAGATAAAGTACCGACTAATGCTAATCAGAAACATGAGTTGATTGACTGGCTAGTTTCACAAGGGGTCAATGCAGACCATTCAATGACCAAAGGACAACTTTTGTAAACTATTCAAGGAAAATACTTTCAATAGCTATCTACGAAATAGTAAAAGAAACAGGCCACAAAGTCATTGGATTGTCTCCCTATCATTGTCACTTCAATGCTATGAAAATTGTGTGGAGTTACATCAACATCAAAAGATATGTAAAAAAGAATAATAAAAAGTTTACAGTGATGGAAATAGAAGAAATTACATTGCAAGAAATAAATAGTGCAACCTCTCAAGACTGGAGAAAAGTGGAACAAGTTAAGAGGAGATATATATGAAGCCACACAACAAAAAAATTCCCTTGGACATAGACACTTCAAATATAAAGTTACAAGAATCATCTGATTCGTCTTCCAGTTCCAATATTAGCTCTGAAGATGACAAAATGGACAGAATTCAACCACTTTCTGATGAATAACACAGTATTAATTTATAATATTTATTTTTATTGTAATTATTTTTCCAAATTTAAATAACATATTGTAACAATTATTATTATAAATAATTAATGTGAAAATAAAATACATTCTAATTTACTGTAAATAATTATAAATAATAAAAAAATTACAAAAAAATATGAAACAGGGCAAAAATAATACCAAAAAATTAAATTAAAAATGACATTTCGGGAAATAAATAGCTGACTCTTAACTTTCAGAGAAAAGAATTGCTAAGTCAATGGCGATAGTGAGTGAGAGAGATGAGAAGGGTAATTGAGAAAGAGGTCAGATACGTTTGGCAACATTCGACATCTCACTTTCCTTCCGAGGGCCTCATTGTTGCTACGATATTAACTACCAGAACAAACTGTCAATAACATCAGTATAACAAATTGTAAAAAAAACCTTTTCTTTCAGTTTTCTTGTGGGTTTTTTTTTTAATATATCAGTTATTTATTAAAATAGCTGAGCACAATTGCAAAACTGAAAAAATTCTACACAATTTTGCTAGCGAGTGCTTTTTTCTACAACCAACAAATTCTGGAATATTTAATAAAGAAAAAGCTGTTCACTAAGTACATGCATGACTGCTGCAGCAGTGTATCAGGTTGTGTAAATATGAAACCAGAATTTGCCCATAGATGGCCCTAGCTGTCAATATAGTTACCATCAAACCACATCATTGGTGTCATTTTCCTTCTTTGACAGCTGACAAAGATTTTCAACTCACAACAACACAAGTTTCATACAACAGCACAGTTTTAATTAGTATTGAACATGTCGAGTTTTGTACCTTCAAAGTACGATTTGCCAACAGTATTGATTTTCTGTTACCATTTAAAGAAAACTGCAGCAGAATCGCATCAAATGCTTGTTGAAGCTTACAGTGAGCATGCTCTTGGTAAATCACAGTGTTTTGAGAGGTTTAAAAAAAATTCAAAATTGGCGATTTTGACATGAGAAACGAAGAACGGTGGAAGACCACCGAAAAACGCAACAACAACTTGCAATCAATTAAATATAACACAAGACGCCATCTCCATATGTTTGAAACCCGTGGAAAAAATCCAGAAGATGGGAAAATGGGTTCCACATGAACTGAATTAAAGACAGCAAGAAAACCAGAAAACCACTAGCAAAATTCTGCTCGCCAGATACAAAAGAAAGTCATTTCTACATCAAATTGTGATAGGTGATGAAAAGTGGATATATTTCTAGAATCCTATGCGTAAAAGATCATGAGTAACTCCAGGCAAACCATCAACATCGCTTTCAAGGCCAAATTGCTATGGAAAGAAGACAATGCTCTGTGTTTGGTGGGATCAGAAGGGTGTGATCTACTATGACCTGCTAAAACCTGGCGAAACCATTAATACTGAATACTACCTACAACAAATGATCGATTTGAATCAAGCATTGCGTGAAATACAACCAGAAAATCAAAACAGGCAGCACAAAGTGAATTTGCTTCATGATAATGTACCACCACAAACAGCAAAACTGGTCAAAGAAACAATTGAGATATTCAGTTGGGAAACACTTTTGCATGTGGCTTACTCAACAAGACTTGGCTCCATCCAACTACTATTTATTTTTATCATTAGGACACACACTTGCTGAGCAGCGCTTCACTTCTTATGAAAATGGCTCGATGACTGGTTTGCCTCAAAAGAGCAACTGTTTTTTTTTTTGATGTAGCATTCATAAATTATCAGAGAGATGGGAAAAATGTATAGCTAGCGATGGACAATATTTCAAATAAAGTATTTTTTATCGTTTTCATACAATATACGTGTATTTTCTACAAAAAAATTCCGATTTCATATTTACGTACCTGGTATACTTACTAGTTGCGCACGCCATTAACAAATGCCCATAACTTTTGATCCAATAAATATATTTGAGAAAATTAAAATGGCACATATAACTAATACTAAAGACAATTAATTAATCATATTTTAAAAGTATTTTGAATGTTTGAATTCTCGGTTTACTTAAGTGTGAAATTTCCCAATTTGTTTATTTAAGCCCTATACTTCTAAACAAATTTCAGAAAACTAAAAAGCCACTATGTAATTTCTTCTTAAGACCGTTACTTACGAATTCTATAAAGGATATATCTAAAGGCTATCATCTTTTTTATAACAAATTTTCAGTTGTCTCATATGAAAAATGCATTTTCATGTCTTCCCTAATTAGAAAAATCAATCAGTATCTATTGTAATTTTTTAAATTTAAAAATGATTTAGCAGTTATCAGTGAAATAGAACAGGTACTTCTGGATGGTGGAATTTTTTACTAAAACTTTAACTCTCCTGGGAATTGTAATAGCAAAAGGTTAAATAAACTCAAAAGAGATGAAAATATCAATATAAATAAAATTGCTATAAAAGGATAATGAAAATAAATTTTCATAAAAACTTTGTAAAGTTGTAGATAAATAATGTTTTCTACTGATATGTAAACCTTACTATAGAGAATTTTTAGTTCTTCAAAATTTGCATACAAGTACAAGACTAAGAAACTGCAAAATTTCACAGTTAAACAAGTAAATCAAGAACTCAAACATTCAAATTATTTTCAAATTATGACTAATTGTCTTGAGTATTAGTTATACATGCTGTTTTTAATTTCTCAAATATATTTATTGGATCAAAAGTTATGGGAATTTGTTTATGGTGCATGCGACTTGTAAGTATATACTGCTGCAGCACTCACATGCCTACTCATTGAGCAGCTTTTTCTTTATTAAATACTGCCGAATCAACTGGTCATAGAGAAAAGTGCTCACTAGCAAAATTGTGTAGTAGTTTCTCTCAGCTTTCCGATAGTGCCAGCGACATTTTGCTACTTTTAATAAGTAACTGACATATTAAAGAAAAACTGTAAGAAAAAAAAAAAAGATTTTTTTACAATAATTTGTTATTAAAAAAATTAGCATACAATATTTTTAGAAAAATTTCAATCGTTAATCCACACACCTTTTCGGACCCTTTCCACTTGGTCTCTTGTTTGGGAAAATATTTTCTCCTAATTCGACCCTCCACATCTAATATGTCTCGTCTATAGTTTGAACTTTCTCTGTAATCATAAAATAAACAATCAATGAGAATGTGAGGAAAATTACATGGCAACTGTATACTAGACATATTAGTACATCTCCAGAAGTCATGACTGATACAAGATTACTTCCTTGGTGACTGTCTCACACTAATGACCTTTGTTATAATACCCTGTCTTAATTTGTCATAATCTGTTTCCAACAGTCATCCACAATTTGCTACACATCTCTTAACTGACATTTTATTATGCATATTCAACCAAAACAATTCACAAAGGTTGGCTGAATGAAAGTTTCCTTTTGCACTAACATCAGCTCATTCATTACCGGTAATTCCTATCTAACAAAATTCTGACAGGTGCACTGTGTCATCAAAAACAGAAATTTGAATGTGGAAAAACTGGAAGCAAAGTAAAAATATAAGTTATTGCTTTGATTGCAGTCAATGAATCAACACAGAACACGATCAAACCTCTCCTCAATGTAATGCAAAACCAAGATTAGGTATAAAGTTCAACAGTAAATAAACTGGTTTCTTCAGAAGGAAAACCTTATTATGTGATATTCCTAATGAACCTCACGTTAATTTGTATTCCTACCGACGATGCCGTGTTAAGAAAATTTAACTTAAAAATACATGTTTGATATGCACCCCAATCTGTGTGACTCGGCACATATAAATACACTTACGCTTAAATTTTAATACACTTATTTTTAATTTATGTTTGTCAAAATAGGTCTAAGCATTTTATTTGTGGCAATACTGAGAACATTTACACTTCAAAAACAATTTTGGAGTATTGTTTGACTATAAATGAGAAAACCAAAGATATTGTTTTGGTGACTGAAAATTGAATCCTGTGTATTTCATCCAACTTTCTAAGAGATTTATTGAATCTTTTAGTAAACATTCAGCCAAAGGCAATGGGAATCTTAACAAACAATATAAGGTAGATCTCATCATTAACTGTTGTTGTACCAAATATAAAATTAACTGGATTTTCTTTACTAACTTGGATTTATTGAATCCTCCTAATGCTTACTTACTCATAAATATGATAAAACAATTCATTAATAATAAAGATGTAAAAAAAACAACACCATACAGTAATACAAATATAGAAATAAAGAACAATAAAACATGACAAATGACCAATTTCAAACCATCACAAATGTTTGTTTTAATTTACATGGACAATAACATGCAACTTTCACTCAGAAAATGATAGTGAAAGAGGAAGGAAATGAACCATAGTCATAAAAATACATAATTCCATAGAATGGTTGGACTAATTTTTCAGATTGCAGTGGTAATCCTAGTGATAACAAAATATATAAAACATTATAGTCCACAAAATGAATACTACACAGTAATTTAATAAAATAAATTAAATTATTTTGGTACTTACATATTAACGCCACCGCAGCTACAGCTGCTGTTTAGGTTATGTTGACTTCGTGTACTGACAAATCGTACATATATCAAAATAACCTAACTAAATATAACCTATGCTCGCTTTGTTCGCTAACCTCTTACGTATTAACACCACTGCAGCTACAGCTTTATTTAAAAACAAAGTAGTCAATCGGATTTCGGTGGATTAACATTAATTGGATCTCGGTGCTATAACATTAAGGTTATTATTTATAAGTTATATATATTATGCATATTTAATGTTAATTATAAGAGGTTAGCGAGCGAAGGTTATATTTAGTTTGGTTACTTTGATATACGTATGATTTGTCAGTACACGAAATCAACATAACCTAAACAGCAGCTGTAGCTGCGGTGGCGTTAATACCTAAGTACCATTATTTTTAGTAATATAAGCAAATAAACCACATGAAATATTTTTCATTATTAGAGGATCAGTTAAATCAGTAGGATGTTTCAGCCTAAGTTGGTTAACAGAGTAATTGTACTGTATATATATATATTCCCAAATGATGATAATGATATAAAAGCTGAAATATTTAAGCTATATTGTGAGTTTTGTTTTTTGTAAGAAGTTGATTATTATTTTTATTTTACCATCTAGATAGCATTATAGCAGAACTATAGCTGTAGAGGGTAAAGTATTGTAATCGGGGCAATTTGGGAATATGTGGTTTTCACCAGATCTTGTTGTTTTGACACCTAAGGAACCCAAAAAACTAGATGGAATGTTAATGTTAATGATGAACTAGATGTTAATATGTATATATGTTTGGTGTCTGCCTCTAAATCACCTTATATTTCCAGAACTACTGGACCAATTTTGGCCAAACTTGTCAGTTTACTTCTACAGAGTGCTGGGAAGTCACCGTACCCTCAAAGTTAACAAAAAATATGAGTTAGGATATGTGTTTAGAACATATATCAGAGTCGGTTGGCAATAGTTTTTTACAACTTCATACACTCTGAGTAAATGCAGTTGTGCTAAAATGTTTGGCACGAGTAGTTATAATGTTGAGGAGCGGTTAGTGACAAGTGTATGAGTTCATGAATGACAACATATAAATTAAACAATGAAGCTAATTAGTAACATGTTTATCAACACTTTAATATGTGGTAATCATGAAAAGCAACAATGTTGGTTTGGAAAAAAGTTTGTTAGAATTAGGCAGTGTTTTTAAAGGTAGGCTGTGATTTAAAATTTATTTTTAAAATAGATATAAACAGAACAAAAAAATTTCTAGATGTTAGCATTGAAATTAACAAAATAACTCTGCTGTACCGGAAACCTATTACCAATAAAATAACTATTCATAGAAAATCAAATCATCCTTGATCTCATAAGATTAACATGAATACAAATATGATAACAGAGCTATCCATTATACACAAAATAATAAAGAAAAATTAAATATAGAAATAAATATCATAAAACAATTTGCTATTCAAAATGGATATAGTGTTTTGTTAATTGATAATATACGTAAAAAAACAAACATCAAAACTTAATAGTACAATAACTCTAAAACCAAGGATAAATTTAAACCTGCAAATAAAAGTAAAACCACATAATAAAATACTTAAAAAACATAAAGATGCTGATTTATACAATTTGCAGGTTTTATGTATGATAATGTGTAATGATTGTGAGGATATTTAAATAGGTAAAACTAATAGATTGTTTAAAGCCACATTTATGAACATTTTAGGCATTATAAAAATAAAAAATTGGGCTTCTCTAATGTTACAGATAACCTTATAACCAATAAACATTCCATTTCTGATGTTAATACTAATTTAGAGATATTAGTAATTAAAAAAAGTAAACATAAATAAAAAATATTATAGAAAAATATTGTGTGTATATGTGTGTGTGTGTGTGTGTGTGTGTGTACTTCTTGAAACAGCCACAGAATAACCAACCAATCTACTGTTGTTACAAAATATGGTAGTCTTCTGTGAAGTAAACTAATTTATTTCTTGATGTTAAGAGAATTCATTTTGATTTTCAGACAAATTAATAAAAAAACTTTACGTCTAAAGTGAGGTTAAAAAGACCGGCCTCATCTAAATGTAATTTGACAGGGTTTCTGTGTGCACTACAGCCCACTCTCAATACTCCTGTAATGTAATTTTTTGCAAGTTATTTACGTCTGTGGAAACTGAAAAAGAAGTTCCCTTCGATAAATCATTTAATTGTTATTATGATATTTCAAACTACACCATGCACTTTATATAACCCAATAACTTACAGCTCATTCAGTTCAATTTTAGCCAGTTTATGTTGTGTAAAGTTAACATTATTAACTAGTGTAGTGCACTTTCCCATTAAGTGAAATTTAAAAATAAAAAATAAAACAAATTTTTGTCACAAAATGATTTATAAACATTTTGTTTTACTTTGAAAATGTATGTAAAATTTATTCAGTTCATTGTGAGTAATGTTTATCACAATGATATTTGTTTAAGGTATAAAGATATGATAAACTTAAATTCAACAAAACTGTAAAAAAATTAAAATTACTTCAAAGGCAATTGGTTTTAAAATGGAAATTGGGCAGATTATGTTCAATGTATTTAAGCATTTTAAAAATATAATGTTTTGATGTAGTTTAAGAATAACATTCTAGAAGTTTGTCTATCAAAGAACTGATTTTAGAATAGAAATTATTAGCTCTTTATCTTCTTAAATAATTTATTATACAACAATTAATGATTGTTTAATTGTCAGAGAAATTTTCATTCATTATTCTTGAATTTAACTGACAAATATTTTTTTATATTGTTCTAATGATAAATAATATGCAAGGTTTATCACAAAGTTCTCTTGGAACTTTCATAATCTATTCTACCCATGAAAATAATAGAAAGAATACATATTAATACAAATCCTAAAATTCTTCGTTTGCAAGTGAAGGCTAGAGAAAGATTTCACTTGGTTTTCAGCTACTCCATTGAAATGAGGTCGAACTGAAATTTTTAGGATTTAATTAAGGAGTGAATTAGCGATTTATTATGTATGGGCTTTGACCTGAAAATCAAATAAAATAGGTTCCAGAACCATACTTGCAGTACTATTTTCAACACATTCCTTAGCATGCTTCTGCACTGCTTATATTGCTCTTTTTAGTTCTTTAGGGATGTCCTTAAGTTGCTCAGCCACATTAATTCCTCACAAATATGTACTTTAGTTTTACATACAATATTTTTCATCCATCCCCAGATGTAAAAATCTGAAGGTGTTAGATTAGGCATTCTTGATGGCCAGGGATGTGGACATCCAAGACCAATTCATTTCACAGGGAAACGATAATTTAAGTGAGTGGTAGTAGCACAGAGAAATGGGGGAGGGGGTGTGCCATCATACTGAAAGTATACTTTATGACTCAGTGCTAGAGAAACATCTTAAAAAAGCTGCGACAATTCTTCTTAAAAAGTGCAGATGTACCTCATCATTTAAGCAGCCAGGTAATATGAACTGGTCCCAACAGCTGATTGTGGAAAAGGCCGTATCATACATTGACACTAAAATGATGTTGAAAATTGCTTTCAACCATTTCATGAGGATTTACTTCTGGCTATGTATGCTCATTGTGTAAGTTGTTGAAGCCATCTCGAGTGAAATTTACCTCATCGGTTAACAAAATGTACTTGTAGAGTTGCCAATTTATATTCCACCAGTTGCAAAACTCCAAGTGAAGCACACCGTCTCCTGGTTTAGATGTTGAAATGGCTCTTACGATAAAGATAAGACTTGCTTTGTTTAAGTGTCCTTAAAAACCATCAAATGCGAAATTCTGATTCGCTTAGAAAGATACTGTGTACTGAAACCTGGACTGCTTTGAACTGCATCAATAATAATTTCATCAATAACAGCGTCATGTTGGATAGATCATTCGTAATTTATACAAATACTAGGTAGTGAACCTGTTTCCCAAAGATTGCAAAAAGCTGCACTGATTGTTTTGGGATCTGGAATCCTCTGATCTGATTCGGAAAACATATTTTATATTCTATTACAGCAGCCATAGCATTACCATTATTACATACAACCAAAATGAATGCCATATTAGCGTATTTCTCTGTTGTAAATAAGTACGGCATTATTTCAATGTTGAACCAATCACGTTCAAACTAAATTTCACAGAAAACCTTCGTAACAACAGTGCAGTTCACAGTACCACATATACTTAATGTACCTAACAGAAATGATTTAAACACTAATACAGTATTGCGCATTGTGATCAGCTGTTATTTTATTGCCAGCTTTGAAATAATAATTTTTCAAATAATTTATTGTATTTCTGTCATTAATAAAAATAGCATTATCTAATTAATTTTTATTCATTTATTTTTATTTTACAACTGTGTAATATCCAGCTTCTGTTTAAATCTTTTTACAGCAATTTTTAACAGTAAATTTAGATTTACAAATTTTTCACATCACCAAAAAAGTATTTGGTTTTTGTTTACATTAAAGAAGTACTTTTCTGACAAATGTACTGTTCCTAAATAAAATTCTTATTTTTCTAACTTTTCTTTGTTTTATTCAACTTATCTTACACCATTTTGTTCAGGATTAATTCCCTACAAATTGTTTTTAAAAGTTTTATGTGTTTATTACCCATTTAACAAAGTTATTGTATGCCAAACATTAAAAACAGGGTCTCTTACCCCAATTTATTGATTTTCACCTCAGATTTCTCAAAAACTGTTGCAGAAACAAAGTCAAAAACCATAAAAAATCACTGACTCTGCCCCTTAATTAGCATCCTAAAAATTTCCGTACGACCCCATTTCACTAGGGTTGCTGGAATCTGTGTGAAATTTTTCACTTGCTTTAACTTGCAAACGAAACATTTTAGGAATTATATTTATATTATGAACTTTTTCCATTACTTTCACGAATAGAATAGGTTATGAAAGTTGGGGAGAACTTCATGATACCCTCTGTATATGTATATAGCTTTCAAAATTACTCAAATTTTTTGAAATTTCAAAACCATTTTAAGATTTAAATAATTAAAGCATATGTTATTTCTCTTCGACAAATTTATGTGAATTTTGTAAATATTATACATTAAACAACTTAAACTAAAAATATTATATAAAAATACATACACACCAGTAAAATAACAATTGAAAAACTAAACATAGTTGAGGGAACATGTACAGTCCAGAATGGTACTTTTTTCTCCAGCACATTTGTTTTGGCATTTAACTGTGACTTGACATTTAAAAGAGATAATTTAGCAAGATACCTTGGTCTAGGATTTTCTTCATCCACACCCCAACCAGTAAGATTCCACCTATAAGTTATTTCGGCAGAGTATCGTTTCCAATATTCAGTAAAAATTGCAGCTATAAAACATAAACCCATTAAAATTGTCATTACTTTTTTTCTTCATAATAAGTTCAATGTACATACAGAACGGCAATTAAAATAACAAAATAAACCCTTCTTAAATTTAAGAACCCACTATTAAAAGAGAAAATTCTGTAATTAAGGGTACTGGCAATTTTGTCTATATCATTGCATCAGAACCAATTCTAACTAGTGTTAAAAGATTTACAGTTCCCAGTAATATACTGGTATATAATATTATAGGATATATATTTTTATATTGAATTATATAAGAAAATATATTAACTATGAATAGAAGCAAACAGAAAATCATGTAACTTGCAACTTGGTCAAGGATCAAACAACATAGTTGCACTACCTACAGTTTATAAAATTGATAGATAAATGATATTAGTGGAATCCCAAGCTAAGACAAACTAACATAGTGCAATCTTAAGTAATTTCCAACTGGAAAGTTAAAAATGGGGTGAACTCTAAGATTCTTTAAAATTAAATTAACTTTATGTTGTAGATAATTAGAATTTCAGACACTCAAATAGAAACAATATGGAAAAAGATTAATGAACACTGTAAAGTGAAAGATATTAAAAAAAAAATTTTTTTTTTTAATTATGTTTTTCATACTCTATATGGTTTTTATAAAACATGTAGATAATATTAGACTGACAGTTACTAATGTATCAAAGAACTTTGGCAATCTCAAACTATGTTTGGTGATGTGACTATGTTTGGTTCACTCACAACTGAATTAAAGTAAGCCCTGCTACAATCAGCTGTTAGATTTTTACACTGAGTACACACATTAAATATAAACATTTTAAAACAATGTGCAATTGTAATCTACTATCATTATTAATGTATAACTGTGACCTAGCTCAGTTTTTGCTACCTAGAACTGATCACGAGACAACACTCAATAATTTGCTGATAAGATACCTTTAAGAGCAGGAAGATAGGCCTTGCATATGTTAAAAATTTGGGAAATGTAGACATATTAATATTTTAAACAATGCATTAATCACCAGAATGTTCAAAAATTGTTAGACATATCAAATTAAAATATTTAAAAGTTTTTTCGTAACAGGTAAAACAATTAATAACAAACTGACACCTAAGAGATTTATGCTTATAAAATAATAAGTAAATCTATCACTTTCAGAATGTCTCAAAATATGGTTCAAGAAGATATTTTTAATTAAAATGAGAATCATGATTAAAAAATTATTTTACAGAGATCAAAATAAAAACAAAATAATACTAAATTCATTTTTTAGTATACAAAATGTTATGAAATCATGATTGCAAATATTCTATTGGTATGAAAATTTTGTTTCTAAAAATGTTGCTTTTTTTCTAATGAAATTCAGTTTATGTTTTCATAATAGAATTCAAATAATTTTTTTTGGGGTCTACAGTCATTTGACCGCTTTCTCTATTCCTTTCTTTTTCATGAAAATCTTCTCTGTTTTTATTTTCATACTAAATTTTTCTTTGAGCAATAAATCCACATCACTCAGTGAAATGTTAACATCTTTTACTTTTTTCTTGAATTGTTATGCTGATTTCAAGTTTTACCTTTAATTTTTTTAATGTTTCTTCAATATATTGGGAGTTCAAAAAAAAAAATCAGGGTATTTATTTTGTAAATTTCTTGGATGAGGTATACAGGGTTGATTTAAGGCTAGAATCAAAATGCATAAAGGACAGTTTTAGTTGTGTCCATGGCAGTCGATTGATTCCCTATCTTTCCACTTGACAGTACTTCTAGTAAAGATGGCAACTCCTGAACAGAAAGCCTTTGTGTTTTGCAGTTTGCTAAATGTGAATCTGTAGTTACAGTTCAATATGTGTTTTGTAGAAAGTTTAACTGTGATTCTCCAAGTAACAATAACATCATCAATGGCATAATCTGTCTGAAACAACTGGATGTCTGTGTAAAGGGAAGAATACAGGATAACTGAGGGTGTCTGAAAAAATGTGTCTAGGAGTCCTAACTACATAATTCCTAAAAAATTTCTTTAGGAAAGGCTGGCAAACTAGCAATGCCAGTGATAACAGTATGGAATGTTTTAAGGAAATGCTTACATATATGTCCATACTGTTTACAGCTTTTACAGGCTTTGAAGCCAACTTACTACGCTGTAAGACTTCATTCAATATCAAAATGTTGCAGCATGAAGATGATGACATTCTTGATCGTATTGAATTTAGTGATGAATTAACATTTCACCTCAGTGAAAAAGTTAAAACACATAATGTTCATATTTGGGAGTTCAAAAATTGCCATGAACTCTTAACAATCCAAAAAGAACTCCCTAAAATTAAATGTTTTCTGTGCAATATCCAGATGATAAGTTTACAGGTCATTTTTTTTCACTGAAGCAAACATTACAGGAGTAGCTCTTTGATAGGCTTCTTACATGCTCTTTCCTAAACTGTAAAATGGGCCAGAGAACTTTATTTGGCATCAAGAAGGTGCACCTAATCACTGGCATAACTCTATGAGATCAGTTGAATGATGTTCTCCCTAACCACTGGATCGGTCGGCATGGATCCGATGACAGAACTTGTTTGCAGTGACCTCCAAGTAACTAGATTTGACCCCAAGTGATTTTTTCCTTTGGAATTTTGTAAAGGATCTTGTGTATGTCTCTCCACTGCCTACTGATCAACCCAATTTAAGGCATATGATTGAAGTGATGTTATTTCCTTTACTCCAGACATGCTGGTTAAAGAATAGGACGAATTCTCCTACCTGTTAGATGTGTACCAAGTTATGAGAGGTGCTCACATTGAACATTTGTAGGGAACACTGAACTATTGTAGGGAAAAAACTGTAAGAATTATGCTTTCATTTTATTTACATTCTTTACTGTAAGTCAAAGTTAAAAGATATTAAATAGCTTTAAAATCTCAATATTTTTTTTTTTTACAACTTGAATAAAATGATTAGGACAGACCATATCCTACTCCCACTAATTTCTGAGTAACAGCTTGTTTCTTTCCATCTTTTATTCTTATCACATCAGCATAGTTCTTAACCAGATTATGAACCCTTCTTTCTTTATACTTTAATTAAATTTTCCTTAAAAAATGTTTTATTCCATCCTGCATTTTGAAATACTTTTTCCATGTCTATAAATATCATGTAGGTGGCCTCTTTTGTAATCTCACAATAGTCTCCTCTAAGATCATTTCAATTTCTTCTTCCAAAAAAATGCAAAATTTATCATTAATTAATCAATTACTTAAATCATTTAATTTATTTTAACATTATAGTCTCAAACATGCTATACATATATTTTAAAGAGTAAGATAAGTTGGGTGAATGGTAGGTGAGAAAATTGGATCCACATTTTTCCAAGTCCAAGTGTAATAACTAAATAATACAAAATATAAGATGTTGTATACCTACCCCAGAATGACATGAATATAGAAAAGATGATAGTTGTAGGATTAATAATTAAGTGTCTTATTTTGGATTGAACACATGTAACTGAAAGTTTCCAAAAGTTGCAAATACCATCACACATAGGACACATAGTTATATTTAATTTTTCATTACATATTTCTTCACTGTAAAAAAGACACAGATAAATAATTACCATCATTTTTTTTATTATTATTATTTTTTTTATTATTACGAGTAATTATTTTCATATTAATACATACAAGTTGCAATTGAAGAGATGACTTTCAAAAATAAATTAACTTTTTCAAAAATATATATATTATCCTTAACTCAAAGCATAAATAAAATGTTTGAATTAAGCATACTGTTTGATAAAAGAAAAGAATAAGTCATTGAACTAGATGGTGAAGGAATTTCTAAGCGAATCTTTGGAGAAAGTTGATTTTCTTAAGCTTTACTTTTCACATAATTAATATAATTTGATAAGTTCAATTTGTTTTCAAATAATACCCCCAATTATTACATAATTTTTGTTAAAAATAACATAATTATTACAAAAACTATATATACAGAAATGCATAACTGATAGTTATCAAATCAGTAGACTCTCTCTTAAAGAGACGAGGTCTGGTCCAGGTCCAGCTGGGAGTGAACCTTGGCCAGTAATGAAAACAATTTACCAGAAAATGGATTATAAACTGCATAGGACATAGTAAACAGGTTTTAAGCAAGCATCAATTAAAAATAAGCTGACTACACAGTTGTACAACTTATCTGTCACACAGCTAAAGCACATTCCGGGAAAGTCCTGCAGCTGTGGGTTGTTTCTGATGCATGGCTTACACACACAACTTAATTAAAAATATTTATCATTTTATTTAAATATAATATTTTTTTGTTTACTTAATTCAATGATTCTAAATAATAAACTGCACTGGCATACTATATTTAATTGGCACAGGTGTCATGGTACTAGCAGCAATGGTCAGCACTAACGAGACTAATGTAATTTCACAACTTACATGGAACAAATTTTACTTGTATGGTGGGAAGCTGGTGTACCTGTGAGGCTTCATGCACCAGGTACTGAGTCAAGCAGGCAATCAAGCTTGAGACCCAAGAGGATCTTTTGGGGTGGGGGTGCGATTTTGCAAAAAATACAAATATTGTTAATTTGTAATGTTAATAAATGTGCCTAAGCAAAATATACCTTAATTAGGCAAAATCTCAAGATACTGAGGGTGACTCTACAGCCTCACCTCCTTGAGCTTTTAAGTTGAAAATTTAATGGCATCAATGCCTCATATACAGAAGGGTCAATTCGTATTAAATCAACAAGCCCAACACAACCTGACCAACTTGGATTATCATGAAATTTGGTAAGAATTAACTGTTGATAGAGTTGTTACAAAATACTGAATTTCAGATCTCTATCATAACTGAAGCAGATCTCTATCTGCTTCGTTTTTTGAGCACTTCAAATTTTCTGGAAAAAGGCAAATTTTGACTTGTGGCAGTAGCGTTTCGTCATTCCAACCCCATAGGGGGAAGACCTTGTGATGTTATAGGTCGCTACACCACCCCCTCCGATCCTAGCCCTGAGGTCTTCTTTAGACCCTCTAACTGATTACATCTCACAGACATCAGCCATGCCTTGGTCGGGATGCCACCGATGTAAATGCCTCGGCAGACATTTGCATCAGTAAAATACAAATCAAATTTTGCCTCACGTAGGCCTCAAACGGACATCTTCACATTCAACCTAACGTGATACCCTCAAACTAACTAACCGAAAACGTGGAAGCGCAAACCTCATGCCTAGATTCCAGATTTGATAGCACTGTTCGTGACTGTGAATGCCTGTGAAAATGAACGAGTTTAAAGTTAAATCAGTGCTACACTCATACCAATCAAAATTATGTTTTACACAACATAGAAATTCAAACCTACACCCAAATAAGTCAACCAATTTAGGCCATCTAACAAGGGGAACGTAACCTCATTCCGCTGAGCACAAGAGCCAGGGATAAACCCCGTCCTCATGTTGTCTCGCGTGGCATTACAAAGTCACGATCAGGACCGCCACAGGCAGAGGGAAGCCATGCCCCCGGTGGCACGGCCACCCCCACCAGCGGGAGCTCCAAATCAAATCACAAACAATATCAATATAACTGTGGCACGAAGCCAATGCTCCTACCTCCAACCAATCCAATGCCTAAGCCGGAATCATAGCCACTTGCGATCCTGCCACGATCGAGTACCTCGATTAAACTCGCTCTGTAAACCTACATACCAGAAGGGCGCAAAGAAAACCAGCCACTACAGACCACTCCTCGCGGATCATCCAGTTAATACGGAGATCCAGAAAGGATTGTATTCTCTCAAGTTCCCTAACAGCTCGTGAACGTTTAATCTCGTATCGGAGACAGACTAAAGGACGTGGTCCATTGTATCATCAGTCCCGCAATCCGGCCATTGACTCAAATCTACCAAATGGAACCTAGCCAAATTCGTCCAAAAGGCACCATTCCCGGAGAGAAACTGCATAATATACCGATTGAGGAAGACCCATCCAATCGCACCTAAATCAGACACTATAGGAAATATACCATGCATGTAACCACCTGACCTACCAAGACAAAAGGCCCCAGGTCTTCAATCTCGTGGTTTCGTTCTGATGTCAATAGGTTATTTACCTTGGAAATGTAGCGTTCTTTACGCTCATTAGCCAAGATCACATCTAATTGCAGGCTGTCAAGGTCTCAAGAAAAAATCTCCAGTCTGGACTCCAACAAAGAGGAAAATTTCTGCCAGTTCGTCTTCCTGTGTAACAAGCGCCCCCGGTAAACAGGAAAGTGTCCCTCATGGCCATCGCGCAGCTCTCTGCTATTTCAAGAAGTATTAACCAATGGTCGCTAGAACAGTCATCGGTCACAGACCAATCAAGGACCCTGCCAGGGATATCCCTACTAATGGTGATGTCAATATTTGTATCTGAAAAGGCCATTCGTCCGTTAATCACACCGACGTTAAGTGGCCAACTAGTCTGCAACATTAAAGAAATCAAAATTGTGTTGCGCGATGAAACTGTCAATTAAGCTACCGCTATGATCAGTGATCCCACTGTGCCAGAAAAGCGACTTCGTATTAACATCGATACCAATAAGGATTGGACCATTACCCACAGTACGAATGATCCTATCCCATCTCGCTAGGTGTTCCTCAGTGGGATCCCTGTATTGGAAATATTAACTAACAACTGTAAGGTTCTGTCCGCGAATGGCAAGTCTGACCAAAACAAGATGCGCGTCAAAAACCTGCCATATAAAGACACTATCAATTGACTTCCTGCACAGAATAGCAGACATACAGGTATGCCCTACATAACATTTTTTCCAGCTGTGAAAGCCTGGCAGATCGCCCTAATTACATATGGGTGCTGCAGAAGGACAACATCGAGGCTCCGTCTCTCTACAACCTTGCCTAACTCAACAAGGACTACACAAGCACCCTGAGCATTAAGTTGACTGTACCTAACCATCTAAGGAATTAAAGTACAGCGCAACGGCCCTTATGTAACAGCCACACTCCTTAACAACTGGGTGCTCATGATTCTTGTTTAACCTCTTACAGTTAGCTCAGGCCAGAGCCTCGGATGTATGCAAACAATAGGTAGGACCCTAAATTGATAAATAGTCTGCCTGCAGAAGTAAATTTCTGAAAGAGACCAGAACTTACCACAAAGACTCCGTGATATTTCTGGGTATCACGCCTACCCGTTTTAAAGACCAACCTGCAGTTCTGGTGGAAGGGAGCTTTATCCAAAACACTGTTCTGCTCCCTAATGAGGGACAAGGTATGTTCATCGGTAAGGTTACGGACAATATCATGGACTATAATACGGGGCCTACGCGTTCTCTTCGGGTCTATTTTTACAATCAGTCGCTTAACCGCCGTGGAATCTCTGATTGCCTGAATGGTCTCTGTATCATCCACTATCACAACTAATCCCTTGCCAGTCTCTTTGATGTTCCTGATTTTAAGACCTTTTCGGTCACTCTGAAGGGCACCTAGAGGTCTTTCTTCAGCTGACTGCTGTACACAGTCGAGCCCTCCACCCTGCTGACAAACGCAACCTCAGGTTTCTTGGACTGGCTGGTTTTACATCCGCCCCTAACCACCTCAGAGTCTCTGTCTATCAGTGATAACCCCCTCACAACCACAGGTCGAGAAACTGGAGAAAATCCCGCCCATAATGTCAGATTACTCTAGGGAGTGGCTCACATTGCGAGAGCCTTATCCACCATAGTCTGCAGGCGCCTGGTTGCAAAGAGCATCGGGCTCTCAGTAAGGCTGCAATTAAGCAGCGAAGGTGATTTCCGGGAAGTGCAGAGCATTCTGCACTTGAAGGAAAGCATTCTGCATTCTGCCTTCCACACTTAACAGCTCTCTGAGAGAGAGCTTAAGGTTGTGGTCCTGGGTATCCCCTTTGGGACCACCTGCGAAGAAGTGGGAGAGAAGCTCTCCTCACTAGGCTATGATGTGGCATCAGTGAAAAAGCTGACCACAAGGGACGGGGTAGGGTAACCACTACTGCCTTGTGGCACTTAAAAGAACGCCAGCCACCAGGGGCATCTATGACCTGGACAGTATGTTTTACAGTACAATAACAGTGACAGCATTCGTGTCATGAGGGGGGGCCCCCTCAATTTCACAGATGCCAAAAGTTCGGCCACTCGTCAAACTACTGCCGCAGGGCACAGCTCTGCGTCAAATGTGGTGGGGACCATGAAACGACGTCTTGCCTAAAATCGCGAGAAGAGCCCGCATCGAGCGCGAATTGCAAGGGGCCTCATCCATCAAATTATAGGGGATGCCCTTATTACAAGCAGCACTTGGCCGACAGAAGGGCACCCCACAAAAGTCCGTGATCACTGACAGGCGTAGCTCAGCGTAGGTCGTCAGGGGATACCAAAACTCCAACCGCAAGAGGTTCAGTCTGTGACTACCCCAACAGTGGGAAAAGAGGCGCCACCTCCTCCCGCACCGCAAAAGCCCCAAAATCAAAATTAAGACTACCCCACAGGCGACAAAAGAAGCCAAAAATTTGGGAAAACCACATCTGGTGATAATCAAAACTCAAACTGTGGCAAAACCCACAAGAAGTCCTGAGGCTCGGCACCCACCAAAGGTGGCATCAAAAACACCCAGCCACCCCGATGGGAAATAGCCGTAAGCCGCGTCCTTGAAGGAGACCGCTGGAAACGACTTTCTGGCGAGGATGTCAATAAAGGACGTCCATAATTACCATTCAATCTGTTTGAAGTTCCCTTGTGACCCCAGAAATGACAATAACATTCGCAGATGGAATAAATTAAAACCACTGGCTGTATTCATAACGAGAAGAGTACAGGACAATGTAAAATAGTCTTTTGTGTATAGTCCTTAGGCCTAGGAAATCTGTTAGGAAGGCTAGCTGAGAAAAAGCAATTCTAGTGACGTCTGTGTGAAGAGCTTTAAGGAAATGCTTACAAACTTCACCCACATTGTTTACAGCTGTTACAAGCTCTAAAACCTACAGATTATGGTTTGCATGCTAGTTTCACAAATGAATCATGGTGATAAAAGACTTTCTTTATTGTGTCGTATTCAGTAATGAATCAACATTTCATGTTAATGAAAAAGAAAAACACTCATAATGCACATATCAGGGGATCAGAAAATCCTCACAAAATACTGCAATGTGAACAAGACTCCCCACAACTGAATGTTTTTTGTGCTGTATCCAGACAGCACGTCTACAGGCTGTTCTTTTTTGTGAAAGCAAATCTGTCTGGAAAGAACTATCTTTATATGCTACAATTACGGCTCTTTCCTCAACTGTAATATGAACCACAGAACTTTATTTGCCACAAGATGGTACACCTCCTCATTGGCATAACGCTGTATATTACTGATTTAATGAAATTTTTGAATGAAATGAGACCATTTGACATGGCTTGTTTACCATGCCTCCATGTTCACACAATCTGATACTGTGAAATTTTTTTCTTTGAGGGTTTATAAAAAATAAGTGTATGTGCCACCGTTAGCAGCGACCTATCAAACTTGAGACACAAAATTGAAACAGTTGTCGCTCAAATAACTCCAGACTTGCTGATTAAAGTATGGGATGAACTTCCTATTGACTGGATGTGCGCCATGTGACGAATGGTGCTCACATTGAAAACTTATAAGAAATACTGTTGTTTTATCATTTAATGTATAATTTATCAATGTTGAGTAAAACTTAATAAATATAAAATAACTTCAAAACCTGAATTTCAATTTGAAACAAGAGGTACTTTGAGATACCACAATTGGAAATGAGTGGACCAATGTCCATGATAATATGAGCAAAGATGTTAGGCTCATACTACCACAGACATGGTCAAGGTAGACACTGCTCATGGTTTTGGTTTTTTGATCAATTGTTCCAAAATCTGATCTTTTATCAGATTGATATATTATATTTCTTCATAATGTAATAATAACATACAACATATGGACGGCATTGGTGTTAACCCATCTTGAATTTAATATGAAATTGACACATTATTGGATGAATTGTTATCAGTGATGAGATTTGGATCTTGGTTTTTAAGAGTGTGAAAAAATCAATCAATGGAATAGGGCTGTACTTGCTCCCCAAAAAAGAATCCTGGCAAATATTTTCTGCCAGGCAACTGTCTTTTGAGCCAGAAGGGTGGGTTTTTAGTTGTTTTCATGGAATATAGGATAACTCATAATTTCACTGAAAGACATTTAAAAAAGTTAAGAAGATTGAAATAGGGCTGTGGTAGTAATTTCTTCCATTAAAAACACCTATAAATTCAAAACTTTGCTGTAAAAATTCAAGTGAGAAGTCTAAATTTAACACCTCCTAGTTATTAAATTCTTATTTTTAAACTGAAGAAATGGTTAATCAGTGTTCTGATGACAATGAAAAGTTAAATTCTGGGTGGTTCAAGCAGGGAGAAAAATTTCACATCAGTAGAATTCAAAAGCTAGTGAAAAAAAATTATAAAGATTCAAATTGATGACCCTCTCTATTCAGAATAGTAGGTTAAAAGATTCAGTTTTAAGTTGCATATAATTGTGTGCATATGTATATACAGAAAGTCCTACAAAAAAATGAAGAAACTTTCAGGACATGTTCTACTGGTGAAAATAATGAAAAGGTTCATATAAACATAGGTCTGGAAACACTTTGTTTTCGAGTTACAGCTAGCAAAAGATTTCACTAGCTCTTCTAATAAAAAAAGAAGCTGTACTGTAATTTCTGAGAACCAAATTAAGGAGTAAATTTGGTGGTTCCTTATGTAATTTGAGCTAGGAAATAGGATAATACTGGTCCCAGAACAGTAATTCAGTAGTTTTTAAGATAAATGATGTAAAACACAAAATTCAGTGTTGAAAAACAAGTTTTTTATAGATTTATAGTACAATAGCTTTGTTAAATGACTAATAAATGCAGAATATTTAGTAGAGAATTTAATTCTGAGAAAATGAATGTAAATACAGCCAATGAAAAGTAAATAAAAACTTTTAATAATGGGTTTTTAATTGACGAAAAACAGATGAAAAATAAAAAAATGTATTATTCTTGCTGTATCTAATAAAACACTAATTACTGCAAATAATTTTAAAAGCAAAATACAAAATTTATAAAATAATATTTTAGCAGTGTATAATCAATAATTTTTACAAATAAAACAAAATAATTATGTAAAAAACTAAAATGTATTTTACTTAAGAAATATTTAAAAACGTTTTCTGTATAGGTTTACAATACTAACAGCTGGTCAACAAAGTTTTGTATTTCGTTTGAATCGTTGCCTTAAATTATCTCATGGATAAAGGAAATATAGTGTTGTTATCATGTCGTAAACAATTTTCTAATGAGAAATATGCTGATATAATTTTTGTTCATGGACTTTGTAACAGATTTTCTGAAGCTGCTCGATGTGAATATCAAGATTGATTCCTGGAAGGCAGATTACAAACACGAAAATTTTACCTTTGGTATATTAGCATTTACGAATTAAAGGATCATTTCAAACTCATTTGTTTTCTGTTGAACACCAAATAAATCATCATGTTAATGATGAACATCCAGTAATTTAGCATATTTAGCTTAGCTCAGGTACTAGTACAAGGGAAATTCCATGTTGCACTGGTTTGTCGAAAAACAAAGTGTGGTGCATCCTACAGAAAGAAAATTTTTACCCTTTCCACCTGCCAAAGGTTCAAAATTTGCAGCCAACAGATTACCCCCAGTGGTTAAGCTTCTGTCATTGGCTTCTAGAAAACATTGATAAGGTAAATTCAATTTTATTTACTGATGAAGACACCTTCATGAGAAACTTCAATTCTAAAAATGGTAATTTATGGAGCAAAGAAAATCCACACGGAACTGTGGAAACTAATTTCCAACAAAGATTTCACATTAATGTTTGGTGTTGCATTATTTATGACAAAATTCTGGGACCATTTTTTTTTTCTGGGTGAAAAACATTTTTGTGTTACCATTGCCGGAAAACAAAACTATGAAATATAAAATCTAATAAGACAACAAGAAAATTAAAACTAACTAAAATACTAAAAACAAAGAGAAAATAAATAAAAACAAAAACAAAATAAACAAAAACTAAAATGTTAAATACAAAAATATACAACTATAGTAAAAACAAGAAAATTTTAAGAATACTATTAAAAATTATGTAAAATACTAATACTTTGAAGAAATAAAAATACCCAGTCCAAAACTTCTTTATTACTGCCCAGGATTTGACGAAAATTCCTGATGCAAGTTTGCATAACATATGCAATCCACAAGGATGTGACGCACACTCAAGTGGCACTTGCATCATATGCATATTGGTGCATTTTCTGCTGACATCAGGTACCCATGAGTAGCTGTCGTATGTCCTATCTGCAATCAGCAGAGGACCACTTCCTCTCAGCAGATTTGCAAATTTTCCTGTGGAAGGAATCCGATGGAAACACAGTATCTTTGCTATAGCAAAGTTTGTTGTCAACTGTGGCAATCCAGTCATCTTGCCACCTCACGTGAAGTGCGTGTTTGACATGGTTAATAAAGTCAGATGTAGTAACACGGGTAGTGGATGATTGACTACATGCGTCTTTAGCAGTGGAATCTGCACATTCATTACCTGGAATCCCCACATCACTAGGGATCCAGTAGAAACTAACTTGTGTGTTGCGATGGTTCAACTCCGTGATTGCATTGTAGATGTAGATGACAATAGGATGTACAAAATAAAATTTTTCTAAGGCTTGGAGAGCACTAAATGAGTCGCTACAAATAAGGATATGATGGTAATTAGGGTTAATGATATTCAAAGTCTTATGTATAGCGTATAGTTCATCAGGAAAGACACTCGTAAGATCAGGTAGACCAAACATGTAAGTTCAGTCATTAACAATACATGCGCATCCAACAGTATAGTACTGTTTCAATTCATCTGTGTATACTACTGCATCTGGATCTGTCTTGGAGAGAATATGGTGAAACATTTGCTGGAAGAAAATAGGTGGTGTTGACTCTTTATTGTATATTGTGAGGTAAAACATAAAATTAATAAGGTTTGACCAAGCTTCAAGGTGAGATATAGTGTTCTGTAATAGTCTCTCTGCTGTGGCATTTGAACGGGATATATAGCAAAATCATCAACAAATAAAGAACATGAGACAGGTGGCAGCACACATTTAGTAATACTTTTGATGGCTATTGAAAATAATCACCACTAAATTACTTCATTTGGGGCCATATGAAAACAAGAGTATATAAAAAAAAACCGTTAATACTAAACAAGAGTTATTCATTAACTCTTGTGTATGTGAGTATTATGTACATTGTGAAGGAGAGATTTTTGAACAATTACTGTAACTGAGGTTTGTTATTCTGCTACCATTTATCATTTTATGTATTCCATTTTTTTGTTTTGCTATATTAAGCATGTTTTAGGTACAGAAAGAATAATACGATTTTCTGCCTATCTTATTTCAATAAAAGTTTTTATTTACTTTTTATTGGCTGTATTTATATTAAATTTCTCAGAATTAAATTTTATACTAATTATGTTAATAAAATCTACATTTAATAGTCATTTAACAAAACCATCGTACTACAAACCTATAAAAAACTTGTTTTCAACACTGAACTTTGTGTTTTACATTGGATAACTTAAAAACTACTGCCGTTACAGTTATGAGACCTGTTTTATCCTAATTCCTACCTAAAATTACATAAGAAACCACAAACTTTATACCCCAAAAACATGCTGTCATCTGTTGCCGCTTTTATAACAGTGTCATTTTCATATCTTGTCTGCAAGTTGATAAAGTTGGAAATTCTTTTGTATTTATATATATAAAATTTGTCCAAAATGTCCAAACTTTTACTATTATTATTTAAATTAAATTTCTTGATTTCCACTATTTCCATATTTGTCCAAATATCAAATATAGTGTTTGTTATTAAAAAGGTGGTCAGCAACATTAGATAAACCCAATTTACCATTTTTTAAATTTCTAACCTTGGCTCATGACAGAGCGTCAATCTCCATACACCCTTTTCAATTTTGAAATTGTTTCAGTAGCATTCTCACAGAGTTTAACACAAAACTCGATTGCTCAACGTTGCTCATAATTAGTATTATTCATTTTTGTAATGCACAACAAAAACTCGTTTCATTAAATAAACAATAGATTAAAAATATTAATACCTAATATAAATCAGCTGTTCATATAACCATATGTTTAATAGTAACTATACAGTGTTGCCATTTTGGCTGCCACAAAAAAAGCTAGTCTCATTACTTTATTTACAGACCTTGTGTGCGCGCGCGCGCGCGCGCGCGCGTGTGTGTGTGTGTGTGTGTGTGCACACGCGTGTATATATACATATTGTAATTTTTTTTATAAATTAAGTTTTTTGTGGATAGTCCTCAAATGAAAAATCAACAGAGTTTGTGGTTTGCTAGATATAAGTAACTATATTTTTAAGGACTGTATATGGTAAAAAAAAATTATAATAATATTGTATTCCACTTTTCAAGCTAATATAGGTGAAAAGTTGAAACTGGTTCATTCATCACCAGATGAAACCAAAATGGCTGTATAAGATGGACCAGAAAAGCGAGGACATTTTGAAATAATTCGCCAATATTAAAAAATGTTTTTCAGGTTTTTAATTTCCATTAACATGGAAATGCGCTTCATCTGACATTCACAAGTTTTCATAGATACCGGGGTAGTCAATCTTTTTCATCATTTTTCACAGAACTGCTGCTGCAGCACCAGATGGTCACTTGGTTTTAATTGCTGCACAATTTGCACTTCATATGGATGGAATTGTTATTCTTGGCAAAGTATTTGTTTAGAGGATTTTGTTTGGCTGAGGTGTAAAGCTAATGTGTATTTATAAGGAGAACCGTTGAGGGCTTCTTGTGAATAAAACATAATATTTTCAACCGTCTCAGGGGTATTTCTGAGTTTTTCGAGTGTCTAACAGTTTTTTCTTTGAAGCTGAACTCATCTGAAAATTCTCAATCCACGTTTTGACGACATGGCAAGATGAAACAAGATCATGTGTCCTACATTATAGTGATGCTGAAATTCCCTGCAAGCAACAGTCAATCTGTCACAGACTTTGTAATACACACCATTGCAAATGTGTGTTGTGAACCTGTCCATTGATCCGCTGTTAGAAAATGGCAAGATTAGCCCCTGCCTCAATAGCACAATCATGAAGTGTTGCCTTCTTTACATGCTGCTACTACACATTTCAAACTTTCCTGTTTCCCACCTTCAACAATCAGTAAAAATAAGAATCAAAAGGTTTAGATTCATGGCCATAAGGGTAAGGATTTAAGGCCATAACTCATATGGCCTTAAGGGTTGGACTGTCATCCTTGAAGCTTGATGTGTGTCAAGAATAAAATTAAGAAGAGTTGGAGACAAACTTTGTTTACAATTATTTTTTATTTATTTTACATATTATTTTCACAGAGTAGAATTTTTATTATTATTATTTAAAGTAAAAAACATGCTGACCGATTGTTTTTATCAGTTAACAACCCAAGCAATGTTATGTCATGATTTACGCAGTTATGTTTTACTAACTACATTTTTCACCAGCTTCCTCACCTTTTTGCATTAATAAGTACTTGTTAAAAAATTAAAATTTAAACTACTCTTTTAGTTAAAACTTGTTTCTGTCATATATTTTACCAACAAAGATCATATGGAGACTATTCAGATAATAATGTCCAATTTGCTATTAAAAAAACAACTTATTATACGCATCTTACAGCTAAAGACAATCTTGACTAAAGACAACCTCAATTGATAAAACAATGTATTCAATTGGTAAATGCCTTTCAATATAAAAAAATATGTATTTTTTAGTAAATGAGTTTATATTTAGTTATTGTATTTTGTGATAGTAGTAGTAGTAGTAGTAGTAGTAATGCATATTAGTTCATTTTTCTTTATTTTACCTACACTTCTAACAGAAAAAAAGTCAGTGGTAATTATGCTAAAAATAGGGTTAATGATCTGCAAAAAGAGTCAATAGAATTATTTTTATAAAATTAAGTATTTTTATCTATGACATTATTAGTAATCAACTATTTCAAACAAATCAATTAAATCAAATGACTGTTATATCAAATAAAAACAATAGCTAATAAACAACAAAACCTTAATTATGATGATTATTAGTTATTGAGTATGTAATCAGTCATTATAGTTATTACAGTTAATGATTATTATTAATTACTGATTATTAGATATCAATATCTTAAAATATAAGATAGATCTAGATATGTATTCAAATTTTAATAAAATCTTTAAAAAATTATAAATAACTAAAAATTAAAAGTTTACCTTCTCTGATCATACTGCATATTTGATAAATTATAAGTAAAACATATAATTCCAACAACAGAAGCAAAACCCAACATGTAAGTATAAAATCCTAACCAAGCAAAATACATGCCAATTTCTGCTCCAAAATAATCTTTAATATAATCGATAGGCTGATAATGAAGGCACTTCCTCAATGAAGCCCATTCATTTAAAAGAGCGTAACGCAAACAGCCATATGTTTCCAAATTGCCCTGTAACAATAAAGTAGAATAAAGAAGCTGAAAGATATTTAGATATTAAGTAACAAAATATGACAAAATTCATCTATAGTGTAGAGACATATATACAAATTGTTTTACAATAAAAAACATTAATCTGATACCAGATACATTAATCTGTACCAGTTGTTTTTAAGGCTGTGTTCATGCAATGCACCACACATAAAATAAAAAGGATTGTCAGATTAGCTTTCTTTGATAATAATGATGTTCACTTTACAACTATTGAACAGAGTAAAACTGTAATTTGCTAATGTGAAAAAGTATATTTTTCATAGTGAATACAGTAATGGGAAGGTACTTCAACCTTCATTTTCTCTTGTAAGCAAGGTATTCAGTGCTTGTCATTCTAAGAATGTTATTTTTCAGATGTGGCTTTTATCTAGTGTCAGGTCATCTACAACTTTATTTTTACACAGATTTGAATACTAGATCATGGATACCAGAGTTCTTTGGTGGTTGGGTTTCAATTAACCACACATCTCAGGAATGGTCAAATTGAGACTGTACAAGACTACACTTCATTTACACTCATACATATCATCCTCATTCATCCTCTGAAGTATTATCTGAAAGGTAATTACCGGAGGCTAAACAGGAAAAAAAAAGGTCACCTACAATTGCATGACAGCTGTGTATTGTAATTCTCTTAAGAATCTTAAATTATAATGAAAACTAGCTCAGATACTATTATATTTAACTCAGTTAAATAGCATCTATGTTCGGATTAATTTGCACGCTACTGTACTTTATACATTTAAAAAAATAATGTTTTTGATAACAGATTAGAGAAAAGCTACAAAATAAAAATACTATTTGCATGACACAGTAATGAGCACTCTATGACATATGCAAAGAATTGTTAGAATTCACATTTTCCATGCTCTAAAGGTAATCTTTTATAAAATATTTTTCAGTTTCACCTCTTTAATTTAAGAGAGGCAGATTGTTAAATGGATAAGAATTCTGAAGCCATGAAATAAAAAATTCACTGACCACACACAATTTTTTATTTTTTTTTTTATTCTTGGGTTTGCCTCTTAAACTGATTCCCACACATCTGGTTGTTCCTTTTTTTTCTCAGCTAGATAAATTATTCTACCACTCTAAATGTTTTTCAAATGATCAGTTTTAATATTTATTTATTCAAACAGGAATCCAAAATCTGCCACCTAATTACAATTAAGAGTCTACATTATGAGAAATGTAAATCGTTGTGTGAAAGCTATGCTTAACTGGGATTTGAACCCATAGGCCTGTGAATAAAAATTTAACAGCTTTAAAAAAAATTTGTTAGTTCAGCTCTCACTAAAAGTAGGAATACTTTTTCAATGAACCAAGTCTTTTAATAAAGTATTTTTCAAATAATAAACACATGTGTCTTCAAATTATAAACAATATTATTGTATCCTCCTCTATGAATCATGAGACCTTGCCGTTGGTGAGGGGGCTTGAGTGCTCAGGGATACAGAGTAGCTGGACCGAAGGTGCAACCATATCGGAGAGGTATCTGTTGAGAGCCAGACTAAGGAATGATTCCTGAAAGAGGGCAGCAGCTCTTTCAGTAGTTGTTAGGGGCGTGAGTCAGGACGACTTAAACGGCCGTATCAACATCACTCAGTCCTCTGAGTACTGCGCAGCTGAAAGCAATGGAAAACTACAGATGCTTTTTTTCCAAGAAAATGTGGCTCTCTGCATTTTCACATAGCAATAATGGAGGCGCCTTCCTTGGTAAAATATTCCGGAGGTAAAATAGTCTCCCGTTCGGATCTCCGGGTGGGGACTACTAAGGAAGGGGTTACCAGAAAATTAAAAAATAACATTCTACGAGTCAGAGCGTGGAATGTTAGCAAGAGGTCTGAGTAAAAAAGATAAGGTAGAAAATGTAGAAGAAGAATGGGAGAATGTTAAAAAGGAAATTCTTAAATCAGCAGAAGCAAACTTAGGCGGAATAAAGAGAACCGGTAGAAAACCTTGGGTTTCAGACGATATATTGCAGCTGATGGATGAAAGTAGAAAATATAAGAATGCTAGTGATGAAGAAAGTAAAAGGAACTATCGGCAATTAAGAAATGCTATAAACAGGAAGTGCAAACTGGTGAAAGAAGAGTGGATTAAAGAAAAGTGTTCAAAAGTGGAAAGAGAAATGAACATTGGTAAAATAGACGAAGCATACAGGAAAGTTAAGGAAAATTTTGGGGTACATAAATTAAAATCTAATAATGTGTTAAACAAAGATGGTACACCAATATATAATACGAAAGGTAAAGTCGATAGATGGGGGGAATATATTGAAGAGTTATACGGAGGAAATGAATTAGAAAATGGTGTTATAGAGGAAGAAGAGGAAGTTGAGGAGGATGAAATGGGAGAAACAATACTGAGATCTGAATTTAAGAGAGCATTAAAAGATTTAAATGGCAGAAAGGCTCCTGGAATAGACGGAATACCTGTAGAATTACTGCGCAGTGCAGGTGAGGAAGCGATTGATAGATTATACAAACTGGTGTGTAATATTTATGAAAATGGGGAATTTCCATCAGACTTCAAAAAAAGTGTTATAGTTATAATACCAAAGAAAGCAGGGGCAGATAAATGTGAAGAATACAGAACAATTAGTTTAACTAGTCATGCATCAAAAATCTTAACTAGAATTTTATACAGAAGAATTGAGAGGAGAGTGGAAGAAGTGTTAGGAGAAGACCAATTTGGTTTCAGGAAAAGTATAAGGACAAGGGAAGCAATTTTAGGCCTCAGATTAATAGTAGAAGGAAGATTAAAGAAAAACAAACCAACATACTTGGCGTTTATAGACCTAGAAAAGGCTTTCGATAACGTAGACTGGAATAAAATGTTCAGCATTTTAAAAAAATTAGGGTTCAAATACAGAGATAGAAGAACAATTGCTACCATGTACTGGAACCAAACAGCAACAATAACAATTGAAGAACATAAGAAAGAAGCCCTAATAAGAAAGGGAGTCCGACAAGGATGTTCCCTATCTCCGTTACTTTTTAATCTTTACATGGCACTAGCAGTTAATGATGTTAAAGAACAATTTAGATTCAGAGTAACAGTACAAGGTGAAAAGATAAAGATGCTACGATTTGCTGATGATATAGTAATTCTAGCCGAGAGTAAAAAGGATTTAGAAGAAACAATGAACGGCATAGATGAAGTCCTACGCAAGAACTATCGCATGAAAATAAACAAGAACAAAACAAAAGTAATGAAATGTAGTAGAAATAACAAAGATGGACCGCTGAATATGAAAATAGGAGGAGAAAAGATTATGGAGGTAGAAGAATTTTGTTATTTGGGAAGTAAAATTACTAAAGATGGACGAAGCAGGAGCGATATAAAATGCCGAATAGCACAAGCTAAACGAGCCTTCAGTAAGAAATATAATTTGTTTACATCAAAAATTAATTTAAATGTCAGGAAAAGATTTTTGAAAGTGTATGTTTGGAGTGTCGCTTTATATGGAAGTGAAACTTGGACAATCGGAGTATCTGAGAAGAAAAGATTAGAAGCTTTTGAAATGTGGTGCTATAGGAGAATGTTAAAAATCAGATGGGTGGATAAAGTGACAAATGAAGAGGTATTGCAGCAAATAGATGAAGAAAGAAGCATTTGGAAAAATATAGTTAAAAGAAGAGACAGACTTATAGGCCACATACTAAGGCATCCTGGAATAGTCGCTTTAATATTGGAAGGACAGGTAGAAGGGAAAAATTGTGTAGGCAGGCCACGTTTGGAGTATGTAAAACAAATTGTTGGGGATGTAGGATGTAGAGGGTATACTGA
Source organism: Lycorma delicatula (assembly GCF_047948215.1). Taxonomy (NCBI): domain Eukaryota; kingdom Metazoa; phylum Arthropoda; class Insecta; order Hemiptera; family Fulgoridae; genus Lycorma; species Lycorma delicatula. Next base: position 71,481,504 of record NC_134460.1, read on the forward strand.
AATGAAATGACTAGCACTAGATAGGGAATCTTGGAGAGCTGCATCAAACCAGTCAAATGACTGAAGACAAAAAAAAAAAAAAAAATTATTGTATGTAGATAATTTCAGTTAACAGTGGGACGTACCATAAAAATTGATAAGATTTTTGGTCAATGTAAGGCTGCCAGCTGTGTATTCAACTTTACAATGCTTCAAGAAAAATTAAATGGATAAGAATAAAATCTAACTGTACACTATGCTTTTTATTTTACATTTACCAAATGAAGGCATCCATAAACTTTTACATCTAAGAGATGTGTCTTGAATAAGAGAAAGAAACCAAAAATACAGACTGCTAAAAAGAGGTTTCTAGGAGATTTAAAGGCTGAACAAAAAGGACTTAAGATAGGATACCCTCAGGTTTAGATTACGAGTAGTATTGGTATGCTAACTTTTTAAAAGAAATAAGTTAGCTAACTATAAAAGAAATTGAGATGATCACTTGAAAATTTTGGAGAGACTACCTTTCGCAGCTTTGAATTATAATTTATCCGAGAGAAGAAGTGTTTGTAAGCCAAGGACAATATGAACACAGGGACAGTCCAATATGATATCTGTGAAGAGAAAATTAAAATGACATTCTCATACAAAAAATGGCAAAAATTGCAGGTAGCAGCTCTCCTAGCATTTCTTTAAAATGCTGCACATTCAAAATGTAAATCAAAACTAAATCCACATCAAACCATAATAAAAATAGAAAAAAATTATTAAAAATGAATAACCTTTCAAGAATACAATAAGAAACAATAAAAAAGTTTTATTATTTATAAAAAGATTTTAATTACAAGAGTATGTTCAACAAATGTTGCATTATTGTTCATTAATTTCAATAAAATAAACCTTGTTGTATTATTTCACATTAAGAACAAATATTGTGCAATTCAATTTAATAATCTGTACAACATTTTATTAATTCTAATAAAATTGAATAAACAGTCTTTCATCCGGAAATTTATAAGTTCAAATCCTGGTTAGGGATGGATTTTTTATATTCTACAAACATTTCACATTACATTCCCATGCAGAAGGTCTTTTATTTATGTATATTTAACACATGTTTTTATTCTTACTGTCCTAAATACACAATTGTGATTATAAAGTAACAAATTTAAGAGAAAATGTAAAATCTTATCAAGCAAATTTTGTTCAACCATTATTGACTTCCCTAATAAGTGAGCACAGTTCAGTGAGGTCAATTCCAAGAACAAAATGAATTTTACATTACAAAATTACACTCTATTTGCAGAATAAATTTTAAAACAAACAAATTATTATGCAAGAATATATTTTATAAATATATATATATATTAAACAAAATTAACATTACATTAAAAAAATACTCACATCATGTAATACATATGCATCACTATATACTCCAATAGAAACAAGTTTTTTTATACCAAACTGTAACTGCTCATAATCATCTGTAACATACAGTGCATGATCAAGGATAAATTCCACACAATGGGATCGAACAAACCGATTGAAAAAGTTGGGAGAACTTACATCAAATCTAAAAAAAAATAATAACTTCATTAAATAAAATTCAACAAAATTATAGTCAGCTTTTAGTAAAGCTTTATAGGCTTAAAGAACATTTTTAACATATATGTACGTGCAGGGTGTTTGATACGGCTGTTTAAAAGTAAACAAGATACAATTTTTCAGAAAAAATCTTTTTTTCTCTCAACATAATATCCTTTCAAATCTAAACATTTAGTCCAATAATGCTAAAGTTTTTCAATCCCATCCTTACACAACTGTCTTTAAAATAGGCAGATGTTTCAGCAGTAACTTTAGCATTTTGATCTCTTTCCAAAAAAATTTGAAACTCTTCTGACAGATAGCAGTACATAGATGCTAAATCTGACGAATGGGGTAATGCAGAAGAATTTTATAGCAGAAAAAATTTGCTGTACAATCACAAAAGAGCAAGTCATACATTTTGTTGGTGAAAGATAACCCTTTTTTGTCAAATGCATTTACTTTTTCTTTACCTCCTCATTTGGACGAGCCAACAAAGAAGTAAAATATTGTAGTTGTTTTACCCTTCAAAATTAAATTAGAAATTTAATTAAATTTTAGAAATTCAATGATGATTATGCCATAAATTTTCCTTTTTCCAATTAATTACTGAAAAAATGTAATTATAAAATATATTTCAATTTCTATAAACTAAGTACTTTAAATAATCAAACACTAATGAATTTATAATAATATTAACAGTAACGATTATTTTTAATATACTTTTTAAATCTAGGATTTTAGCCTTTTTCTTTATTTTTAGGAGTTTTTAAATTTATATCACCAATGTATAAACCAAGGAAGCAGTTTTGAATTTATTTGTTGCTCCCAAATGATTGTATTCTTAATAAATAAATATCTAAGCATCCCAAAAGACAATGACCATTTCCTTTCCTACTGATTTACAAAGAAGGCTTTTGCCTTCTTTGATGTAAATTCCCCAACTGCAACCTACTGTTTTGACTCTTTCTTAATTCATATTGGTAGTAATGTATCAAAGTTTCATCAAATGTTACAATCAACATAAAAATTTCACTTGATTGCATTGAAACAGCTCCAAACCATGAAATGTTTACTTGTTTAACTTTTGATCAATTTCTATTATCAATTATTGATTTCCATACTCTTTGTAACAAAGTATATATTATTGTATCAAGACTTTTTTTAATATTAATTAACACCAGAAATTTAGTAGATTTTTTATATAACTCAAACTTCAAATAAAAATATTAAGTGAGATGTTTCCCTTAATATATAATATAATATTAATTTATCTACTTTATAATAAAAAGTAATATCAAAGATTTACTTGATACCCAAGGTGTACAATGTTTTAAAAAAGAATTGAAAAAACTGTTGATATCAACTATAATATCTAACATATCAGTTTACATGGAAAGTTATCAAAATTTATTCTCAGTCAAAACTAACCTATGTTAGTTCTATGCTGTGTTTAAGTGCTGTGTTATGTGGCGTAGGATATGGAATTTAATTTGGCAAATATTTCTGCTTATGATAATAGCATTTATCTTAAAATAATGTGCTGCAGCATATTTATAAATGTTTTTAAAAAAATTATGTGAAAGTAATCTTAAAAAATCTTTTATTACTCCACTCTATTTTTTTTTTTCTATTGTTTTTCATAAACCAGACTTATATGTAATATAAAATAAATATACAGTGGTCACTCTCAATATTTGACAATGTAATTATTAGATCCAAGATAAAAGTTAGATAAGTTTCCGATCTAATTTATTTTTCTGTTACTAATATTTTTGACAAGATATTTTTTGTCCATTTCCACCAGTGGTTTTCCTTCATAAGACAGATATTGTCTTAATGTTATGACTCTGTAACATTGCAAGACTGCGATAAAAACTGAATTACATTTGAATTTATATTTGTAATAAGACCACTATGACTCCCTTCTACTCTTCTGTTTAATACTTCTACTCTCTTCTGTTTCTGGCATGATACATTTTTCTAACATAACTTGTTTTTAGACACACCCATAATAATTTAATTTCTACTGAAGGTGTATGGTATCAATAATATCATTCTAAATATGTACTATTCTCGCATAAAACTTCAGACATTTTTTTTGCAATCTGCTAAGAAATTAAGTAAAAGCTATCCTAACAGCCTTTTTAATGATAAATTATCCACCTATACAAATTAATAAAAAGTTTATAAAATCATACCCAGAATTTTATAATCAGTAAATATATATATATATATATATATATACACAAATATTTACATATTTTTCAACTTTTTGCTGCTGCTTTTTCTTTTATTTCTCATTTATCTATTACCTGAATGACCTGCTTAATAGGAGCCCTTCATTATCAGAGGTGACTTAAGTTGTAATTAATCACACAAATATAAAATTAAAATAATGATACTGATATCTTTCTCCTCTTAAATTCAACTGATTATTCATGCAATATCAATGTTTTAATTCTATACCTTACACATTCAAATACAACTTGCGTCCAGTTTTGTTGATGAAGAGTACCCTTTGAAAATATACAGGTGAAACAAAAATTAGAAAAAACAATAACTAGTAAAAAAAAACATACAAAAAATAAGCATTAATTTTCCCTCACTTATAATAAAATTTTCTATCAAACTTAAACTTAACTATCAATCAATTATTTAAAAAATGATTGCACTGAACCTAAATTAAATTTATCTGAAATCTAAGAGAAATAATACATTTTTCTGCATTCTTTTTCATAAATAAAAACTAATAGTCAAGCAGAAAATTGAATGTTTGCCATTATTTGTATCTTGCTGAAATTTTAACACTATTATTTAACTAAAACTATCAAATTATAGAAAACCCAAATTATGAAAAAGTTTTGTATGTAGTTTACTTTAAGACATCAAGCAACAAAGTTATTGATCTTTTTTTTACTTTTTAAACAATTTCTTCAAAGATTTGTATCTAAAATTTCAGTAATAAATTATGAAGGTATAACTGGAGAATAATAGAATAAACAAACTTTATTTAAAAATAAAGTATATAAACATTAACCTCAGCTTCTTAATTATACAACCATGTATTATAATACCAGGTGTCCCAAATGTCGCTTAACCAAGAAATACAATATTTGTATTTTAGTCGTATGACTAATGTTTAAAAAAATTCTTATTTGTTAGGTTGGTAACAGTACTTATATCATTTTCATTTTTTTCCAAAGGATTGAATAGTTCATTGTTCACATTTACCAGTATTGATCTGTAAATTGACCATAAACCGTAAACTAAAAATCTTAACATTTTTTTTCTCTTGCAATGTTATTATTGAAAGACCAAGAAAAATAGTTATGAAGTTGTTCAGCAATTTTAAGAAACACTTCCTCAAACTCCAGAACCAACCAGACAAGCAATCTATAACCTGAATAAATGTTGAACAATTGGAAGTGTACAAGATTTGCCAAGGAGTGGGAAACCTAAAACTGCTGCAAGTGAAGATAACAACCATTGCCAAATCAATGTAAGCTCAAAGAAATTTCTTCATAAAAGATCTGCTGAGTTGAGTATTACTGGAAAAATAGTGTGCATTGTATTTTGAAAGCATTGAAACTAAAAAAATTATTTGATATGCCCACAACAACATCGCAGTTTAATTGAAGATGACTTCAACAGGCATCTTGAGTTCTGTGAATGGTTTGTAAACTGTTGTGAGGCAGAGCCTAACTTTCAAAATCGCATTTAGTGGATGGATGATGCTTCATTTAAAATAAATGGTTGTATCAATCATCATAACTGTGTGTACTGGGAGCGACACAAATTCACACGAAGTAATTGAGCAAGAACTAAAGGTTCCAGGCATCAATGTGTGGGCTGGTGTATGCAGTGGCATTGTTGGCCCATATTTTTCCAATAGTACTGTAAATGGTGATTCTTACCTTGAAATATTACAAAAAGTAGTTTTACCAGAGCTACAAAATAATCCTTAATTTGAAAATATTAATTTAATTTAGCAATGATATGGTGCTCCATTACATTACAGTTTACTGGTAAGAGAATGTATTGGCAGCAACTTTGATGAGTGGAAGACGTGGTACAACTGACCACAAAGAACATGTTATCTTACATCTTACACTTTTCAGTTTGGGGAATTTTGAGAAATAATGTTTTCTCTCATAAGCTTAGACCTTTGCAACAGTTGATATAAATATTCCAAGATGAATTTGAAGCATTAAACGCAAATAAAGATTTAATTATAGTTAATATACAAAAAATTGCTTATCAACTTTTGAATTTGACATGTTCAAGCGCTTTCGGGATTAAATTCCATCTTCAAGAACTCTCACATTCATCCTGTTTATAACCTTAATTGAAACTTCACATGTAAAATTGTAGAAAAATTGTGATATTTGTGTAAAACATAATAGTTGGTTATCATATGCATATGTTTTAAAAACATATTTGTCGGTAAGCAGTTTTTTTATAGATAGTATAATTATATACTTATACCAACAAGGCATGCTTAACAAAATTATAAACAAAGAATTGTATAGAAAATTGGTTAGAAGTATCAAAAACTATTGTGAAAAATGTATTAAGTACATGGGCAGCATTTTAGCAACTCTTGTTAAGTTTTTAAAAAATGTATAACAAATTTTACTATGTATAAAAAATTCATTTTTGATTAATAGCAAACTATTGTTTTCAGCTTTTGAAATACTGTATTTCTCGGTCAAGCGATTTTGGGACACCTGATAGATGAAAAGATTTAAAGAAACTGGATATTTTGATTATTTTCCAGACAGGTACCTTCAGTTTCAAAATTAAAAAAAAAAATTTTACAAAAATTGTTTAAAATTTTATCACTTCAGTATTAACAAAAAACTGTATCCACAAGATGGAGAAAGGAACAACCCCTGTTTGAAATTTTTTTAAACAGTTCTGTGAAATTTGTATAAAATTTTACTTTCTTAAATTTTTATAATTTGAAATATTTGCTGACTGGGTAAATTAAATTAAGAATTACCAAAAACAATACTAGTTTAATTTTGTATTATATTACTTTTCTTTTTAAAAAAAAGGCTCAAGCAAATAAATGTCAAAAATCTTTTATCAAACATAGCAGTCTGCTGGTAAATAATCAGGACATAGCAGACATTGCTGATTTCAACTGTACAAACTACTACTTCTGCTCTTAAACAGGTTCATTTGTGAAGTTATTGTCATTGTCACAACAGGTTATTGTCATTCAAGCACAAATCCACAGAATCAAAATAGCCTGTACAAATTGAAATAAGTAGAACTGGTGAAACAAATGTTCTGCTTTAGATTTATATTGAACACAAAAATATAATGAAAATAAGACACATTTAAGAATTAAACATGCAATAATTAAAAGTATGCAGATAGTACCCACTACAAAAAATTATATTAATCACCTTCCTATAAAGTTTGTAGTGCTACTACAGTGTGGCCAGGAAGTCACTGTAGCCCTAGAGTTAATGAAAAATATGAGTTGGAATATGTGCTTAGAACATATGGTATTCTCGTTGGGGTCATTAAAGACAGGGTAGTTACAACGTAGGTTCTAGCGGTTAGTGATTAGTGTTATGGATTCATGAACAACAACATACAAATCAAACAATGAAGTTAATTGGTAATATTTTCAGTTAACACTTTAACAAGTGGCCACCACAAAAAGCAACAATGTTGGCTAGGGAAAAACGTTTGAAATAGGCAGTGTTAAAGACAGGACGCGGAGTGGACGAAAGTTAGCACGGTTAATAACATATGCTGCTGTTGCAGTTTCCACAGAACAGTCCCCAATGAAATCAACTCATTAACAGTCAGCAGACTTTATATGTGGATTTGAAAGTTAGGCCATTTCATATGATGTTCATCAATGAACTTCCAGATGCAGACATGGAACATCGTGCTGCATCCCGTCGGGCTTTATTAGAAAAATTCCCTGCTGCATTGCACTGTGGAAAGGTGGTTTTTACTGACAAATGTGCAATCTATCGCAGTTTGTGTGCCAGAAATGTGTTTTTTTGGTGAAAGAAAGTTCTTATTTCGTGAAAGAGTTGGAAAGAAATCCATCACACGTCATGTGGGCTGGAATGACAGCTTGTCATTTATTTGGTCCTTAATTTTTTAAGGGGCCAGTGAATGCACAAACTTATTTAGAAATGTTAGAGGCATGGTTAAAATACCACAGCTTCAAGAGAAGGATCTCATGGAATGAGTATGGCTGCAGCAGGATGGAGCATCTCTCTTTCTTTTTTCTGTTTCGCCTCCGGTAATTACCTTTCAGATAATACTTCCAAGGATGAATGAGGATGATAGGTATGAGTGTAAATGAAGTGTAGTCTTGTACAGTCTCAGTTCGACCATTCCTGAGATGTGTGGTTAATTGAAATTCAACCACCACAAAAAGCCAGTACCAGCAATCTAGTATTCAAATCCATGTAAAAATAACTGACTTTACTAGGACTTGAACGCTGGAACTCTTGACTTTTCAAATCAGATGATTTGGGAAGACGTGTTCACCACTAGACCAACCCAATGGGTTAGGATGGAGCATCTGCACATTTTGCTCTATCAGTCCACATGTTTCTGAATGAAAAATTTTCAGGATGTTAAGACTGACCATGGTACTCCAGCGTCACCAGCTCCGTTATCATGGCCACCACAAAGTCCTGATCTTACCACACCAGATAATTTATTATAGAGAACTATTAAGTCACATGTATCTGCATGTCACTACATCACAAATGAAGAATTGCATGACACTGTAAGAGACACCTTCCGTATTGTAACACCAGAAATGCTCTGTTGCATGTCATAGAGGACATAGCATCGTACAAATTGTGTGTGCATCATAAGGGCAAACACACAGACCCACTGGACCATTAAAATTAATACTCTCTATCAAGTGAGTAAATAAAATAATTAATTATTATATCACATTTTTTATATATCTCATTACAAATTTTTAGTTCTAAATTCAGAGAATACGATGACTTCCCAGTCATCTTATATATAGTCTTTAATTTACATATTAGTTACGTACCAGTAAACTCAAAATAAATGAAAACCAAGAAACTTAGACATTAGGTACAAAATTTGAGCCTATGTTCTAACTAAAACATATTTGTAACAAGAATGTGGTTTATAACTGTTTTTTAACCCAAAATATGTAGTAACTGTAGCATAATTTCTTGATACAACATTAAAAACAAGTTAAGTAATCAAATTATGAGTTACTGTTTCATGCCGGCCTCAATGGCACGAGTAGTGTCTCAGCCGTTCATCCAGAGGTCCCGGGTTCGAATCCTGGTCACGCATGACTTTTTCACATGCTACTTATCATTCATCTCATCCTCTGATCTGAAGCAATGGTGGTCACAGAGGTTAAAAAAAATGTTATTGTTTCATGCAGAAGAAATTGGTTATTGTTTGTTTTTTCCAATTTTATAAAAATTTAATTTCTTCTTTGTATTGTGTCACAGCAATCTCTATTTCCTTCAAAGTTTTTTTATTACAGCTACTTTTCAGATCTCCACTTGAAGCAATTTCAATGATTTCTTTGACCAATTTGAAGATTTTATCTAGCGATAAATTCTTTATATAAAATAGTGTAATTATTTCCATTAATTTAATAATTTTCATTAACATATTCTCCTTTTATCAATTCTTACAACCTCCTCATTAAATAAAATATAACATTTAACAACAATAATTCTCTGTCTCTGCAGCTTTAAATTATGAAAAATCTACCAATAAATGTTCACCTATTTCAGCTATTTCTTATTAATGCAGTTTCAACAGAAGCAAAATTTCTGCCTTTAACTCCACATTTTTTTTGTTTGTTTTTATATGTCAAGAAGCATATAAAAACAAACCATAGGTTTGGGTAGATTAAATATAAATAAGACTTTTCATTAAGAATTTTATATTTGCAGTAAATAAAAACTTTACATAATTTCTCTATAATTATCCTCCTTTGGAAATGCATTTTTTTCCAGTGGATCAGTAGCTTTATGATCCAGTCATTGTAAAAAGAAGTGGCTTGTGTCAGCAGCCTGCTGCACATAAATATGCTCTACCTCATCATCATTGAATAGTTGGGCCTCCTAGTTTCTTTGAGTGGCTCGAAGATATAAAATCATAGGGTGATAAACCTGGGCTGTAATGAGTGGTTCCCACCTCATTTTCTTTTACTTTTTGCTTGTCATGAAGAAGAATCACTTATATCGTTTGGCCATATCTTTTGTGGCAATAAGCATGTAAACTCACAGTAATATGCTGCATTGATGCAAAAAGTAAACATACAAAACACTATGACAGTCCCAAAAATTATTGGCAAGCACCTGGTTAGCTGACAGCTAAGCCTTGGCTTTCAAAGAGGCTGTCTCACCCTTCTTTCTCCATTCCATGCTGGCTTGTTTTTATATGGGTATTCAAGATATACCCATGTTTCATCGCAGGTAATGATACAATCTAAAACTACATCATCTGCTTCTTGCGTACATCATCTGCTTATATGTGAGCCATTCATATAACTGCAAACATGCTAACTTCTGTTCTGCAAACAGAAAACAAGGGATCCATTAGGCAGACAATTTACAAAATCCTAGGTTCTTCTTTATTAAACTCGTGAGTGCTCCTATAACTTACAAAGACCTCAGAAGAAATTTCAGTAATCATCAAACATCTATCACCTTCTATAAGGTTGTGAATAATGTTCTGGTCTTTAATCCTTATCCATAGGTTTGTCATTCATGGTTCTTGTTTTAAACCTCTTCATGGCCCGCATAAATTTCTTAGACCAGGCAAAAACATATGGCCTTGATAGTGTTTGATTCTTAAACTGTGCAATCAGTCTCCACAGAATTTCACCCTCATGGGTAAAAAATTCGATGAATTTTTTACTCATCTCAAGAGGTAATTTTTTACCTCTTTCACAGAGATTGTGTGCTATCTACAGACAGGATATCGCAAGGCTGGCCCGCCACTCTCCTCACAACTGACATCCCAATCCAACAACTCTGAAGTTGTAGCATTTGTTCAGTATAACACTAAAAATGAATTAATATAATTAATATTTTATTATTTTCCTTAACATCAAACAGTCTACCAAATACAAAAATTAAATATATCTACAGAACACTAATACATTGTAAGAGAATATCTTCTACTTACATCATTAAAACAACATTTACAGTAATCTTCAAGAAAAGCAATTTTTTTTTGTAATGCATAAATATTCCCTAATTATTTAACCACATAAAACCAAAACCATTTAAAATAAATCTGGGTAAACAAAGAGAATACTGATAATAATAAAAATTAAAGTGCAATAAAATGTTCTAATAAAAGCCTAATATTTACAGTTAACTTGATTTCAAGAAATGAAATACCAATATAAAAGTCAGTCTTTCAGATAGTTTTTTTTTATTCATGAGAATTACAGAACTACCTTCTACAGAACATGATTGACTCAATGACCCAAAATACAAAGATGGCAATGTAAAATATGATATAGTTATAAGATTAAATTTATTGGTCCATAATGATAAGAGTTATCTGGAAATTATGTCTAAAACAATCATCAAAGTTCAATAAACACTACTAAAAATCATTCAAAATTGCCCAATGGTTTTAAGAAAAACATTACATATAAATATGGTCATTCTGATTTATAAATAAAAATAGGAAATAAATCAAAAATATGAATTAGATACGTACAAATATTCTTTATCTCTACTATATACAGCAGTTAACATCTGGCTATGTTCAGGAAAAATATTTTCATCAACCTTAATATGATCGTGCAAAAAACTTCTATATTTTCGTAACAAATTACTGATAAAATATGATGCTTTTGAAAAGATAGGTACCTGTAAAATTTCATTTTGCAATAATTAAATATTTAATTATAATTTTAAAAAACTATTTGCAATATTAAAAATTTTAATTAATACTGAGGAAAATGTTGCCATTATTATACATTTAAAAGAATTTTCAAATAAAACCATGTTAGTTCGGCTTCCTTTGTTAATTCTGCGTTGTACATGATTCTGCTACATGATTAAATAACTGATTCATGTTATAAACATATTTTCTTCTATAAAAAATAATATTTAGACAAGAATATTTTTTTAAAAATATTATCAGTTGAATAAAAAATAATAAGTTTTCAACTTCATATGAGTAATTCAATCATTTAGAATGACACAACAATTGGATTTGATGATATTCAAAACTTTATTGATAGCATACAGTTCGGCAGTGAAGACACTTGTGATACTACCAGCAACCAGTTAAATGTAAAAAGATTAAACAAATTTATAAAAATTTATTTTAATTTTAATTTAAGTATCTAGTTTTAGAAAAAAAAAAAAAAAAACAATAGTACCAAACAAGTAAATTTCATTACTTTTTTGGCAGCATTTAAATGAATAAATAAGAATATAAAAAATAAATATGACAGCATAAATTACTCATTCAGGGCTCTCATTTAACGATACAAGGCCTGGTATCCTACCTAAATCCTATGAGCTTGTTGCCGCATTCCCCAACATTATATATGAACTATTAAAAATTATTTCACATTATTTAATAGTATCCCCTATATATTTTATCATGATTTTATAAACTGTCTTAGTAATTTCTCATCATAATATTGAATAAATTATATTAATTAAATCAGAAAAATTACATTTTTTTGTAATTTTTGATATTACTCTATTCTATTCTATTGTATTACAGAAACATGAAGTACAGTAATTGACAGAAATCACTAATTTGGAAGTACCTTCTATACTAAGATTATCTTCAGTCTTTTTTATCAACTTAGCACAGTCCAGTTCAAAAACTACAGCAAATGGTTCATTTTGTGTTGAAAATAAAGTAGTGAAAAATAAATAAATCAGTTTATATATAAATCCTGAAAATATTTTGTTTTTAACTTGTTGTTTTTAGCTAAAAAAAATTGTTTTCTGACTTCTACTCCAGATACTATTAACAATACAGTTTTTGGAAAAAACTATTACACACACAAATAGTGTTTTTTGCTTTAAAAAAATGCATCTTAGAAACAAAATCTTGGAAATGAATCTCCAGTAGATTCCAAAAAATGGTGTTGAAATACCTTTTAGCTTTAAGTTTGATATAAATTAATTTTGTTTAATTGCCAATAACTAAGCCATTTAATAACAATTGTTGAATGATAATTCAACAGTTTTTGTGGAATATAATTCTGGGACCCATTTTTTCAAGTCAAAACACAATAAACCAATAATTTTGCCCATAAATTGTATATAAAGAATTTCAGTGTAGCCTCACTTTATCACTGGAGCACAGATTAAGGCAAATTTTATTATTACCAGCTGTAAGCTAAAAACAAATCATTTGCAGGCTAATGTTTACTAGAACTCTTATCTTTATTTTTCCCATATCCTGGATTTATTTCTGTTTTTTTATAAGACAACATACTAATCAAATTACATTTATTACTATAATTGTTAATAATTTCTTGTACAAGTATTCTAAAATGAATCTTACATCTACTATTTTTTGCTTGTAAGTTAGATAAAATTCAATTTTGTATGGGGAAAAAAATTTTGTTTGTGCAACAGAAAAATTTTGTAATTAATTCTAACAGAATTTATTTTCATCAATTTTTTCACAATTAAATTCTCTACCAAAGTTAACTAGAAATGTTTAATTGTTTATTGGTAAATAAACCAAGTTATTTTATTCCAAACCTAAAAAAGTATATTTTTTGACAAAATCTTTGTGTTTTACCCCGTTTTTCTTAAAATCTAAGTGAGTTAAAGATCTGGGATCACTTTTACTCTATTTCTTAGATCAAAAACCATAAAGAAGTACCAAAGCTTCTAAGGGAGCAAAAATGAGGACACCTCCTGAGAGCAAGTACACACACATCACACACACACACGCATGCACGCACACACATGCGCACATGCAGGTTATAAAGTGCAAACTACACTTACATTACAAGCACTGTATATATTATATATTCACTTGATTTTAGCTTGTGCTTACCACTTTATGGGGTGGTTCATAGATTCTCTTTCTTCTTATTCTGCATATTTCCTAAAAATAAACAACACTAGTTAATACAAGATATGAATCTTAATGGCCAAATAATAATGTACAATAATAAATAAAATGATATGAAAAATACTCCTGAGTAAAATAAAAAACTGTTCCTGGTTGAATGGACACAGTTACAAAAAATATACAGTAACTGTATCCTTTAAACCAAGAGGTTGAAAGGAGTTTCTTTTTTTTGTGAAAAGCTCAGTTGATGACATTGTCACCAATGTCCAGACAAGATATTTTACTTTTAGTCAACCTATAAAAACAAGCAAAGGTGGATTAATTAACAATATAGGAAGAATACTATAACATAAATTATGAATTAAAAGAGTATGAGAAATGAAAGGGCTCCACCGTGCACAACTGAGGGGGAAAAATTATAAAATGATAATTAATAGGTTAAAACAAAACATTTATTAAAAAAACTTTGACTACTACAAAAAACACTGAATTAAAAGCTGTACCCAGAGGAGTGTAAAGAGTTCTTTAATACAGAACTTAAAAACAGGTAATAACTTCAAATCATCAGCATCAAAATATGATTAACAAACTAACAATTAGTAACAAATATAGTTTGTCAAACAATTGTATTTTATTTAAGAATAAAAACATGTGAACTTATCCAAGACTACAAAGATAAGCATAGGCAACTAAAATTCATATCATACAGCATCACAAAAAAATAATATACTATTAAATATCAATTGTACTTCTAACAAAATGAAATAGCTCCAGATGACATAAGATTTGTTGTTCTTACATGTCTCAAACACAAATGACAAATAATTCCTCATATAAATTAAAAAATCTGCAGCAACAATATGAGACTAGACTGATAAATTTTGCATATATGTGCATAGTATGGGAATGAAAAGAGATATTGGAAGAAAATAAATAATGAATAAAAGTGTAATACCTTAGCTATAAAATTCAGTACTTATTTTTCAATATAATCCCGGTTTACACAGATACACTTCCCAATCTGTGACAAGTTTTTGCACTATCTATCACTGAAAATTTCTGGCGAACTTTTTTGAATCCAACTGGCCACAGCTTCCTTCACCTCATTGTTGGTGGTGTAATAATTACCTTTGAGATCCCTCTTGAGATGAGGGAAAAAGTAGAAGTCGACAGAGCAAAATCTGATGAGTATGGCAGATGTAGAATAGGCTCAAACTTCAGCTTGCAGAGAGCCATCAGAGAGTTTGTGCGGTACCCATAGTGCAGAGATTTTACAGTAACCCAATCGCTCAATAGTATGGCCTATTGTTCTTTAGATATGCCTAACCGAATAGCAATGCATTGCTTGGTGATTTGCCAGTCACTTTGAAGCAAACTATCCTCCTCCTTTCAATGTTTCTTGTCAGTTACAGAAACTGGTCGTCCGCTGTGAGATGCATTCTCAATTGTTGCTTTACCAGCTTCACATTCATGAAATTTCAACATCCACCTATTCACAGTACTCCTGTCAAGTTTCACTACTATAAACCACTTGTTAAACATTGAAAAATATTTGTAGGATTCACATTTTCTGCTGTTAAAAATTCGATCACTGCGCGCTGTTGTAACCGTGTTGATATATTGGCAGTACTCGACCATTTTAACTGCTACTGAAAACAACCTGGTAAATGGATTTCAATGCGTTATAACAGGTATGTAGAGGGGGAGTTTAGCTATCATGTGCTGCCACACTCAACTCGATAGTATATTTTGTCTCCGTGTAGTATGCTAGTGTGCAAAATTTATCAGCCGAATCTCATAACCACGTTGATTTGAATTTTAATTTAAAAAAAATGTGGAAACGAGAACTATAATTCAGATACCTCTGAATTTTAATTGTTCCTTTGCTTTACGAGCAGGAGAGTAAAAAGGTCTTTACTTTCCTGTCTTCAAATAATATAGTTATAGTTTTATTTTTTTTGTAGCTTCATGGAATTTTATGTTATGTGCCTGCAGCTCCAGACTAAGATCAGACAGTTCCTGTAGTGAGTCACACATTAAAACCAAATCCAAAATGGAATTGGGTGTAGTCATTTTTCCAGAAGACCATCATATATTTTCTTCTCATTGTTCTCTTTTTTTCATCATTCTTAGCATAAGTCAAATGTAAAACTAGTTCATAATTTGTCCACACTGCTGACAAACTTCTTAAACTGGAGGAAAATCATTGGGTACACAAAACTCTGTTAATTTCAGTATTTGGGACTCAAGTTCTTCAGCATGCTTTCTTAATTCCCTGGCATTTCTTCTTTGGTGACTAATGGTACAGAATAAACAATCTATAAAGTAAAGATTTAAAATTAGTGATTTGTGAAGGTAAGTCTTTCTTGATTACATCTCCCACTGATAGTTCCAGTTTGTGGTTGGAACAGTGCCAACTTACAATTTCTGGAATTTTTTGCTGCATCAGTGTCATAAAAACCTCAGGGGTTTAAAAACCTGAAGAAAAGGTGTCAGATGAATCGGTGGAATTTAGAGAAGCTTGAGGAAGAGGAGGTAAAGAAGATTTTTGAGGAGGACATCGCAAGAGGTCTGAGTAAAAAAGATAAGATAGAAAATGTAGAAGAAGAATGGGAGAATGTTAAAAAGGAAATTCTTAAATCAGCAGAAGCAAACTTAGGCGGAATAAAGAGAACTGGTAGAAAACCTTGGGTTTCAGACTATATATTGCAGCTGATGGATGAACGTAGAAAATATAAGAATGCTAGTGATGAAGAAAGTAAAAGGAACTATCGGCAATTAAGAAATGCTATAAACAGGAAGTGCAAACTGGCGAAAGAAGAGTGGATTAAAGAAAAGTGTTCAGAAGTGGAAAGAGAAATGAACATTGGTAAAATAGACGGAGCATACAGGAAAGTTAAGGAAAATTTTGGGGTACATAAATTAAAATCTAATAATGTGTTAAACAAAGATGGTACACCTATATATAATACGAAAGGTAAAGTCGATAGATGGGTGGAATATATTGAAGAGTTATACGGAGGAAATGAATTAGAAAATGGTTTTATAGAGGAAGAAGAGGAAGTTGAGGAGGATGAAATGGGAGAAACAATACTGAGATCTGAATTTAAGAGAGCATTAAAAGATTTAAATGGCAGAAAGGCTCCTGGAATAGACGGAATACCTGTAGAATTACTGCGCAGTGCAGGGGAGGAGGCGATTGATAGATTATACAAACTGGTGTGTAATATTTATGAAAAAGGGGAATTTCCGTCAGACTTCAAAAAAAGTGTTATAGTAATGATACCAAAGAAATCAGGGGCAGATAAATGTGAAGAATACAGAACAATTAGTTTAACTAGTCATGCATCAAAAATCTTAACTAGAATTCTATACAGAAGAATTGAGAGGAGAGTGGAGGAAGTGTTAGGAGAAGACCAATTTGGTTTCAGGAAAAGTATAGGGACAAGGGAAGCAATTTTAGGCCTCAGATTAATAGTAGAAGGAAGATTAAAGAAAAACAAACCAACATACTTGGCGTTTATAGACCTAGAAAAGGCATTGGATAACGTAGACTGGAATAAAATGTTCAGCATTTTAAAAAAATTAGGGTTCAAATACAGAGATAGAAGAACAATTGCTAACATGTACAGGAACCAAACAGCAACAGTAGCAATTGAAGAACATAAGAAAGAAGCCATAATAAGAAAGGGAGTCTGACAAGGATGTTCTCTATCTCAGTTACTTTTTAATCTTTACATGGAACTAACAGTTAATGATGTTAAAGAACAATTTAGATTCGGAGTAACAGTACAAGGTGAAAAGATAAAGATGCTACGATTTGCTGATGATATAGTAATTCTAGCCGAGAATAAAAAGGATTTAGAAGAAACAATGAACGGCATAGATGAAGTCCTACGCAAGAATTATCGCATGAAAATAAACAAGAACAAAACAAAAGTAATGAAATGTAGTAGAAAGATGGACAACTGAATGTGAAAATAGGAGGAGAAAAGATTATGGAGGTAGAAGAATTTTGTTATTTGGGAAGTAGAATTACTAAAGATGGACAAAGCAGGAGCGATCTAAAATGCCGAATTGCACAAGCGAAACGAGCCTTCAGTAAGAAATATAATTTGTTTACATCAAAAATTAATTTAAATGTCAGGAAAAGATTTTTGAAAGTGTATGTTTGGAGTGTCGCTTTATATGGAAGTGAAACTTGGACAATCTGAGTATCTGAGAAGAAAAGATTAGAAGCTTTTGAAATGTGGTGCTATAGGAGAATATTAAAAATCAGATGGGTGGATAAAGTGACAAATGAAGAGGTATTGCGGCAAATAGATGAAGAAAGAAGCATTTGGAAAAATATAGTTAAAAGAAGAGACAGACTTATAGGCCACATACTAAGGCATCCTGGAATAGTCGCTTTAATATTGGAAGGACAGGTAGAAGGAAAAAATTGTGTAGGCAGGCCACGTTTGGAATATGTAAAACAAATTGTTAGGGATGTAGGATGTAGAGGGTATACTGAAATGAAATGACTAGCACTAGAAAGGGAACCTTGGAGAGCTGCATCAAACCAGTCAAATGACTGAAGACAAAAAAAAAAAAGATGCAAAATAAAATAAAATGTTCAATCCATGTGCTGACAAAATGTTAAATCCAGACCTTATCCCATCATAAAAGAGCCAGATAGAAAATACAAGTTAGAAAATACGATTCAACTTTCCACTAATTCAACAAAGACATTAAATAAGGGAAAGAAAAAAAACTCATTCTCAAAGATCTACATTCATGCTTCAGTTATCTCTACACCTGTAATTTAATTCATAATCTCTTTATCAATAATATACCAACTACTAGTTAGAAATTCATTTAAACTGATAACTTAGTTCTTATCGCTCAGAAATGAACATCTGAACCAAAACAGCATGCAATTCCAAAGGAAATACATCCATTAGAATTTAAGAGTAAATCAAGCAAAACATGAGTAATTGTTTCCATCTTAGTTATTGTAATGCACATACAAAAGTAAAAATCCTAATTCAGATAAATTAGTTGTTTAGGAAACATTTTAAAATTGTTAATAATGCAAAACACAAAAAAAGTACAATTATTTTAGTTTTAAAAAAAATTAACAAATATAACATATTAAAATAAAATTATACTGTACTCTAATCATAAATAAAATAACACTACTGAATTATGTAGTAATTGACAACAATGCAATGGCAATAATATATTGTGTTAAGACATTAATTTATTTTGACCTGAGAAATAGTAAATTGTTTTTAAAAATTTTCAGCATTACTGAAAAAGAAGAAGAAGAAATGAAACATTATTACCATATTATGTCATTTATTTAACTTCTATGGCTCAACAAAAAAGGAAACAACAAAAAGAATAAGAAATTGGTTAGACACAACAGAATTACATATTAATAACATAATTATTTACATATTCTACTGATAGGGGAGTAATGAAAACAGTTTGGACAGAAATAATTGTGCAGTAGTGGGGATCAGGAACCGATTCACCACCTTACTATTTATTTCACCAAATGTGTATATAGGTTTTGTAATTCATCTTTAGGCTTTATAACTAATGCTTCAACTTTTTGATTAGTGATTATAACCATGCCTTAAAAAAAAAAAATCACAAAATACAAAGATATATAAAAATAATTTGTCCGATTTTTAACTTAAAGTTTTCTTGAATTTTATTACCCATCAAAAAAAACTATCCTTTGGATGATACAAAAAAAGAAAAAATAATAATAAAGCAGGTCATGAAATGAAAAATAATCAATCCAAGAAACAAACCAGCACTAAGATCAACTATCTAATCAGATTACAAAATGGCAATTATACTCAAACAAACTTTTACACTTCATAATGTTATTCCTCATAATGATCCAGGAGCAGTGGAATCATCATGTTACAACACTCATACATAATTTACTGTTTTCCCAGGACCTTAAATAATCGTTCTCTTCTTCGTTACAATACTAAAAAATTCCAAATTGCAATTAAAACAGAAAACATGATTATTGCTCATTTTATTTTTCCATAAGTAAAATTATTATTTAAAACAATAAAAAACAGAAATAACAATATTTTGTAAAAAGAATTAATGAATAAAAACCAACCTCTCTCATAGGCATCCGGAACTTTAAGATTTCACAGTACTTTCTTAAAAATTCAAGACTCGCATGTATTTTTATAAAATTTAATCCACCTTCAATAGTCTCATATTCTAGCTCTAAGCCTTCTGCTAATAAATTTGTCTCAAATATCTGAAAAAAATTTGCAAAATGCCATCTTAATTTTTTTTTAATTGGTCATTGTGTACAAAGACCTGAATAAATATTTTCAACAGTGGTATGTATATTTTTATTTGTGTATCTTTGAAATTTTTTAAACTTAACACCTAAAAGTGTTATAGGCTAAAGGTGGATAAATTCAAAGCTCCAGAACTCTTAAGGAGTTTTTTTGGGAATGAGTATCAGGTCAGTAAGTTTGTAAGGTATCCATACTACTTTGTGGTCAGCTGAAAATAATTACAAAGTTGACTCGAGATTTTTCATTTTATACAATGTTACTTGCTATCTTTTTATTTGACTTTATTTTTATTTTACTAAGTAAATAAATCTCAGATATAAGCAAATATTCAGCCCCCTAGAGTCACACTCAGATGAGTAGATTGGTATTACTGTTATAAGATATTTGCAAGACAAGCGATTATAAAATTATTATACGAAAACAGATGCAAAAGGTGTTTCAGTACATTTAAAACTGGAACAAGGAAATGTATTATTAGGATAATTTATGAAAAAATCCTCCTACTCATACTAACAAAATAAAATTACATTTTTGTAATTTAATTGAAATTCACATACTTAAACACAGTATCAAAAATCTAGAAATGCTAAGAAAATTGATAATCATGTTTTAATAAGCACAGCAATTAAAAATTCTAGCTCTAATGGGAGAGAGGTAAGCATAAGAAAAATATTGTAATGGGTAGAGAAGTATATTCTAGATCATAACTCACAAACTCTTTAATATAATTTACAACTATTAGTTAAGAAAAAAGAGAGATAAGAAAGAAAAATGTTGAAGAAATTACAAAGTAATTCTTTCTAGAAAATGATTTATGGAAAAGTGTAAAAAAGGTGCAGACAATGGAAATTATTAAGCTTGACCAAACAAAAGGGTAAGTTAGGTACTAGTCAGGCAGGTCAGGCCCTAGGCCCAAAGATACTGCTGGAGACCAGCAGTCAACTGTGGATGAGGGTTTTGTGAACGGGAGTGAAAGTGACATTATTCAGTTAAAAAGTATAAGGCAGTTCTTTTTTTAAATATTAAAAGTTGATAATTCTTGCACTAAGTGAATTACAGATTTTTTTTTATTGTTATATATTAACTCTGTATTAATTTCTATTAGCTATTGTAAAGTGAAGAGCAAACTGGAATTGTATTCTGCTATTCATAATGACCTATTTTGTACATTATAAATTGTTTAAAAGTAGCAAATTGAATTTGTAAGACATTTTTACATGTACTATCTCTCAACATCCTTGTCAAACCAATAAGTACAATAATTTACTGTACCAATAAGTACATAATTTACTGTGTTCCCAGGACCTTAAATAATGATTCTCTTTCTTAGTCACAACACTAAAAAATTCCAAATTACAATTAAAACAGAGAACACATGATTGTCTCCCTTTTTTTGAAACAAAAAAGGGAGAACTAGAAACCCTTCAATGCAGTAACTAAAACAAAGAAAAACATAACTCAAACATAAGGAGTAATGTAGCAATAAATTATATAATAAAATTAACATCAAATGTAACTTATGTTAACACTTACATATTATAAATTGCACCAAAATTTGCTTGTAAATTCCTAACATCCTGGTTCATTAAAGATATGCTCTATAATTTTACTGTTACTAGCAATTATATGAAATAATATTTAAAACTATACGAGGGTTATTTTTTTTCAAGGTCCGATCGGTCACAAAATTAAAACCATAGTGAAAATAAAAAATTTTTTATTTGTAACAAGTACTTACATAGTTACGCTATTTCTCTACATAGTCACCACTCCGATTTAGACATTTGTCGTAGCGTGGTACCAACTTTCCAATACCCTCATCATAGAACGGAGCCACCTGTGTTTTCAGCCATGTTTCTACGCTGGTCTGCAGCTCGATGTCTGTGCCAAAATGTTGTTCTCCTAGCCAGCGTTTTATGTGAGTAAAGAGGTGAAAATCGGATGGAGCCAAGTTCGGGCTGTATGGTGGGTGATCAAACTTTTCCCAACAAAAACGCTGCAGGAGCTTCTTTGTTACAGCTGCAGTATACGGCTGAGCATTGTCATGGAGAAAGACAATGCCTGATGACAACATTCCTCTCCGCTTATTCTGAACTGTCCTTCGTAGACGTTGAAGAGTCACGCAGTATGAGGCTGCAGTGATGGTCGTGCCACGTTCCATGAATTCCACCAAGAGAACTCCATTCCGGTCCCAGAACACAGTAGCCATACACTTTCTGTTGGAGAAGGTTTGCTTGAACTTCTTTGGTTTACTGAGAGAATGAGAATGCATCCACTGTTTGGATTGTTCTTTTGTTTCTTCAGTTTCGAAATGGATCCATGTCTCGTCCCCTGTGACAATTTTGTTCAGAAAATCTTCTCCTTCATTGTGGTAGCGCTGGAGAAACATTAGGGAGGCGCCCATTCTCATTATTTTGTAATGGTCAGACAGCATCTTGGGAACCCATCTCGCACACAGTTTACGGTACTGAAGTCTCCTACTCACAATGGTGTAGAGAGCTGACCTTGAAATTTCATGAAACGAATCACTCAATACAGAAATTGTGAATCGACGATTTTCTCAAATTACCTCAACCACTCGCTCAACGAGATCATCAGTTGACACTAGTTTCCTTCCCTGACCGCCTGCATCATGAACATCTGTACATCCTGCTTTAAAGTTTCTGCACCATTGTCGCACTTTGCTGTCACTCACTGAAGTTTCACCATACACATTACTTATTCATCGATTAATTTCAGCTGCATTACACCCCTCAGCCTGAAGAAGTCTAATCACCGCACGCACTTCACGCTTGGCAGAAGATCCTATTGTTGTAGACATGTTTACGTGCTAGATGCGTGTTCAGAACTAAACGAAGTGACATGATTGAAGGCAATACTAGAGATGCTGCGCAACACATATGCGCAAAGGTTCATTCGATTTTTGCGTGGGTTTTTATTTCGCGATCGATCGGACCTTGAAAAATAAATAACCCTCGTATATGCTATTAGCAGACTAACAATACATAAATGAACCTAACCATTACTTCTAAGCTACTTATAACTTTTCCACATCGTCAAAACTATAGGAGCCTTTCAGATTTCTCAATTAGTTTAATTCTTACTAATCCAGAGATACTTATAATTTTTTTAGCTTCCTTGGCCACAGAAAACTTCTTTATTTTTAAACAATATAGTTCAAACTATCTGTAGCACGATGAAAATATCTTGTGGAAAAATTGTGTTTATTATTTTTTTCTTTATCATTTCATTGTACACAGATCTTTTACTGAATTTAACTGTTATCAATACAGGTCCTATAAAATTTAACTTTTTCAAGAATATATAACAAGCATCTGTAGCACTGCTACAGATCAGTAATAAAGATTTACCAAAACCTATAACAATTCCTTCTACATTTTCAACATTATTTTCTGGAAATCCATGTACACTTCAACATAACTTATACATGAATACTGTTTGGGCACTTCAATCATACTCTTTTTTTTTAGCTTAATGATAATTGATTATTCTACATTTTCTCTTTTCTATGTGCAAACTAGATTTGCTAATACTTTAGTTTTAGTATAGTTTTGCATCTTGTTGGATTAGCTTATTTTTTTAAATCATTCATCTCACTATGACAGAATTCAATAGAAATGGATTAATTTGCTCCATTAACTTGTTTTCATCCATCATTTCAACTAGTAATTACACATCTTCTAAAGTAGTATCTCCATTGGCAGCTGAGTTATATAAAGCTGAGATACCTCAATTTTCTCTAATACAAGAAATACAGAGCGCCATTTATTGAATCACTACCTTTATTGACAATTTTACATGCAATATGAATTTATTTTTACAGATGAAACAGCTTAAGTCTTTCAAAAATACTTAAAAATATTTAGTTAAATTTGGAATTTCTCACTCTATAATGACTAACATACAGAATGAAATATACAAACTGCTAAAAGAGAGAAGCAAAGTTATGAACAAATAATTATAAGAATAAAAATCAAGTTTACAAGAGCAAAAATAATGAAATTTAATTTTAGAAACAGTGCAACTAACCTTACGCTTCAATTCTAAATCTAGTATATTTGAACCCTGTTCAGAATCCCATACTAACACGTAATCAATTGAACGGATGCCATCTCGGAAATGTAAAGTCTCTTCAATATTCTATGAAAGAAAAGAAAAATTTATAAACAGTTTAACTGAATAACTAATTAAGTAATTTCATTACCTTTTTAAAATTCAAATACGTTATAAAGCAATGATGTTAAAAACTAGATTTAAAACTTTATAATATGTATATTTCAAGTGGTTTTAAATTTAAAATTTTCAAATGATAATATCCAGAAAGATACAAGGAATAAAATACTGGAAGCTAAGAGAAACAGAAAATTCTAAAGAATTTAGATACCAATGAGGAGGTGAATGAGAAATGGAAATGTTTCCAGAAGGCTTTCAGAGGGGTGGAAAGGATTTGTGGAAGAACATCAACTTTACAGAGGGAAAAGCAGATAGACTGGTGTAATGACAGGGTTGACTAAGGAGAGAGAAAATTAAAGCTTGCAGCAAATGTCTGCAGCAAAAGCTTGCAGAAATGTTTGCTTGCAAATTAAAGCTTGCAAGCAAAATCAAGAACAGATGAGTGTATTTGGAAAGAACATAAGTAAGAAAATTTATTTATCTATTAAAATTAATTTGTTATTTTTTGTGTCTACACTAATTTTGCTTATATCTCTGCTTTTCAAGAAAAGGATTTTTCAGTATAACAACCAATAAAAAAAAATTCTTTTAATGTAAAAATAGATACATTTAATATATATATATATCATCACTTAAAAGTTGTGAGCAGTAAGGATTTATTTTTAACAGAGACATGCAATTTGAAAGTAGACAAGAGTAATAAAGGAGCAAAGTAAAGGTAATAATAAAGTTAATATTAAAATACAAAAAAATAGTTCACACAAATAGTATAACAAAATATGAGAAGGAGTAGAATTTTAATTATTTCATATAGAAGTTAGTATGCTATCATCAAATATAGATTTAGGAATAAGGAGAGTTTTCTGAAATGTATATATAAACACAATGTATGTATATGAGCATTAAAATGAGAGTGTAAGGCTTTAGAGCAGTGACATGAAGAATATAAGGTGTTGTCATATGAGGTGTTGTGAATAAATGTGTGTCACTGTTGGATTTCTGTATAATTTGAATGTTCTTGTTGGTTATCTTTGTGATGGTAATGTGAAGAACATTTTTTTTTGTTTTCTGTATTCATAATCAGCTGTAAAATGTAATGTGTGATGTATTTTGTTCATGTATCACAATGAATTGTCACAACTACGCCAGTACATTACTTTACAACACATTTTTTGTTAGTAAGTATTGTAACAAGACCAATATAACAGATATGAGTAACAGATTAAGAGTAACCAATTAAGAAGAAATTAGTAGAAAATAACAATGAAAGGAATCTAAAAGGGGGACTAAAAGGAATCCCTTTTCTAAGACTAATAGGTTCATTTAACAATTATTCTTTGTAATACTGTCCCTGGCACACCTGCAAAATTGGTGTTTGGTGTGCGAACTCCCAGCTTCAAGTAATAGGGCCTTTATTTTTTGACAAATCCACAATGGTGTGGTTTTTACTCCCCCTTTCTGGAACCGCTCTTGGAACATTACTTCTGACAGGGGAAGTATAAAGCCATCAGTTGCCAGTATGTGGTGTCCAAGACCTCATTGCGCAAAAACAATCCCCATATACTCGAAGGGTCCTCTAAGTGCTCAGCCTCAAGTCTGACCGGCCCAGTACCCTACAGCGTCGAATTCCAACACAAATCTAGCTGAATTTAAATTCTAATTGTTTATAATCCCAACTTACAGAACATTAAAAACACTCATTAACTATAAGTTGACATGAAACAGTTGAAAAATATGAAACATTTACAATACATACAAATGTATTTATAATTCACTGACCCACACTTACTATAAATAAAGATCAAAAATATACACAAAACTAATGTTATCACATAAATATATTAAAATAAAAACAAAGATTCTGAAATTCAGACAAAATAAATACCCTTTGAAACAAGAAACCATACACACAACATATTCACAAAGCATAAAACTCCACAAATTCAAACACTTTATTACACAAAGTTTTACATTAGCCAACCAGGATGCACTAAACATAAACATATAAGGAAAATAATACAAAGAAACTCTAACATGCAATTGCATTTATCAATGGACCACATAGGACAGATAAAAAATATGATGACGCTAAGAGTTACCTATCAATAATTCTATATAAAAAGAAATCACATTTCAACATGCCTGAACAACAAATGGATAGCAATTTATGAAACACAAATGAACTGAGTGGAAGTTTACCTACAAATAAATAATGTTAAACTCTACAAGACCTTCTTTCTAATTTAAAATAAAAGAAGAGAATCACAGTTCAGCAACAATAACAACAGCAGCAATCACTGATAAATATTATTGGTGCATGGTTAACAAAAGTTTGTTAAGCCATTTAAAATATTCTCATTTGCCTTGAAAACAATCATACATTACGAATAATAAGAGAGCAAAAAATAAAGTGTTTAAATTATTTTATTTTGATATTACACAACAAAAATTTTACTTAATGTTCAGCATCTTCTCTTATTCAGTCTGGGCAATTACTTTTTACAGTGCCATTATAGAAATTCAACAAATGAAGAATACCAATAATGTTGTAATTCAGACCAGTCAGAATTAATTTTGGAACTAAACCAGGATCCATATCACAAAAAATTGGTCATCAGTGATGCTAACTGGTTATCCAATTTAACAATGGTTATTGTAATTTAAGAACTACAATTTTTTTTTCATAAATAAATGAAAGTTTATTTAACAAAGAATTTCAAATAATAACAAAACTAATACCAAACTGAAAAACTGAAATTATAAATTCTACTTCCATATAGAATATGTAATGCCACACAATGCTAAGGAAGGGTTTTAACTTTAAACACTGACTGACAGTGCAGAAATTGTTATACAGCAAATGCTAAGAAACTTAACCGCTAAGTAAAAAATCTAAACATATGAACTCAGATCATAATCTCTGAATCAACGGATGCTATTAAGTAAATGTACAAAAAGTTGAGAAATCTATGACCTTATGCTACAACATGAGAAATAAATACTTATATAATTATATCATCGTACTATCAAAAGATACCTCTTCTGATTCCTTGAATCCCAGATCAATACTCCTGATTGAGTGTTTACTATTAAAACAAGATGTTGAAGGTCCAGAAGTCCCAATATGACATGGTAAAGTTTTGCTGGTACGACTTCCTTTCATTTTTTTATAATCTGTAAGCAGTTAATTGAAATCCCATATTCTCAACAAAAAAAAACTTCAGTTGAAAACCTAATAAAAAAAATTTTATACTTGTCAATTAACGTCCCAGCAGGATATCAACACAACCTAATGCTCGCATCACTAATAAAGTCTAATTAACATTAAATGTCAAAGACAAAGTGTTATTAAATATTTTACTAACACCAAGCAAAACTATTACACTAAAAGCAACAAAAAAGAAGTTTTCAAGTAATAATAATTACAAATCATGTTATCACAATAATACAGAAAATATTTATTTCTAATGAAATAACAATTACCTAAGATAAAATCATCACTAAAAATAAGGTTAGTGAGCTAAGCAAGGATTAGGTTATGTTGATATCAGGTTATGTGAGCCACTGACAAGAATCCAAAATTTCAACAAAACCTTTTTTGTATTTCATAAAATATTTCAATAACAGATTGAAGTTGCATATAAATTTTGGCAACAGCACAGTTAACTAATTAATTTTGATATAAACCGTTTTTTTCAAATAAAATAATTTACAACTGAAAAAAGACAAAATGAAAGCATAAAATGATAATCCACATAATTGAAAATTAACATCTGTTACTGTGAAATTTAAAAACAAAAACTAATGATCAGTAACAAGTATCTCACAAGTAGTGTCATGTACTACTCCTAGAAACGTTTGAAACTTATTATTTTTTTTTTTTGTAATAATAAAGTTTAATCATGTAAAATAGGAATCCTAAGGTATTTTTTTACAAATCATTAAAACCTATTAGGTAAACAAATGAACAGACTACATTTGAAATTTCACTAGTTACTGCATATCTTATAAGCTTTGGTTTTCTCATTTTAACTGATCCTGAGAAATCGGATTAAAAAATAAAACAAAACATGCAACCTCTTTGTGAAATAGTAGCTATTTCAAATTAGAAAAAGGATTTATTTCCATAACGTAGATTTCCACTCAAATCAGCTCCACTGCGTAGGGTGAAATCTGATACAAATGGAATAAATTGTTCTCATCCAATCAGTCGTTCTTTGGCAAATTAAGACATTTAAAAGATATTACATAATAAATAATTTGTAAATGTTATGGATGTAAAAACGTACTGCAAAAATTGCGTGGATACAGATTAAAGTTTACACATGCGGTTTGTTATAAAAACTAATTTTTACCATAATCATAATCCAAGGATTAAAATAAAAACTAACTTCCAGAGTAAAATTTCTTTAATAAAACAATCACTTCAAAATACTTCGCAAAACTTACCATTAAAACAATTTACTTACGCAATCAAAGATAACACAATGGTCTTAAAATAATTTTTTTTTTATAAATATTATTAAGCTCAAAAATAATATAAATATTCATTGTCATGACGCAACCCGTGACTCAAACTTATATTTTGAATAATCGCACATTACTTAAAATAAAAATAACAGAAAAAAAAATTAATTAAAACGACTAGCAGATAGGAACTCGTTACCACTGATATAAATTATATTAGTAAAATATGATACTATTATTAATAATTTTAAATAAAATAATCCCTAAAACTACGTTAAAACTGCGTTACCTACAAATGCAACACAGTTCTCATCTAACAGCTGTTAGATTGACGTCGGTTATGCCAGCTGTTAGTTCCAATCAGCTGTGATACGCCGGCTCTATAATTCCTACGTTTGTCTGTAGTTGATGTTTTCAAATTGTTTCGTGTCACTCAGAATCATGAATTTCTCTATTTAAAAAAAGCCTGTATTTTTCATTCAAATATAAATGCACATTTATAATGTTAAATAAAGACTAAGTTAGCGAATTAATTTCGGTAGTTTTTTTAATACCGTAATTTACTGTAAAACAAGAGAAGGGGAAAAGATTCTTACTTTTATGTGTGTACATATATACACATAATGATTCCAGATTGCACAGCACTGATCTCTGTGTAACTGGATAAGCGGATCTCCTGTACTGAAATTGGTAAAATTTGAAGCATAAACTAGCGTCACTAAATGAGTGGTAGAACTAAATAAAATGAAACGGTGCATGCGCAGAAGTAAGTGTAAGAGTAGGGATAAAATATTGTCCTACTATCACGATTATAGTCGCGCAAGCGTACAATGGTTTTATTTAGTGCTCAGCATCTCATTCTGCAGCGCTGGAGTCCCCTACCCTTTCTTTCTTCTTCCTGTTTCGCTTCCGGTAATTACCTTTCAAATACTTCAGAGGATGATATTTATGAGTGTAAATGAAGGGTAGTCTTGTACAGTCTCAGTTCGACCATTCCTGAGATGTGTGGTTAATTGAAACCCAACCACCAAAGAACACCGGTATCCACGATCTAATATTCAAATCCGTGTAAAAATAATTGATTTTACTAGGACTTGAACGCTGGTCCAAGCGTTTACGTCCTACTAAACCTGATTTGGGAAGACGCGTTCACCACTTGACAACCTGGTGGGATAACGTCCCCTATCCAGATATATAGAGATCAGTGTTGCACGGCAATCTCTCGGGAGATGATTCTGTAGTAAAAAGTAGGAAAAAAGTATATTCAGACATAAGTCAGAGAACGGTTCGTTAGCGAGTTTCAGCTTGCGAAATACTTTAGTCCTGCTTTCTGCTCCCCATGTGAAATTAAACCGGACTAAAATTCTTGTGGTACAAATTGAGGGGTAAATTTGGTGTTTCCTTAAGGTTTTTTATTTATGAAGTTGAAAAAAAGTGCTCCCAGGCCTCTACGTCACTCAGGTTTTAAGAAAAACGGGGTAAAACATTAAAGAGTATTGTCAGAAAATACACCTTTTTAGGTTTGGAATAAAATAATTTGTTAATTTACCAATAAACAATTAGAAATGTCTAGTTAAGTTGTAAAGAATTTAATTCTAAAACAATCTATGTAAATAACGTCTATTAAAATTGAAAACAAATTTGAGAAGTTCAATTTTAATTAGAAACAAAGCACACAAACTGATCGGAAAAGTGGTACGACTTTAAACAGAACAGTTTAACACACAAATGTTAAAATTATAAAAATAAATTTGAGACATCCTTCTAAAACATATTAAATATTTTTATTTTTTCATAGGCTGATAACAACAACTAACCAGCAATTTCAAAAAAAGTTTAGCATTTAAAAAATATTCATTTGAGTGGTGCATGAGTTGTGCTGTTAATTGTTCGGTCATTCACAATAGTTGATACCACAAATTCGTTTGTTTTCATTTAGAGAGTTGACGGACATGTTAATTTGTAGTAAAGTAAATAAAAATGGATTGGCTGTTGTGCGTGAATTCAGGAAAGTTACCCAGATCGAAGAGTACCGATTCGTAAAACATTTGAGGCTTTGGAGAGGCGAATTCGAGAAACAATGCTTAAACCACAACGATTTGATGCTGGTCGTGATCGTTTTGTGAGACATGTTAACGCTGAAGAAACAACATTGAATGCGGTACAATTATCTCCCACCTCAGGTACCAGAAGGTTGTCAAGTTTCGCAATCAAACATTACGGGAGCAACAAAAATTATACTCATTCCATATAACACATGTACAAGAGTTATTACCACCTCATTTTGATAAACGAATGAAATTCTGTCGATGGTTAATTAGAAAATCTGAACATCCTCCCGATTTCCTAATTACTGATAAATCCTGTTTTACAAGAAGTGGCATTGTAAATTATATAAACGCTCACACTTTGGCAGAGGAAAATCTCTATGGGACTGCCACAAGTCATTTCCAACGCACCTTTTCGTTGAATGTTTAGAGTGGTCCTCTTGATAATTTCATAATATATAATTGGTGATAATTTCATAGATCCTTTTTTCTTACCGCCAAGACTCAATGGATAGCGGTACTTGCATTTTTTGCAATCTATCTGATGAAGAAGACATTACACTTGCAGACAAAGTGCGGATGTTGTTTTTCAATGATGGCGCACCTGATCACTACTGTTGCGATGTGATGAATCATTTAAATAACATTTAATAAGCAATGGATTGGTCGAAATGGACCAGTAAAATTGCCACCTCGATCTCCCGCCAGCAGACGTTTTCTTTTCAAGCTGAACGAAGTCGTTAATCTATTCCGCTTGAAGATTGGCAGAAAAGAAGAATTGAGACATCGTGCAATAAAACCTGGAGCTACTATTAGGAATAATAACGGTGCTAGTAGACGGGCCCGGTTAGCATGGATTCGCCAAGCTGAACTATACCTTGAACGAATGACGCCCACATTAGGCTACCGCTTTGAAGAAATGTTTGCAGTTTTATGAAGTAACCACTTTGACATTTAATAATTTTTATAAAAAAAAAACGAAATATATATATGATTATTTTTTTAATCTATTTTTATTCATTTTTTCTGTTATTGATAAGTTTTCTATTGGTGAAAATTGTTCTGTTCAAAAATCGTTATTATTTTTACGAACCATTTGTGTTTTGTTTCTAAGTTGAACTTCTCAAATTTTTGTTTAACTTTAATAGAAGTTATTTATATCAATTTTATCAGAATTACATTTTCTGCAAAACTAACTAAATATTTTTATTTGTTTATTGGTAAAATAACAAAGTTATTTTATGCCAAATCTAAAAAGGGGAATTTTCCGAAAAAACGTTTTCGTGTTTTTTCCTTGTTTTAAGAAAAACAGGGATATAGAGGTCTGAAATCACATTTATTCAATCTCTTGGATCAAAAACCAAGGAAGCACCAAATTTACCCGTCGATTTGTACCCCAATAATTTTAGTACGGATTAATTTCACAAAGGGAGAAGAAAGCATGGCTAAATTTTTCGCTAGCCGAAATTCGCTTTCGAACCTGTTTTCTACCTATTTATATAAACTATTTTTCTAGGTTTCAATGAAACCTAGTTAAACCTATTTAGCTGCGTTGATAGATATGAACAAGCATGTAAGAAGTCTACAAACATGAGAAATGTACAGGTTCCAACTTTATGTATAGATCCACCGGGTTGGTCTAGTAGTTAAATCATCACAAATTAACTGATTTCGAAATCGAGAGTTTTAAGGTTTAAATCCTAATAAAAGCAATTACTTTATATGGATTTGAGTACTAGATCATGAATACCGGTGTTTTTTTATGGTTGGGGGGTTTCAATTAACACACATCTCAGGAATGGTCAACCTTAGACTGTAGATTACACTTAATTTACATTTTCATAAATATCATCCGCTTTCATCCTCTGACGTCATACTTACGGTGGTTCCGGAGGCTAAAAAGGAAAAGAAAAAAAACTTGATTTGTACGTGCTCCTTTTAATTTACTCAACTTCATAATATTCGCCGAGAGCTTCATGTTCGAACACGCATATGATACAATTGAACACACTGTGTTCTCAGCAGTGACGTAAGGGAATGCAGAACTCACGTTTAGTTTCGAATGTTGAAGCGTGCGTTTGGTGCCTTTATTTACAAAGATTTTAAAATCATAGTTTCATTGAAAATAACTGACGTTTCGGTTTTTTGTGTGCGGTAACACAGTGTAACTGCTCTTTTTTTCTCAATTAGATTCTTACGCAAAATGGATAAATTTGTGAAAATTAAGTAAGCCATCTACATCCAGTGAATCATTTGGTAAAAAAAGAAGATTGTGCTATGACAGTATTTAAATTATGGTTTTACCTCATTGAACAGAAAGCCACAGAGCGTTGTTTGCTTTGAAGTCCTGTCCAATGAAAGCTTGAAGCGTTAATAATAAAAATTAATTCCGACATTTGGAAACTATGTTGAAGAGCATTAAGAGTAGCGAAGATGTACAAACCCCATACAATCGCAGAAAATCTCATACTGCCTGCTGCAATTGATATATTTAGTGTTTTAATAGGGATGAAAAAAAACTTTTAAATTTGAAAAAAATATCCGCTTTCTAACGACACAGTATCAAAGCGAATCGATGCCATGGCTGCCGATATTCGAGCAGATAATTCAGCAAGTGATACATTTTTTAGTATTCAGTTTGATGAACTAACAGATGTGGCAAACATTTTTAAGTTCTTATGTTTTGCGAGATGAATACGATAGGGGCAGATCAATCAGAGAAAAAAGGTTGTTATGTAAATAAATACTTGGACCTGCCACAGGACGTCTTGTTGATGTTCTTTGAAGGTAATAAAAACTATAACATAGATTGGACAAAATGTATTGCGCAGTATGTAATTAGTGCAAAGGCGATTACATGAAAGAACAGTGGATTTCTGAAGAAAGAAAATTAAAATATCGTTTAATACCAAGGCCAGAACGGACGCACTGCTCTTCACAGACATGCTTTGCCACAAAAATCTCAAACAAATTCTTTGAAAAGCTGTAAAAATGGTTAATTCTATTATAAAAGTCGACTATTACGGAATAAGCTGTTTGGTAAACTATGCGATGAAATGAGCGAAAAGAAAAAAATCACTTCTTTTCCATATAAAAGTCAGGTGGTTATCGTGGGGGAAAGTGTTAACCCGGTTATTGGAATTGCGAAATGAATTGATAATATTTTTCAGGATAAACAAACGCCATTCTTTGCTGTTTGCTAACTTTGATGAATTTTCGCGTTGAAACGACTAGAATGTAATTTACAAGGACGTGATAAAGACATTTTATTAATAACAGAGATAGTTCATGCTTTCATTAAGAAGCTTGATATTTGGATTATTCGCCTTCTAAAGAAAAAATCCGGTATGTTTCCACTCACTTCCGATTATATTGAGAAACACTTGGTTAAAGACGACACGATTATTCATCACAGTTAGTATAGCAAGAACGTGGAGACTAAACAGAGGATAGCATGAAGGTGAATTTGCATGAGCTAAAAATTCAGTGGCGAAGTATTTCCTGGAAAACAAAAATTCCTCTAAGAGATTGGTACTGAATTCATTTAGTGAAAACTTGCAGCTGCTAAGTTACCAGTTGATTTCACGACCAGCTCATCGAAATGTCTGCCGATAACATGTTACAACTACAATTCACATCTGAAGATTTAGTTACATTTTGGCTTGCTCATCGAAGTGAATGTGGAAATTTAGTCACAAAGCATTGAAATTATTAATCCCTGTCTTGCCACTTCTTATCTTTGTGAAAATGTTTATTTTTTTTTGTCTATGGTTGCGGTAAAAACTAAATATAGGAATCGGTTAACACTTGAAAACAATTTACTTTTATGTTTCTAACATAAATCTACATATGGAGAAACGTTTAATGAAAAATAAAACCATCTCAATCTATTTTCTTTACAAGTGTACTTAAAATAAATGTTTACATTAAATGATTTTTTTCTCATAAAATTTCGTTTTTGATACGAATCAATTTATTATGGAATTTCGGACCTACGATTTTCCTTTCTTTAATCTCCAGTCTTTCGAATGGACTATAGTTAATGATGGATGTTTTGGCTGCATACAGGATTTCAGCTTTGATTACAGTGTATTTTGCATTCCAGGATAGATTTTTTGTGAGCTGAAAGGCTAGAGTTTTTAGGTAGATTTCAAAAGAAAGCTACCTATTGTAATGGGTACCATGATTAGACTTCCTGAACATTTCGACATATCTTCACGTTTCACAACCCCAGATCCCAAAACTAGTCAGTTCAAATGTTTGTAGATACGTTTATATATATACAGGTGATTCAAAGAAACGGGAAATTTTGAACGTTGTGTTGGTAGCCGTGGGCGATTGGTACCACTTGATAAGTGGCGCCATCCTCTAACCTAACCTGCCATTTAGTTTTCATCGATCCTTGGAGTGGTGCGCAACGTGCATTTGCTATCAAAGCGGTTTACAAAAACAATGACAGTGTGGAGGGAGCGCGTAAAGAATTTCGCCGACATTTTAATCTGGAACGGCACGACCGTGTTCCATCAGCACATGCAATTAAAACATGGATATCTAATTTTGAGGAAACTGATTCGGCAATGAAAAAGAAACCTCCAGGCCGTGAGCGAACCGTCCGTACACCACATAATGTTCAAGCTTTACAAGATGCTGTCACACGAAGTCCACATCGGTCAATCCGTCGTCTCTCATCATCTTTACAATTGCATAGTTCAAGTGTTCGAAGAATGTTAGTGAAGGACTTGCAATACCATCCATACAAGTTGCAGATCGTCCAGGAACTGAAACCGAACGATGCAGTTGTGCGAGCACAATTCTGTAATGTAATGCTTCAGAAGATAAATGATAACGAAGAGTTTGTTCACGAACTGTGGACGTCAGACGAAGCGCATTTCCATCTCAGTGGATTTGTTAACAAGCAAATTTTCAGATACTGGGCACAAGAAAATCATACGCAGCTACACCAGCGTCCGTTGCACA
The DNA here is from genome assembly GCF_047948215.1 of Lycorma delicatula. NCBI lineage: Eukaryota > Metazoa > Arthropoda > Insecta > Hemiptera > Fulgoridae > Lycorma > Lycorma delicatula. The sequence continues at coordinate 71,517,145 of NC_134460.1, forward strand.
GCCAGAAAGTGACCGTGTGGTGTGCTATGTCATCTTACGGTGTTATAGGCCCTTATTTTTTTGAGGATGACAACGGTCTTGCGATTACAGTGACGTCGACTCGTTACGTAGCCGTGCTTGAAACCTTTGTTGTGGAACAACAAAAGAGATTTCCACCATTTCTTAACACAGCCTGGTTTCAACAAGACGGAGCAACGTCACATACTGAACGAATATCGATGGTAGCTGTACGCCGATTGTTTGGACAACGTGTCATTTCACGAAATGGTAACATTATATAGCCTCCCAGATCGCCTGATCTCTCAGCTTGCGATTACTTTTTGTGGAGGTCACCTTAAAAGCAAAGTGTTCCACAGTAGACCTGCTACAACGGAAGGCAAAGATCCGAGAAACAATTCCAGTTGATATGTTACGTCAAATCATGAACAATTTAACGAAGAGACTTCGTGAGTATTTACGTAGAAGAGGTCACCTGCAAGATGTCATCTTTACAAAATAAACTAAAATGTATGTATCCTAATATGGCAACATTTGTACAATTACATGAAATAAAATTAATTTTCTAAAAAAAATTTTCATTGTTAATTTTTTAAATTTCCCGTTTCTTTGAATCACCTGTATATATATATATTTCACTTTCTAGTGGACACGATAACTGACGTAATTTTGCGCCAATCACTTTCAAATTGATACATAAAATATAACGATACAAAATCTCGATCAAGTTCGTTAACGGCCAAAATTGGATCATGGGGTGGTTTGTCGAAAAAATAAAATATTGCTATAACATTTTTATTAAGTAAAATATTGAATTCCTTTAAAGTTTCTACGACTGTTTGGATAAGGGCCTAAAACTTATATAAGTAAAGTTTTTTGATACTAACAACCATTGGCTCAGGGGGTGGAAAAAATGGGGTTTTGAAGACAAAAAAATCATACCTTCCTTAATAGACACAGTATCAAATCGGTTTAAAGTGATCTTTAACCCTACCTACACATCCTCATTCATCGTCTGAAGTAATTACTTATGGTGATCCCGGAGGCTAAACAGAAAAAAGATAATAACCCTGAAGTAAAAGGTTATATATATATATTTGTTGTTGTTTACATTTAAATGTCTCGACATATTACAAAATAGAATTATAAACGAGTGTACCCAACTAATAAGAAAAATACTACATTTGCTATTTAAAAATAAGAGTTAAAACATTTCATTTCACAGAACCGAATAATATTAAAAATGTTTATCTTATAAACAAAATTTATTAAAAAAAAACCACTAAGATGAAAACAAATTTAAATTTAATATTATATTACAATACAATACGAATAGGATAGGGCAGCTTACGCTTTAATATTAAACGCATTACTTTATATTTAAATGACTCAAAAATTATGACTGTTATTTAATAATAAAAAGTCCGATGTTTAGTCTATAAACGAGGTCGGTTTTAAATGAATCTTTATTCAAAAACAGTAAAAGATCTTTAATAATTAAAAATAAATTGTTTTTATGTAAAATATCTATTTTTCTAACTCAAAATGAATTATCCAATTTTAAAGGGTTGTAAATGGATAAAAACCCCCAAATTACAAAATAGTTTATTTCATTATATTTTTGGTCAATTTAATGTTTTAGGTAGATTTCATTGAAAGCTACCATGATTCGACTTCCGGAAAATCTCGACATATCTTCGCGTTTCACAAACCCGGATCCCAACACCAGCGTCAGTTCAGTTTATATATACATTTAAATATTTCACTATCTCGTGGACACGATACTGCCGTAATTTTGCGCCATTTTCAAATTGATACATATAATATAACGACCCAAAATCTATAACTTTCGTATTAAGCAAAATATCGTTTAAAAATTCGTAATATTCTTTGGATATGGGTCAAAAACTTATTTCAGTAAAGGTTAATAATAATATCACCAACCATTGGCTCAGGGGGGTCTAAAAAAATTGGGTTTTGAAGGCAAAAATCATACCTCCCTTAAAATACACAGCATCGAATCTGTTTAAAGTGGTGGTCGTTAGTCCTCTAAACATTACCTATAACCTTTGTCTGAAACAATTTTTGATGTGACCATCCCTTATGGCAAGGGATGATCCAAAATTTTGTTGGAATTGTAGGATGGGCTTGTCATTTGCTAAACATTTTTTCACATGCAACCATTGCAGTATTGAGTAAATTTAAACTGGAAATCTTTTTTAGTATATCCTACTTAACACCGGTGAACTCTACCTCCACCTTCCAGCATGCCAAAAGCGATTTTTTTCTTCTGGTTTCCTGTAGCTTTTTCTAAAGGACATTTCAGCTGATCCATTCTCAGAGATATCTATATATTCTGACCATTTCTATCTTTTGTTCTAAAACTTTTAGGTGGATTGTTGATATCTTAATCTTTTCAATGGAAATTTTGAGACCTATTTTCTAGTTCGTGTTAATATCCACCATCAAGCTTTTGGTTCCAGTCTCTGTTTTTTCTAGAATGCAGTTGAATAATCCATCAGGTTTAAATTTTAAAGGGTAAGATAGTTCTATGAAACTAGTATGTGCTAATGGTTTCTGGTCTAGGTGTATTTTTTTAGCTTGGAGAAGGAGGCTCTGTCTATGCTTTACGGAAATTAATGAAGTGATTATGTAATGGTTTTTTGTAGCTCCATATGTTTTTGAGGTTTAGAATTTGTTCTGGGCAGCTTTTTCCTTTCATAAGGTCTGCTTAGATCTCTCCTAATCAAGGGCCCAGCTCTGTTTTAGTAAGGTTTTGGAGAGCATCTTGTAAGTTAAATTTAAGATCAAGATCCCTCTGTAGTTATTGGGATCTGTTTTGGACCCTTTCTTGTGGAATGGGAGGTCTTGTAAAAACTTCTCATGTTGTTTTTGGTAAAGTCTTCATTTATCTGGAAGAGAAGTTTATCTTGGTTTTTTTATTCTTTTGATAACCGATTTTCTGATGCTTAAACCGTTTTGTATATTTTGCTGTTTTTGGGATTGCATTTTTCAGTTCAATATGTATCTTTTTAAGCTTTCTTTGATTTTATCCCAGTTTGGTACAGGATGTCTTCAATTTCGTGGGGAAATTCTTTAGACTTAATTTTTCTGGGTCATATTTTCTGATTTTCTCTGTCTGGATGATTTTGAATTTAATTTTAGAAAGGTAGTAATCAGGTTTGCTGTTCTGAGGACTGGCATTTTGGATTTCTTTATGGTACTTTCATTTGATTGCCACATGATCAAGCCTTGTTTTGGGTTTGGCAAGATCCATGTTTTGTGTGGATATTTTTTGGTAGAACCATGCTGTGCTTGGCACAATTTATCAGTTTGATGCCATTCTGGTTGGTTCTGTTGTGTACTGGGTAATTTACCTCAATTTTCTGATAATTCTTTTCCTTTCTTATTTGGACATTGAAATCGCCAACAAATAAGATGTGTTTTCCCAAAATTCTCTGGATGATATCATCTAGTTGGTCCCATAAGAATTCTACTTTTTATTGGGGTGTGTGCATTTACAATAGTGTATAGTCTGTTTTAGGGTTTGGAAGTGAGTGTACAGGATAAGGATTCAAAGTTGATAATGGAGTGTAAGATTTTCTTGTCTATTAGTTCCAAAGTGTGGTGTATTTTTCACTATTCTTTTGCCTACTTTTTCTTTGTATATTCTGAACTCTTCAGAAACAAAGCTGTTCCCATCTATGAATCTGGCTTTCTGGAGAGCTGTTACAAGGATTTTTTGGCTTTTGAAGGTCTAAACTTTAAAGTTTTTTGAAGAGTATGTTGAAAGTTGTTAGGTATGTTGAGTTTTTGTGTATGATCTTATTAGAGATTCCAAGATGCTCCAATTCATCTGTTTGTAATGTTGAAAACTCCCCAGAATTCAGTTGCCTGCTGGTGGAGTTTGGTGCAGTGGATTGTCTAACTGGAGTAATTAGTCTCACACCACACTTTTCCATGATTAGTAAAATTTATTTTTCATATATGTGCAAGGAATTTTTATTTTTATAAAACTGATGTGGTTGTTCTGAACGGAAATTAGCCGTGTATAAAATCCTAGTAGTAATTTGAACATTAAAAATAAAAAATGCAAAAGTTAATAACCTTGCAACAATTATTTCAACTGCAATGTTGCCGTTATGGCAGTAGCATGTCTAAACATGCTTCCGCCATAACATTGCAATTGTAGTAACATTTGCATTATTACGATAAGGGTTTCAACGTAACATATGTAAAACGTGATGCCAAAAGTATTCAGAACAGATGAATGCTAATGAAACAAGATACACAGAAATATTTAATGCAGTGAGAGAAGCACTGGGCTGTCTGTTGAGTTGCAAAAATGTTATGTTTTTTGTTTGGTCTTTTCTGGGCGAAAAATGCTCAGCATTATTATCACCTGAACACGATGTAGTATTTAAAAAAACTAATGTTAAAAATTCACATTTAAAAACAAATAAAATACATCATAAAATGAAAAAACCCTGTAGCATATGCTAAGATCAAAATAAAATCAGATATATAATGCTATTTATCTGATTAAGATAATAAAATTACCTTCTGCCTTTCGGCAAATGTCATAACGAACTGGAACAGTAGTAAAAATATCTGAATATAAACGAATGGTCCTAAGGAATTGTAAAACATAAGATAACTTTGTTTCATTATCCCCTAGAACAGTGTTTCTATACATAATAATACAATATGTATATTATACATAATATACAGGGACCAGCTTAAGCTTATACAGGGACTAAGCTTAGATTTTTTAATGAGCAAAAAAACTTACATATTTATTTTATTAGTAATAAATTTACATATAAATAATATCATTTCTATCTGCAAACAAATAAATGAAAATCAGAAAATAAATAAAAAAATAAATATAGGTTGTTTTATTTAAAAATAAGAACTACAAATATATCATATCAAATCAATTGTAAATAATGAATGTCAGTGAAAAATTTGTTGTTGCTCATTTTACACAATTGTTTCAATGTCAGGTTGTAAATTTCTTAAACCTAATCGAAGAAATGAATTTATTGACAAACTATTTCTTGTTTTGGTTTCAATAATTATCATAGCCGAGAATCCAGCTTCACACAAATATGTGGTTGCAAAGGGAAGTAGCATTTTCTGGGCTTTATGAAAATTTGTTTTTTATGTTATATTGCAATTATTCTCAAAAAAAGGATTAGTTATCAATAAATTCATCTCCCGCAAGTTTGTTTATAAGGAAATATTTTTCAAATCCTCAAATAATGACTGTAAATGTTTATATTCAGATTATCAACTAACTATTAATTCCTTTTGTGTAGTAATAGAATCGTAATAAGAGTTAAATACATCAGGATTATTTTTTTAAATCAAATTTTTTTTTTTAATGCATCAACTTTGTTAAATAAATTAAATGCAATTGTCATACTTCCCTGTAAACTTAAATTTGTTATGTAAAAAAATATGTCATTTTCACAATCAAATACATATTGGAAAAACATTTTGAAAATGGACTGTTTTTCTACCAATAATCTCCACTTCCATCCTTAATTTGTAAGGTCTGGTAAGTACTTTTCCTCGTGAGAGCCATCTTACATCTGAAGTAAGAGATGTTGGTGTTCTGCTCCTATTTCTTGACAAAGAATTGAGAATTAAGATCGCTTTTCTTTACATAATTAAGAATTTTTGTCGATCCCACAAGAACAATGTTTAATTCAGGTGATATATTTTTGGCTGCTAAATGCTGGTTTTGTATTATGCAATGTGTTAATAATATGTCAGGAGAAGCGATTTCTTGAAACCTTTTCGTTACTCCGCAATGTGTGTCATATTTGCTGCTTGAAAACATGAATCTAGTAGATTTACACTACAATTCTAAATGGGTTATTGTGTTTTGAAGCAGCCTCTTACCAGTAACTTACATTTTACATGCTACATAAATAGAAAAATCATCTACAAATAAAGAACACATGCAGTGTTATATTTTCACATGCAGTTTGTTATATTATTTATGGCTATGGCAAACAAAGTAACACTTAGGATACTTCCCTGAGGTACTCAGTTTCCAGTGCAAAACTTTCAGATACCGTCATTCAAACCCAAACTTGGAAGGATCGACTACTAAGAAAGCCCCTGATAAATGTGAGATCACCATGTACACCCCATTCATAATGTATGTAGGATTCCTTATTTCCATGCTGTGTCATACACTTTTTGTAAAATGAAAAATACAACAACCAGGCGTTGGCAAAGTAGGAAGGGATTCTGAATAGCAGCTTCCAGGGAAACTACATGATCAACAGACTATCTGCCCTTGCTGAAACCACATTGTTGTGGGGTAATTGGGGAGGGGGAGTTTCTCTCAAGGTACCACACTAGATGACAATTTACCATTCATTCCATCACCTTGCACAGGATAATGGTCAAGGAGATAAGAAAATAAATTATCGGGCCTGATTTATCCTTAACAAGTTTCAGTATGGGGATAACCAGTGTTTGATCAAAAACTGGAAACACCTGGTCAGAGAAAATATTGTTATAGATACATAAAAGATGTTGTAGTGCAGTATCTGAGATATATGATAACATACAGAGCTTGATATTATCATTACCAGGGGAAGTGTCATGAAAATTATTCAGAGCATACCTATTTGATTATAAGAAAAGGGTATGTTTAATTCATTCTGCGAGTTTCAAATCACCAACAGGAATATTTCTTACTTGCAACTTATATCCCACAAACTCAGGGTAGTAAGATGATGTAAGTGAAACTGTCCTAATTGACCTTCCAAATGCGGTGGTCGCTAATCAACTGTTGCGAAAACAAGTTGTCGCCAGTTTGCACTTCAACTGGCTGCGGTGACAGTATCGATCCACACATGATTTGAACCTTTCTCTGTACAACTGATGATGGGTTGTTCAAGAAATGGATTCGACATAATTCAACCAAGAATTCTGTTTAGCACACCTAAACACTCTACAACAAACAGTTCTCACATTGTGGGAAGGTACAGAGCAATTCAGTCATTGGTCTTCAATTGATATTTCATATTAATTATCTCTTAGTACCTGCACTTTACATCCCACTAACAAACAGCAGGCCGCCTTGGGTTTCCTGATGTTAAAGGGATGAAGTCATTTGCACTTTTGAGAATCTGGTGTGTAAACTTGGCAAATTTGTGGATTGCACTACTGCTCTTGTCATACCAGCCAAAGGAGTTCTTGCATCCAATCCAATCCAATCGGCTTTCTGAACTACCCATCAGTGTGGGTAACTCCAAGGTAAATCACAATTACAGACAGAGATTACAACTGATCGATGATCACTTCCAAAGAAGTTTTTTGGAAACGCACCAGGTAAAACATAGGAGCAATGTTGCTGAACATAAGGATTGATCAATGCACAAACATGTACCTGATGACATAAACGTGTATGATCCATCATTCAGCAAGCAGAGATCTAAGTTCTGCCTCAGTGAGAACATGACAATGTACCCCAAGAATGGTGATTGATGTTGAAATCACCAGTTATTAGGCAGGGTGTAGGAATTTGGGAAAACGGATAGATCATCCTCACTGATATCAGAATTTGGAGGACGATAAAAGTTGCAGATATTCATTTGAAATGGTGCCAATATTTTCACTGAGACTGTAGGGATGTTTATCATTAGCAGGACACGGGTAGCTATCATTTCCCTCAGGATAACAGCCACACCTTCTCGTCCTCAGCCCTCAGTCTAAAAGTCGCATCTTTCGCAAATGTATATTAGAGCTACAACTAAAATTAGTCAATATTTTTGTTTTAACACCCTAATGTTGGAATGCTGAATACTTTTTGAACAGAGCGTTTAATATATAACGAACATATCACATAAAAAACTAAAATAGCACGTGTTCAGACAGTAACAATAAATATCTCATAATACCACATTATTCCACAACACAAATGCCTCCGGAAGGTTTAACATCTTGGAAATAAATACAAAGCACAGATAAAATTACAACCACTAAATCCACAACTGAACCAGTTCCTATAGTATCTTAATCAATCAATATTGGGTATGGCTCACTCAAAAATCTAACTATGTTCTGTTTGCATTTATGTATTGGCTACTGACCACCCTACATTTGAAATAAACAATACAAAGATCCAGTACTTAATGTTGATACTTTACATAAATAAGTTATTATTTTATTATATAGTAATATAATTGTGAATGTAATCAACATATAAATTACAGCATTATCTTATTGGAAAAAGGAGTGTCTTACATTTAATAAAAATTTAGTATTCACCAAATTAGAAACTTTAATAAATAACCATCAAAAATTAGCTATCACTGTAACATTTACCTGATTTCCAGTATTGGCTGCTTTATTTGGACTAAGATCCAATCCAAGTGAATTTTTATTATTTTTTCAACTTTTGGATACGAGTATCATCTTTGATGTAATTAGTAAATTAGAATAAGTTTAGAGAAAAAAATCAATGATATGTCAAGATACTCTACTACATGCAACTGACACAGTTTGCTACTATTCCAAAAGTAGACCACTACCTCATTTATTGTTGTATTTAATGCTAATTACACTTTTTTAATACATATTAAATTACAAACATGATTAATAGAATTTAACAATGAATATATACACAAAATGTCTTTCTGGTATTTAATGTTAACAAAACAGCGTATTTTAATATTTTATGTGAATTGATTTTCTTTCATGATAACCTGCTGCTTTTTATAGCAGAGTAATTATTAACGCTACAATAACAACTGCTTAATAGATCAATTTTTTTATTTATCAATTACAGTCAATCATGCAATGATTGATTATTTATTAACCCTTTTAGGACCAGACAATTTTTGCCCAATTTGGGGACCACCTTATTTTTGGAGGAGTTGAGAAATGCAGTTGCTTGCTGAAAAAGAACCAAGGTTAAATAATGTATTTTGCAAGCTTTTTGTAAAAATGCTATAAATTACTTTGAAATAAGTTACTGACGTAATCTTGGTGTCAGTGATTTTGTATTTTAATGTGCTATTTAAATAACAAAAGTTGACAGATTTTTTTTTTGTTAACATATAATTACATTAAAATTTTTTCTAATAATTTTCAAGTTTGGTATGATGTAGCTTCAAAATAATAAATTTTTTTACTATGGGACCCCTAATAATTGTTTGGTAATTTTATGTTTAATACAATAAAATTTTAAAACATCTAATTACACTTTTTAGATTTATATGTTTTAAGCCTTCCTGGCCTTGATAACTGATCATTGTCCTTGATCTTTTCCTTTTTCTTGCAGCTTCTGAATATCCTTGTCTATTTCAGCAGAGCCAGCAAGTATTTTCAATTGTTGAGAAGATGCTGCACTATTACTGTCACTGCCTTTACCATGCCATTGCTTCACCCAACGAATGATACAAACTATTAACTGGTATCTTAAGAGGCTTAGTTGCATTTTGTCTACAAGTTAATTGGTATAAAAAATATGCATTTAACAGCATTCTAGAGAAAAAAATTGATGATGAATTTCTTCCAATATTTAACTGTACGTTGCTCATCTAGATACGAACAGAGCATCATAAATCCTAAACTAGACTGACAATCACTGCTCTAGAGAAAGACAACCCTGATCTTTCAGTCAAAGTGACAATGAAGATGTCAAGCATAAATTTAATAGGTTTTAATAATGGGTTAAATAATAATTATTCATTCATTAATAAGTTTTAATATTTTTGACATGAAACAAAGTTTTTGAAGGGGGTAGATGTGGAATCAATTATTAAAATGTATGGATGTAATAAATTCTATTAGTGCTGTTTACGGTGGTATCATTGAGTGAATGAATTTTATTAAACTTAATATTTTAAGGAATACATGTTAACCCTTTGCATTCTTTTGCCAAATACAGTTCGACATCAAAATTTACACATAGCACTCCTTTGTCAAGCATGGCTCAACATTTAAACTAACTGCAGCTATGCACAGAGATTAAAAAACAAACTGACATCTGTTTGTAAGATCGCAAACCTACATAATATCGATATTCAATATTGATATAATCAAAAATAGATTGTTTTGTGCTTAATTACGTTCTTGAAGTGAGATTGTGTATTCCGTGAATCAGCATGACAAATACAATTCATTCAAGTTAGTTTTTTAATTTATTCTAATATTGAAAACTAGTAATGATAACAGTGATAAACAGCCTAATTATAATTTTGAAGAACATGATCAAGAAAATGCTTTTTGGACATCATAGTGAAAGTGAAGGTAGTGATGATGAAAAGTTGAAACCCAAGGTTGGCCCCAAATCCTAACGTTCTAGAAATCTGGGTTTACACCCAGAAAATTGTTTCAAGAAATATCACACTGAAAAAAAATTATCATAATTGATATGTAAAGCCTATTTTTTTTTTTTTATTAAGTAAAGGTTTTTGTAAAAGATTTTCATTTTTAATCTTTTTGATATAAGTAATTTTACCATATACATACGGTAACCAACCATAAATCTAATTAATAACAAACAGAGAACTAAGAGATAAAAAAATTGGAGACCCAATGGCAATACTAGATTTCATAACTGGAGTGTAAAGGGTTAAATCTGCCTTAATTTATAATTGAATCAGTCATTTCAGAAACCCCACAAACAAGTCACTATTTTTCAAAAAATGAGATTGTTATATTTGTACACAGACAAACATTCTAGCGAGTAACCCCATTAGTCAGATGCCATTTCTTCACATTGTAATGCATTTAAAATTTTGTTCATAGGAGAAACACATCAGTCATTTCACTTGTGGTTTCTTAAATGAACAAGATGGCAGTTTCAAGAACAGCTAATTTTTTTTTATTGGTGTAACAAAAAAGGTTATGTAGTGTTGTTTCACCTTGCAGTTAAGGTTAGGTTAATACGGACATTATCTAATTTTTATAATAGTTTCCACTTACCAACAATCTTTAATAGTACGTTTGAGCACTTTCAGATGGGTAATCCATCCTCAGGAACATTGATGTGTTATAATTATAATAATTTACTACTCCACATATCATTAATAATACTAACTTGAATTTTAAAATAAAAATTATAAATATAACAATTGAACTAAAAAGATAAAATAATATCAACGTTATCGATCAATCATTATATTTAAAATTTTTTTAAATTCTAGTTAATATAATTAATGATGTGTGGATGGATTACTAATCTGAAAACGCTCGAACATACTCTTAAAGATTGTATCATCTTTGAAAGAAAGCTTGTGTTAAAGGTGAAGGTAAAGCTTATGTGGACTGGAAAGAAAAACAAAAAGCTGATGTACTGCCTGGACCTGATTGCAACTAAGTTTAAATTCAGTTTATTTAATTTAAATTTAACTCTATTTATAGTCGTTCAAATTCTTAATTTTTTCTTTAGCCTTTATTATTTTCTTCTAAGCACAAATATTTTGTTATGCCAACTATACTAAGATACAGGGTACCAAATTTTTTTCTACTGAAATCATTATTTTTTCATAAATAAGCATTTGGGTCTACCACTCTTTCTGTTTTATTTTTATCTAATTTTTTTTTAATCAAAATTGTCTATTTACTTTGGTTAAATGAAATTTTATTCAATAATATATTTGGTAACTAATTATTACATGCCTATACTATGTCTTTGAGATCATACATTGACTTAATTCTTGTTAAATGTTTTCGATGCAGGTGTAAGAGGAAGTGTTATGACATTATAAATATAGAATAACAAGAAATAATATTTCAAAAGTTTAGAAGTTTCAAAACAAAGAATGAACAAGATAGTTATTTACAAGGAATGATATCAAGTGAAGTTAAAAACCAACAAAGGAGGAAAGATGTAAATGAATCATCTAAACTGGACAGAGATGCCACGTATGTATATGAAATATCACAAATTGGAAAATATTGGTAAAGTATGCAAAATTGCAATTATTAATATGCATTATAAAAAAAAGTGAATGAGTTTGGCAACTGGCTTCATTACTTGCATTAGGAAAATCCCCAGTTGACATGAGGGGTAAAAATACTCCAAGAAATGCAAAACCTGCATTAATCGTAATTTAATTAGGGAACATAAATCATCCTTCCCAACTAAGATTGTTCTTTATACTAATACAGAATATCATTACTTAAGTGAAAAATTAAATTTCATTCTTCTGCATGATTTATTCAAAAAGAAATATCTGTAACATTAATTACAAATTTTATCTTAAAATATTTAAAGAACACTTTTCAAAGACATCCACAAGTTGATATATGCTGCACTTGCAAAGAATTGGAAATTAAAATCAAAAGCAAATACCTTTGTGATGTTGCAAAAGGGTGTATTTATGTAGCTGAAAAACTGGTTCATATCTAGAAATCAAAAAAATTTTACAGTACAATAAGGAAGCTAACAGAATTGATAAAAATAAATCAAACCACTGGTGCTATTTGCATTGATGCAAATTTACAGTTTCCACATATTCCTGGCCAGGAAACATTTACTTGCACCAGTTAACAGTTAGTTTAACTCTGCCGGAACCAGATGGGATCCCGGCGACAATCAAAGGGGCTTGTAGAAGCAGTCCCATGGGAAGTGGTAGATGTTGCCAGCTACAGATTGCTGGAAGGTAGCCAGAACTGTCTTCCTGCACAAGCCAGGAGCTAATATTGGACGAGTTTCATCCCATTAGCTTGATCAACAACATTGGGAAGACAGTGGAAAGACTAATAGCCGGTAGATTGCAGGAGGAACTAGAATAGAAGAAATGCTTGCATCATGAGCAGTACAGTTTCAGGAAAGGACACTCCACGTTATACGCAATAAAAAGAGTGACTGAATGGGCAGTAGCAACTCGAAGGGGCACGTGGAGAACAAGAAGACTCCCAATTAATGGTGCAATTAGATATTAAGAACGCTTTCGGGTCGGTCCCATGGCTTGCGATAATTAATGCACTAACAAGGATGAATGTTAGTAGATACTTAATAAATCACATCAATCATTATCTGCATGAACGACATATTGAAGTAAGAACGGTCAAGGGCACGGTAGGCTTTCCAAATGTTCGGAAGGGTTCCACAGGGGTCTGTACTAGGACCCCTACTTTGGAAAATATTTTATGACAAAATCTTCAGGCTCTGCTACCCAGAGGGAGTGATCATAGTTGGTTACGCGGATGATGTGGCTGTCTTGGTAGAGGACAGAGAAGTTTAACATCTAGAGGTTAAGGCCAATCAGGGCCTACGGCTGATCGATGAATGGCTGGACAACAATCAGCTACAGGTATCTCCAACAAAATCCAAATGTATTCTATTCTCTGGAAGGAGAAGAGTAAGAGGTATCAACGTACAAATACGAGGGGAACATATACAGGAAGTTAACAACACCAAATACCTAGGCGTTATTTTAGACAAGAGTTTTAAATTTGGTCACCATATAGAAATGATATGTAAAAGGGTAGAATATACAAAGAAATACATGCAAATTAAGAAGTGTACATAGGGTCGCGCTGATACGGGTTGTTGCAGGATATCGCACTATATCATATGACGCTTTATGCGTCCTGGTCGAAACACCACATATCGAGATGCAAATCAAAAGTCGAAGTATGAGAGCGGCAGGATACGAGGCGGATGCCATAACTTTTAACAACTGGCAAACCGTATGGTAGAAGAAAAAAGGTAGTCTTTTAGATGACTCAAATTATGACGGGGCATGGATAGTTTGGTAAATATCTACACAGAATTAGAAAAAGACTGACGTGCAATGTACGTACTGCTAAGAAGAGGATGATGCAGAGCACACCGTTTTTGTTTACTACAGATGGGAACGACACAGATATGAGGTAACAAATAACAACTTAACACCTGATAATTTGGTCAGATGGTTACTGCTAAACAACAACTGGGACTGGTTTGCTAACTTCGTGACTATTACCCTCAAAACTAAAGAGGATGACAAGAGATACCGAAGATATTAGGTAGGAAGATAGGGAAGGGAGGACGACAGTCCCACCTCGGAGGACCCATATGCTTAGGTATGTGGGTTCTGGTTATGAGGTGGGAACTCCTGGGGAAGTCAGAAAGGGGAAAACGTAAAGACCAAGTCCCGGCCAGTGTCAGTTCTCGGGGCGCTACAGCGCTTTCTGGGGCTGGCACTACCAGTTAGAGGCAGGCGTAAAGACAGAGACCCGGTTCCCTGCGGGGGGGGGACAGCATAGCCGGACCTTGTCTCGCCCGTGGGGGATTAGAGGCAAGCGAAAAGATCCGGAACCGGGGGGGGCCAACCTGCCCCAGTGGGGAGGCCTCCTTAGAGTCGCATGAACACGTTCCTGGGCCGTGCATTCTTAAGTGGATGTCCGGCCCAGGAATGTAGGGGGAAAAAAAGTTAACAGTTAGTGTGTTTTGCATACATAATTTGAATGATTCCAGTGTAGAATTATTTTTGTGCCATGAAAGCACAGGCACAAAAGGACTAATGAAGTTTCTTCTTATGTGGTTGATTACCTGGAAGGAAACATGAGTGGTTGAAGACCTGCACATATTTTCAATACGGATGTGATGCACAAAATAAAAACCAATTAATTGGATGCACAAAATAACACACTTGGCTTAGAACTTTTTTATGAAACATACCAAAATTATTAAAAAATAGCAGATATACTCCTTTTATTACTATAAGTCTTAGTTTGTTAAAGCAATTACAAATTAATGATATCCAATATATTCACATATGGTAAAATGTAAAAAGACAAAAAGAAGAAACCAACTGCTACTACAATTAGTTCAATCAATTATAAAACTTACAAAAGAAATAATTATGGTTTACTTTTTAGTTGCTATTAAATATTATCATTGCTTTTCATGCTATCATTACTAAGTTAATATTTTAGCTACCTGGATATGTTAAATATATGAATGGAATTATCCATTTTTTTATAGGTACATAAATCTTCATTTAATCTAAATTAATCCAGATTAATAAATTATTAGTTTTTGTTGATTGACAGTTTTTTCTTTAGTGGATTGTGTATGGTCTATTTCATTAAGCTTAAAAGATTATAGATTATTTGTTAAGTTTAATACTCACGATGTGGAACCAGAAATGAATCCAATATTTTAGTATAAAATTAATCTAAGATAAAAAAGAATATAAAGGTTTTAGGAGTAAATAATGTTAATGGAGAAACAAAAGAAATGAACTCTAGTTAGATCCAACTGTTTAAAGCATTACAGAAATTATCACAGCTTAATCAAGTTAAAGAGTTCCTCAGCAAAAAAATGTAATTAAAAATTTATTAACTAATTACTGCAAATATTCACAATAGTGCCACAAAGCTTATAAGTAACTAATAATACATTAACTTCTGACAAAATTAATTTTCTTAACCATTAGGTTTAATTTCCTTATAAACCAAAATGTCAACTAGACAATAATATAAGTTGAGGAGATCAGTGACATTTTCATAAATCTTAAAAAACAGTGGAATAGACAGCTACTGTAAGAGAAATTTTGTGACAAAAGGATATACTGCGATCTAGTGAAGGAAAAAGAACTACTTCCTGAAACAAATGTTTAAAAACCAAGGGATCTACAGTCTACTTGTACCTCTGGTCTTTCAAGAAAAGATTTAAGCTTGAATGATGTGTCCTTAGTTGCTGCCTACATTCCAACTGAGATTATTATTTCTGAAAAACTTTTTTACTTTTATACAACTATATTAGAGTGTAGAACATTATACTATAACTGAAATTAATCATTTAGTAAAGAGAATATCATATGAAGAAATCAACAATATCCTGCTTGAAGATTAGTAAAACTTTTTCCTATATTATTATGTTATGAATGAAACCCTATGTTATTATATTGTTATGTTTCCTATGTTATTATGTTATGATTTTACTATTAATGTTATTAATATTAATGTAATTAATATTAATGTATTTTAATATATAACTATTTATAAATTAGACGTATAGGTCAGAAAAGTAAATAAAACTTTTTTTTGGAATAGATATCAATCAGAATGTGTGCTGAAAATGAGGTTAGCCACTGAAAAACATAAATGTTAACAACTTTCCTGAGCGTTTTGAAAATTACAAAAATGACATGTCAATATATTTTTTAAAACTGTTTCATCATTGTACTATCAACAATATGTAGTTTTTATCCTTCATTTTATTTTTGTTTTGTTACAGATGGCACTGACTGATGCAGATCACAGCACAACTGAACACTTTTCTACTGATGAAGATGAAGCAGATGAACAAGGTTCATCCCCAAAATAAAAAAACAAGGCATCGTAGGCCAAACCACCCTGGCAGGAAACAAGTAGAAGGTGCATTTGTGGATAAGAAGCCAGGCCTCAAAAGCACGAAATGAAGAAAGCCTTATGTTGATAGAAAGGTAAAGCCCATAAGGGGAAAAAGTTAACCTTTCAATCAATTGTGATGCGAGTATGTAGAACAATACTAAAATACATAAACTGAAATTTAATTGCAATTTCAGGTTAGAAATAGATCTAATTAATTTTCCTCTCTCCTGAAAAATTAACTTTTTGGAGATAGTACATTTTGCATTATGAACACATAACTGGACAGGGAAATAATGATGCCCACCAGGCTGCAATAATAGACAAAGAGTTGCACTTCAAAAAGGCAAGAAATGAAAACAAATAAAATTAATGATGTGGTAAAAAAATAATCCAAAAAATGTAAATCATTTTATGTGATTACATGATCATGTGGATATTTGTTTTAATATGCAAAATCCTTACCTACATCAGTTCTAAGTTGTTCTAAGATGTATTGCCATAGACAGTTATGGAAATACAAAATGTGCATTAACAATCTATCTGTGTAAAAATCACACCAGTAAGTTTACATGGTATGGGGCCCAAGCATCATAATGATTAACAGGAAATAATTTCTTGCTTACTTAAGTACATATAAACTTTGCTACCCACAGACAAATTTAACATTATTTAATGATAACTGTGACAGACAGAATAAGTCAATTAGTTAAGTTCTGCTTATACATTGTAAATAACGCAAATAAAATCCATGGATCACAAGTTTCTTTCTCCTGGACGTTCTTTTAACAGTTGCAACCAGGACTTGGAATTATTGAAAAGGCCAAAAAGTACTGTTACGGCAAATGCCTTTATGCTAAACCATGGGCTAAATTTATTACTAAAAGAGAAAATTTGAAGTCATAAGAGTGAACAACGAAGACTTCATTACTATTGATAATATGCAAGAAATGTTTATTCCATCTGTCAATGGAATACACAAAATGCAATGGTTGCATTTTGATTGTGAAAAACAATGGATATTATCATACAGAGACATTTAATGAAACTGTGGGATTTTCAGCAAACAGCATGCTATCAACTCAGTTTGCACAAGACAATGTCTTGCCACTGCTTACTGCAGCAAAAGCAAAAATAAAAGCATATAAGTTCAATCACCTACAATTATTCCACTAAAGTACTATGCATTTTACAACTCTCTTTCTCATAGCAACTAAACTGAAGACTGTCTGACCTGGACAGTAGTAAAAAGCCAGAATTACTCAAAATCAGTATTCAGTGTTCTGCCAGCAAAACTTCCAATCCTGAACTCAGTGATAATGACACTGATAACATGTATGAACTGATTCACACTGAGGAAACAGTATTAAAAATTGTACTTTTCTAAACGTTTCTAACATTTTTCTACAATCTACAATTTATTTTTTTCAATATTTAATATAACTTTGTAAAAAAAAAAACTCATTACACTTTTATTGTTCAAGTATCAATAGTTATTTTACTTATTTCTCTGATTTTACACAGAAGCCAGAGTGCAAGTGTTGCTCTTTGATACTTAAGTGCAACAGCCATGATAAAAGTATTTTTCAATTGGGATTAGGCTAGCCTTAATTTTGAAACCAGTATCTATATTAATATGCACTTATTACTATGGTACACTGTTGCTGTAATTGGTCATAAACTTCTAACTTTGAATTTTATTTTTTCAAAATAAGGTTTTAGTCACTTAAACCCCTTGGCTTTTCAGTCCCTCAATTGTTACAGTTAAACAGTAATAGATAATTTATATATTATAAATATAGTTAATGGAATTAATATGATTAATTACAACCAATTCCAATATTTTACAAGTAAAGTATTTGATTTTAATTCATATAGAGTAAGTAAACCAACACCCTTGATAAAATTAATGGCACATTAATTACAAACACTTAATAGCTCATATGATATATTTTATCTCCATGTCCATAAATATAAAACACTAACAAAGTTTATTGTGAACATTGCAACACTATTTACCGACTGGGGTAAAAACCTCATAGTCTAATACCGAAAAATTATAATCACCCATAAGTAAACTGCAAGATGCATTTTCACCGTCATAAGAATGAGGAAGATTTGAATAACTTTCCATATTTGAGTTGCAGCCATTTGCTATAAGAAGATCAGCACCACCACCAAATATTGGTCCACAACTGAAACAAAACAAAATAAAATCTTTCTTATAAATAAGCAACCCTGTAGAATTCTAATTATTAATGGTTTTTTAATATATAATTCTAAAACAAACTATTTCATAATTTAATAAAAAAAGCACATAAAACGAATTATAACAATTTTTAATCAAATGAGATCAAGTTCTCAGATTAACAAAAAATAAATTATTTATTTCCTTTAGAGTCAGGTCCCATACAAGTAGTTTCTGTTGTAACTTTATTTATAAACTTTTCTTTGATTATGAAAAACGGTATGTACAAAAAAAAGGTAAAAATCAAGAATACTGAAGGAAATAGCTCAAAAAACAAATAGAAAATATAAGTTATAAAAACACAAAATCTCAACTTTGGAACTAAACATATATATATATATATATATATTTTTTTTGGCAAGGAAATACTCACCTTAAAGAGCTTTGGGTTGAGGATTCATATGATAATACTTCCTGATAAAATTTAGACATTGGAGTTATATCCTTACTTTTTTAGAAGCCTCTTAATATTATGTTTTGCGTAAAATTGGTTCAGTTGCTACCAGAAAAAATAAATTATTTCTAAAATATTATTGTGAAAATTAACATCCCCATTTTTTTTTAAAATCATAATTTTGAAAATTAGCTAACTAAAATGACACTGTGGAGGTGATAACATGAACAATAAATGAATAAAAATACTTTAAAGAATTAGAAAACTATTATTACTTTTTCCTGATTTAGTCACCAAACTGAGAAATTTATAATTAAAAAGAATCATTTAATGTAAAAATAAATAAAACTGTACACAAAATAACTTACTCAGGATGGTAGCAAATAGCATATGGTTTCTTAACTATATCATATTTAGTTGGAGCGACATCTTGGTTATTGGTTAAAGTGAACAAGAATGCTCTCTCTGATGGAATGTAGTGGCTTTTTGTATTTGTCTTTCCCCAAGGAACATCACTAAACCCACCACACACTTCACCATGTCCTCCCTAAATAAAATAAAATTAAAAATTTAAATATCCAGGAAAGAGACACTTACTTTTATCCAAATGTAGCAACTAGACATATCATTAATATTAACACACAAAAGCAGTTCTATGATACAGCCAAAATATAATGCTTCTTTAGAAAATCGTTCCTTATCTATTTGATCAGTATACCAATATTTGTAATTTTACAAAAAGGCCTTTGTTTGCAAGCTTATATATTAATGATTTAACTCTTATTTTACCTAGTTTATTTATATGTTTATAGAATCATATTAACAATATTAAACTGTACAGAAATTAGATATACAGACATGAAATAGAAAAGATTTCTTTTCAACAATGGAATAACACCCATCAAGTTTACAAATAATGAATGATGAGAATGTTGGAGGTGTCGCATGAATAATGAAAATGATGATCATGATACAGATCATGGAACTAAATTGTATTGGCTGTACAAATTCAACAAGGAAAGTAGGTGTTAATTTTGTTACAGTGTTCCACTTCATAATTCAAAATGTAAAACATGTACTTCAAATCCAATTGTTTGCTCTTCCTTTTTAAACTCACTAGGCTTTTAAACTCAGTAAAAGCCATTATGATTAAAATCAGTTTTACAAATACCAAAATAATCTACAACCACATTTAATATAAAAAAAATAATAAAATTACTCTACACATTAAAAAATAGAGGGGTCAAATTCATTTAAAATTTTAGCCACCAATATGAACAGCACACAATAAGAAAATGAAGAGAAAAACCAAAGCAAACATAAATTAACTGGTTCATGAATTTTTTAAATTCTAGTTACATAATTCTAAACAATAACAAGCAAAAGCAAATATAATTAAATATTTTAGTCAGATTTTGGTCTTAAGACTTACAACACGTTTCTCTTCATGGGCAGCAGTACAATCTGCCAATGTTATTATAATAAAACAATATTATACTATTCTCTGTTTAGGTGCAATCATCATCACCATCAGTAGTAATGTTGATGGTTTTATTACCATCAATGTTACTACTGTTATTATTCAATGTCTTTTACAAAAAAAAAACTCAATGTAAAACATAATCAAAATCATCACGTATAGTTTGCAAATTCTAGTGCGCTCAGCAAGACTTGAGCGGTTTTCAGATAAGCTTTTTCTCGCAAGATAATTGCACATTGTTCCTTAACTAGATTGGTGGCAAATTAAGCAAAAACACAATGTATATGCTGTTTTTATGCATTAAGGCAAGTTTTAAGTTACTTTAAATAGTTTTTGCATGATTTTTTTTTTGAAAATGTCTTTAATCTACAGCCATAAAACATTGCCACCTGTGAAGGGTCAAATTTCATGTCTTTCATTTCTAAATGTCAGACCCATAACCAGAATGTGAATGTAAAATGTTTTATATAATCTGTAAAACAGGTTTTCTTCTTGAATTTTAATTTAATTATATCTTCTTTAAATTGATTAAATTATGAAAAAAATTATAACTACAAAAAGGAAATGCTCATGGTGACACACACACACACACACCTGCATGCTTTTAAAATTTCATGACCTGCTCTAGCACAAAAATAAAAAAACACATTTTCATTAAAATTACACATTTATTTCATAAATATAATTTAATATTTCATGAAAAGCTTTTGAACAAGTAAATAAGCAAATTAACATACCATTACAATAACATACGTTGGAGCTACTCCATCACAATGCCTATGAAATGACTCTGCTGAATATCCATGTTTAGAAGCTCTATAAACTAACTGCCATACTTGCTTTGAATTTCCAAACCAACTATTCAGTAATCTCTGATAAGATGTTTTCTCCTGTAAAATGTAATAAAGTAATGAAAAATGTTCTGTGATCATCAATCTTTAAATTCTATGACCTAGGGAGAATGGATTTTCACGCCTATAATTTAACATTTTCAGGGTTTGAAGTTGTAACATTATATTAGCTACAACACTGTGAACAGCACAAAATTTCTTAAGCTTTAGGATGTTGTTCGATATTTCTTGTAATTATATATAAATTCTACCACATAACTTCAGTAACAAATTACTTACATCTACCAGTATTTGAGATCCAGGAAATAATTTAAGAGACACTCTTGGTTGTAGGCGTTTATCTTCTGACCTCTCCCTAAATTTGTTTGGTAAAGCTGCATAACGATACCGTTCCAAAGACAATTCCATTGGTACTGCACCAGTAGGTTCTACTTCTTCTGCAAACACCTGACTATCTAAAAAATCAACAATAACATAAATTATTATAACCTCTTTCATATTACAATGATGTTACATAAATAATGTAACACCATTAAGTAATGATAATTTAAAAAAATAAATAAAACCAAATGCTTGTCTGTTGAGCTGAGACCAGCAAATCCCACTTTACCTGAACACTTGTCTGTCGACCTGGAAGCGACATTCATTTGAATGACTGGTAACTCACATGTCGAGAACTGGTTGACGAATTACTTATGTTAAATGTTTGCTGCTATCTATTGTGGATAAAATGAACTTCTATAGTCTACAAGCAGTACAACGAAAAGGATAATATTATTTTTGTGGCAGTGTCTTCTTCAAAACAAACCAGTCTAAGAAAATGGTATTGGTTTCATGACAGACAACTATGTTCAGCATTATTGGTGTGAAAAAAAGTTGAAGAAAGTGATTTTGATTTTGAAGTAGATATTAATAATAAAAGTGCTAGTGATGAGTGTAACAGTGAAAATAATACAGATATCGAACAAGGAAATGTTGGATGTGTCGCAAACCGGCAACACATCCAACACTACTATGGAGACATTGGCAAGAAAATTATTCCGATTTACCAAAATTCCCTTACAGGATGGTCAGTAGTTTTGTAGAGCATGGCAATAATCTTATTAGATTTCTGGAAACTATTTTTTATGGATCAGTTGTTTACACTGTTTGTTAATGAAACTAACAATTATGTGAAAGTTAAAATTCAGCGTAGTACTCCTTTACAAAGTTCTATTTAGTCATCTTGAACAGATGTGACTGTTTGTAAAATGAAAGTTTTTGTAGGGTTATTATCAACATGGAACTAAATCCCATAGTATTTTAGTGATGAGTGGTTAGATAAACATCCATTTTTCAAAGATGTGTTTTCACAGGACAGGTTTATCCAATTTTTTTGGAACCTACTTCCACCCCCTGCAAAGGAAATATGCCTTCAATCTAGGGATTCAAAAATAAAAAAATATAGAACTACATTTAGATAGAATATTTAGGTAGTATTATACACCAGGTCAAAATTTAAGTGTAGATGAAAGCATTGTAAGGCTTCAAAATACTGCAGGCATGCTGTTTTCAAGTAAGAGCTACAATAAACAGAAACCTACAAAATGGGGGTCTTCATGTTTATATGCTTTGTGGCTATAAATGGGTACATTTGTGCTCTTGAGCCATACTTTGGAGTCAATATTGATTAGTCCTGATCTTCTGTTCACATCCAGAACAGTCCTTCAGCTTGTGACTAAGGTTCTGTAGTCTATAAATGAAACAGACTTTATGATATTACTGACAGGTTCTATAAAAGAAAAGTTATGAACTGGCTTTTGAACAAAGAAAATTGAACAAAATTTTGAACAAAATACCAGTCTGGTTGACCTGACTGGTACTGTTGTGGTGAGTAAGAAAAGTATATTCAATTAAAACCGGCTGGCAAAAAATCACTAAAACTAGGTGACACTATTTCTATGAGGCAAAAAGATATTTCATGCTTGGCTTGGTATGACAAATTTATCATAGCCATGCTTTCCACCAACTATGACAACTCTTTTGAAAATATAACATGAAAAAGGAAAGGGGGTACACACAAGATAGTCCAAAAGCCTACAGTTATATGTCGTTATAACAAGAATATGGGAGAAGTAGATGTTGCCGATCACTGTATCTCTTATTTATTCACTAGGAAGAGTCTGAAGTGGTGAAGGAAAATGTTTTTCTTTGGTTTCTGGAAACATCCATAGTGAATGCTACCTTCTCTTTAAATTGAAAAACCTGAATGTTGTTACAAGACATTCAGAAAACAATCGGCAACAAAGCTGGTAGGTGATGTTCACAACACTCAGAAGAGAAAACGACAACAGCTATTGCCATCAGACCAAAAAACATGCCCGAACACAAAGCTACCCCTTCTTTATCCAATTTTTTTTTTTCAGGGCGAAAAACGATTTCGCGTTATAATCGTCCAGAATAAAAAGGTTTAAAAAAACTAGAAACAGTCTAAAAGAATTAAACAAAAAACTTACAACTAATATCACAGGTAAAACTTTTCTTTAAATAAATTTAAAATTAATATCACAGCTATAAACATAGAATTAAAATAAGTGTAAATACAAAAAATATATATACACATAAAATTAGATGAAAAATAAATATAAAATTTGAGAGGGGTGTAAAGGATCCCTTCTTGGATAACAGAAAGAATAAGAACATAAAAACTATAACTAACATAAAAAGTAAAATATTAAAAATGAAATAAAACTTAAAACTAATATCACAATCAGAATCCTAAAAACAAACAAAAAACAATATAAAATTTACACATAAACATCAAATTTAGCAAAATCTGAGAGGGGTGAAAAGGCTCCTTTCGGCTAACAGAATAAAAAAATAACACAAAAATTTGACAGATATTTCAAGGCAATTTAAATTTACAATGCAGCGCCACATAACATATGAAATCCGCAAGTATATGGCACACATTCAAGCAGCAGTTGCATCATACACATAGTGGTGTGTGGTGTGCATCCTGCTGACATGAGGTACTTGTGTGTGACTCTCATGTCCTAATCGCAATAAACAGAGGACCACTTCCTCATGATGAATTTTTCTGCCTGAAGAGTCCCATGGCAACACAGAATCTTTAATGTGTCAGATTTATTATCAACAGTAGCCATCCTGTCAGCTTCCCACTTTGCTTGAAGAGACTGTTTTATACAGTTAATAAAGTCAAAAGTAGTAATATGAGCGGTGAAGGAGTGGTTTCAAGCATCTTTAGCAGCGGAATCTGCACGTTCATTACCTGGAATTTCGAAAAGGTTCGTTCATTTCTGGCAAGGAATCCAACAGAAACTTACTTGTGTGTTGCAATGGTTCAACTCAGCAATTGCCTTGTAGATTTCAATGATAACAGGATGTCTGGAATAAACATTTTCTAAAGCTTGGTGAGTACTACATGAGTCACTGCAAATAAGGATATTTTGGTACTAAAGGTTAATGATATTCAGAGCCTAGCATATAGTTCAGCAGCAAACACTCAATACCAGGTAGACCAAATATATAAGTTTTATCACTGACAATATATGCGCAACCAATGGTATCATTCTGTTTCAATCCATCAGTGTAAACTGCTGTGTCTGGGTTTATCTTTGAGAATATAGTGAAATATTTGCTGAAAGAAAGTCTGTGGCATTGATTCTTTATTCTACATCTTAGGTCAAAAAAAGAAATTTATTTTTAAGACTCAAAAAATAAATTTCAAGTTATACGCTGTTAAATTCTAGAAAAAACATCAATTTGTGAAATTTGTTTTTCTATGTAGTAGATATTGATTTCTAGACCATCAAAAATAATTGCTGTCTAGCTGTTTCTCTACAATACATTCAAAATCTGGACATCATGGGGTCTGAGATGAGTAGAAAGTGGAAGTAACAGCAGTGGGAAAAATTACTTTTTTGTTCGTTTATTGTTCTTTATAGTGTACTTAGATAAAATACTATTCATGACAAAATATTAAATTTCATTACTATTTGTGACTTATAGGAGTACTGTCCAAAATCTTTAAGTTCAATTTACTTTGTGCAATAATTTGTAATATATAACTAACCAATAAAATACAGTTAAACAACAATCTTTCAAACTAGTGTAAAAAAAAACTTTTACCTATCAATAAAAGACGGACATGGTTGATGACTCCTGTCAGATGCTGGCAGACTCTAGCTCGCTCCTCCTCAGTCCAATGAGCAGTAGGTTGTGTAACTCCTGCTTGATATTTAGCCCAACTGAGAACAGCTCTCCAAACATCTTCCTCTTCCAAAGCCAACTACATTAATTAAAAATTAACTAAATCCATTAGCCAACTTATAATGGAAATCAGTCAAAATTAAAATAGCTTTGGTTTATTTGAATTATCTAATAAGCTAGTAAAACATACCAGACATATGCTGAAAAGTAATTACTACAACTTATGATATTCAGGTCAATTAATCAACATTTTCAGACGTTTAACATTGAAATGCAACATATCCAATACTACATCACACATATTTCAATACACTAATTAAATCCTGCTGAGGCAAACATCTTTTCTTAAGTTTCACATTAAAAAATAGATGTAACATCTCTTCAAACAATTAGTGAGCTACCAGGTGGGAAATACACTGCATCAGTTACATCAAATGACTATAAGGAGTACAAGTGTTCGTAGTAATAGACTGAACACTATTCACAGGAAAAACAAATCACTGAATAACACATTACAGTATATTATGAGAAAAGTCACAGTGATTTGTAGACAGCACATCATCACGTGACATATTTTTGGATATTGTAAAAACATTTTACTTTATTCTCAACATAATCCTTAAATTAATATTGAGGATTATTTTGGTATAAATGGTGTTTGAATATTCCCCCAAAAAAAAAGATTGGGAGAATTAATCTAGAACAGTAACCACATGCCTTTGGAGATTTTGAGCTCCTGCAAGACTCTTTATATAGTGTCACTGTCAGTACAGCATTCAATCTTGCTGGAAAAGTGTCCTCCTTAACCACTGGAACAGACTTTCTGGGCTAAAAGACAATTTATGTTAAGTAAATGCACTAAAGTTCTGTAGCTATCATCACTAATGACTGCTTCTGAGTTTGTCATTTATACTTCTGCAATACAACAAAATCTCTTCATTATAATTTATACATAAAATCATACTTAATCCTGTTCAGGAAATGATTTTATAAATTGGCATTTTTTATTAAATAAATTCGGATGTATGTTAAAGTATTCATTACTATTTTTTTATGAATGATAAATATGAAATTATTTTTTTAATCCATGGATCCAACTGAACTTGACCACTTTCAATATTTTCACCGCCCTGAGGTAGATATTCCCCACGTTCGGAACACAACATCTACGTTCCACGTCCAGGGCGGCAACAGCTGTACTCAAGTACATTACATATAGCTGGCTAACGGGGTTCCGAGTGTTGTTTCTTGGATATGCTTTTTTCGGCCGATTTTCATCTATAGGCCGAATTACAGGACTGGACTTTGCGGCCACCTGCAGATACGAAATTCTTAATGATTATGGAAATGGATTAATACCGCCTTTAGATCTGGCGATGTGGCGGCCACGGTCAAAGTTATTTGCAGGTGTAACGGAGACCTTTCGTCGTCCACATGCCCCCCGCGATGGCAAGCATGTAGTTAAGGTGCCCATGTTCGGAGCATGGGAGCCCTGAAAGCTTCAGTATGTAAGGGCCTGGAGTCAGTGCAGAGACTGCGCATCCGCTCTCTGCCAGGACATATGCCAAGAACGGACCTCCAGGGTTGGTAGCCCTGCGAACGGCATCAGGCAAACGGCCTCCAGGGTTGGTAGCCCTGGAGTGGGGGTGTACCCCGGCGGCTAGCCTTACTACAACAGGGATCAACTGTTCATGCAAACTGAACAACCAAACGTGGCAGAGGGTTCACGGAAACACCCTCATCTAGAACCAGCCGTTTCGCCTGAGGCAAAACGGACAAAGAGCGCAAAATCTCATAAAATTGAAGTTGAGGCTAGGAAAAGCTTGCAAAAAGCTTTCTTCAAAAGCAACGTTCCAAAGCCAAAATACTTAGTTGTTACAAAAGAAGACGGTAATTTCTCGAAGGTGAGTCCATTCCTCATCGCTCGAGAAATAACAAAATGTGCTGGAGGCCCTGTTAAGGAAATTAGGAAAACTTTCACAGGACTTCATGTAGAGACTGTAAATGATATAGTCACAGAAGATCCTAGGTCTTAAAAAAATTGGAAAACTAGCTGTACGTGTTGATCCCCACGGCACGCTCAACACCTTAAGGGGTGTTGTGATCTGTCGGGATCTTCTTAACTGTACGGAGCAGGAAATTGTAGAAGAATTAGCGCTGCAAGGAGTATTAGAATGTCGGAGGTTGAACATGAGAAGGAATGGCGAAGTCCTACCTTCAGCATCCCATGTTCTTACATTTAACCGGCCTACTTTGCTGGAAAAGAGCGGAGCAGGCATACATCGGTTGGATGTGCGGGCATCTGTCCCGCAACCAATGCGATGCTTTAAATGCCAACGCTTTGGACACACCGATGTTAGGTGTGAGAGGCCGCAAATATCCGTGTGCGGTGATGAAGTTCATGAAGGAGTGTAAGGAGCCTCCTACCTGTATAAACTGCAGAGGACAGCATTCCTGTAGATCCAGGAACTGTCCTGTTTACAAAGACGAAGTGGCTGTGCAGGAAGTAAAAACTCTGCAAAAAGTCAGCTACTTTGAAGCAAAAAAGATCGTAAACGCCCGCAGACCTAGAGCAACAACAACCTAGGCTCAGGCTGCGGCTGCTGTTCCTGCTCCAGTTGCTGTTGATGAGAGTGCAATCATCAACAAACTCGCACCTATCTTGGCTGGCTGAATTGAGAGGATAAATGAAAACAAAATGAAGCCTCTCAGCACTAAAGAACCTGTTAAGCCAAGAATAATTGTACAGCCTCCTGAAGACATATCTCCAAAACAGAAATTCGCTCCAGTACAGAAGAAAACGGACACTAAACCTGAAATCCAAGTCCGTCTTAGTGAGATTTTAATTGAAGATAAGAAAGTGACAGCTACAGAGTCTGTTATGGAGGCTCCAAAGCCTCCTGTAACTGAAGTGGCCTCTAAGCCTCAGAGGCCACAAAAAATTTCACAGGGGGGACGAGTGTCCCCCCCTTCCACAGGCGGTGACCGGTGCTACCCCCGAGTCGGGAAGCGGCCAGGTTGCCGCCTCTCAATCGGCGCCGATCCATGCCCGTCGTCGTCGGCGGCTTCGGTGGTCTCCGATTCGGAGGCCGGAAGCTACGCCGGCGACGACGTTCTCCGTGAACTTGATGCCGTTCGCATAATGGAGAAGAAGAGAAAAAAAGGATGGCCGAAAGGCAAACCCAGACAATAATTTAATTAAAAATTAGCAAGTCGATTGTACAATGGAACATCAATGGATGTTTTTCAAACATCCATGAGCTCCAACGCTTAGTACATGATGTAGACCCGATTTGTATGTCTGCAAGAAACGCATTTCCGCCGAAATGAAAATTTTAAATTAAAAGGATTCGATATATTTCGGCGAGATCAACCGCCAAATGTAAGAGTTAGAGGTGGAGTAGTTATATTAACATCGACTAGAGCTACCACCGAAGCGGTTGTTCTAAACACTAACCTACAAGCGGTCGCCGTTAGAATGAAGCGTCCGCTTCAGGTCACTGTCTGCAGCATATACTTGCCGAATTTTGATTGGAATAAGGATGACATAGCAAGACTTATTTCCGAGCTTCCCCCACCTGTTTTACTGGTGGATGACTTTAACGCTCATAATTCTCTTTGGGGATCGGATCGAGTAGATCCCCGTGGAAGAGAACTGGAAGGGTTCCTGATGAATTCAGAACTTATTATTTTAAACGACGGATCAGGAACCTTTTTCAAAGCCAGAGACGGATCGACGTCCTGTATAGATCTTGTACTTATAAGCGGATCGATAGCACCGAGGTACAGCTTCCATGTCATAGACGATCTGCATGGAAGCGATCATTTCCCGGTGCAAATTGTAACTGATGTTACAAGAAAAACATATCCCATCTCTAAAAGATGGTTATTTGATAAGGCAGATTGGACGAGCTTCACAGCTAGAACGATACTCCCAGAAACAACTGGAGTGATCGGAGACGATGTCGACGCCATAACAAATGCAATAATTGAGTCGGCATCGAGATATATTCCCAAAACATCTGGGAAACTTACCAAGAAACCTGTTCCATGGTGGAACGATGATTAGTGAAGCTATAAAAAGAAAGAAAAGGGCGTATAACGCCCTTTAAGAAGTGCCCTAGTATAGAAAATCTTGTAGCCTTTAAGAAATACAGGGCGTATGCAAAACGTCTTATGATACGACTCGAAAAAACGATCCTGGCAGCAATACGTGTCATCCATCGACAAAACTACTACTGCATCAGATGTTTGGAGGAAAGTGAAGGCGATTAGTGGATGTAATGATTTTGCTCCCATAACTAGCCTTCAAGATGAAGATGAAATAAAAGACACTCCATATGAAATTGCAGAGCTGTTATCCAATCACTTCGAAAAGGCCAGCAGAACAGCCAACTACGAGGAAGGTTTTCGAACCAAAAAAGAAGAACTCGAAGGTCTACTAAATTTTAGAACTGAGTATAATTACTCACATAATGTACCATTTAAAATGGAAGAATTCGCAAAAGCGTTGGAAAAAACAGGTAACACAGCTGTTGGTCCGGATGAAATCCATTATAATATGATCAGGCAGCTGAATACCACTGTAAAACGCAGATTATTAGAACTTTATAATAAAATATGGCGGGATGGAACGTACCCGCAGCAGTGGAAAAAAGCTCATGTTGTTCCAGTACCAAATAAAAATAAAAATTTAACACCCCAATAGCCATCGTCCTATTTCTTTGACGTGTGCTATGAGAAAAATACTGGAAAAAATGATTAATAATCGACTCGTCTGGGTTTTGGAAAAAGAAAATCTGATATCACCGTATCAAGCAGGTTTTTGGCAATACCATTCTACCACTGATCAAATGATCAGCTTAGAGGACATTATATATAACAGCTTTATTACAAGGAAACATTGTGTCGGAGTCTTCTTTGATCTTCAGAAGGCTTTCGGATATGACCTGGCCATGGTATAATGCTCCAGATACATGAATGGGGCATTCGTGGCAATCTGCCTATACTGCTCAGCAACTATATGAATGACCGTACCTTCCAAGTATGCGTCAACAATGAATATTCATGTGAAAGAATCTTGGAAAATGGCATACCACAAGGTTCGCCGTTGAGCGGTACCTTGTTTACCATTGCCATTAATAAATTGATATTAGCCATTCCAGCAGAAATTAGCAAAAGCGTCTATGTTGATGATCTGGCAATTGTGTATGCCAGCAACAAGACTGCTATGGTGAGGTACAAATTGCAACGAGCAATCAATGCTCTAAATGAATTTGTAAAGAACAATGCTCTAAATGAATTTGTAAAGAACAACGGATTCCAATTCTCACCAGAAAAAACGTGCTGTGTACACTTTTGTAGGAAGAGAATTCCTCATCAAAGTCCTGCGTTGACAATTGATGATAATCCAATACAATATAAAGACAATGTAATATATTTAGGATTAGTATTGAATAAATCCCTTACATGGGGATTACATATACAGGACTTGAGTGATAGATGCAAAAGAGCCCTAAACATTATAAAATGTTTATCGAACTTAAATTGGGGCTCAGACAAAGAAACATTATTGAGATTGTATAAAGCATTGGTTCAATCTAATCTAGACTACGGATGTATCGTATATTCATCCGCTAGAAAGTTGCATTTAAAAAAGTTAGACGTAGTTCATAATAGCGGAATAAGATATGCAACAGGCACTTTCCGCACAAGTCCGGCAGTTAGTCTGATGTCTGAAGCCGGAATAATGCCACTACATTATAGAAGAGAGATCCTCTTGTTAAGATATGCAGCAAATATATGGGCTTATCCTGCCCATATAAATAATAAACTTTTCAACAACCATCCTATGGCTGCATTATACGAACGTCATGCTACCTATTCCAGACCAGCCGGAATTAGGTACCACGAATTAAGAAGTAAATATGAAATTGCCATTCCAGATACATTGGCAATTTTTACTAGAGAAATACCACCATGGCTCTTGCCAGCGGTAAACACAAGTTTGGATCTCTCTCAAGGAGAAATAAAAAAGAAACCAGCAGTGATCATCCAGCAGGAATTTTTGGCAACCGTCAGTACTTACGAAGAACATATTAGAATTTATACTGACGGTTCTAAAACCGAACATGGTGTTGGATGCTCAATATATGTAAATGAAGAAGCCTACTTTTGGAAACTGCCAGATGTGGCCAGTGCCTACACGGCAGAACTCACTGCAATTCAGCAAGCTCTTCGCTACACTGAACACTATTGCGAAGAGAGAGTGCTAATATGTTCCGATTCATTAAGTGCACTTGTCGCAATTCGGAACAAGAACATTAAGGATGTCCTAATTGCAAACATCCTGTCCATTTTAAACGTTCTAAAACAACGAGGACAGCGATGCGTATTTGTATGGACTCCGGGGCATGCTGGTATTACAGGTAATGAAATCGAAGACGAAGCTGCCAGAAAGGCAACAGTCTGCGATGATTTGGATGCATTTCCTGTAAGAGTGGCAGATGTTACAAACCGTCTAACAAACATAGTAAGAAACAAGTGGAACGCTGAATGGAGGAGTTTAAATACAAAATTAAACTCAGTAAAAACTTCTCCTTATAAATGGAAAAGCGACTAAGTTGACTCGCCGTGAACAAGTAGCGGTGACCAGACTTAGAATCGGTCACATGTGATTAACAAATTTATATTTGTTAACCGGCGAAGTGAGACCAATGTGCGGTGTTTGTAATAAAACACTGACAATCAAGCATCTAATAGAAGAGTGTACTATATATGAGGACCTCAGAAAGAGGTTCCGTCTTACAAATAATATTAGAGCTGATCTGGATAATGGAAATGAAGAAAATATAGTTGCATTTTTACATGCCAGTGGACTTCTTAAAAGTCTATAAAATGAATGTTTAAAGCTGTGACAAAAGAATCTCTAAGCGGTAGTTTTATATATATAAGGGAGTCTCGAAGCGTGGCACGTATAGTGACGGGAGGTAGCCCTCTTGCATAGGCCTTTTTGGCTCATCTGCATTCAAGAGCAGTGAGTCATGGTGTGTCCCATGATGGCATGGGGGACCCTCAAGGGTGGATTGAGGGCGCGAGGCTGTGGGTGTACGCCGTGCATGCCTATAGCCTGTTTATAAGAAGGATTCAACTGCCACGGCACCCTGGCGTGACTGATATACTGCTCAACGCCGGTTCTGGTCGCCCCGAGGGTGCTTAAACAAACTATAAGCGAGACTCGTAGAAGAAAGAAAGAAAGATATGGTATTTATAAGCTGAAATTTTAATTTTATGGTCTTTTGAGAACCTATCTCAAATTTTAATATTGGGGCCCTTTACACCCCGTAAGTGTTTGTGATTGTCCTTGTCTTTTATGTCTTAATGATTATTGTGAAGTTTGTGTTTTTAAATAAAATGTAAGGGCCCTTTACACCCTTACATATGACGATCCTGATGGTGATAGTAGTTTCTTTTAAAGAATGTGACGAGGGCTAATGACCTTAGCAGTCAATGCCCGTAAAAATTCAGTTAAAAAAAAAATATATTTTCACCCAAGGGCACTTCATCATCAGCAAAAGTTATTCAATTCACTCAAATTCCTGAACTTACTTAAAATGTCTAGTTATAATTTTCAAATTGCACTGAAGATTTGTGAAAAAACTTACATAACATGGGTTACAAATATTCTTATCAACATCAAACCATTCCATCAATCTCATACTCTTTTAAAAACAGAGAAGTGATAACCTATTTATGTACACTCTTGAAGTGTGCACCCAGATGCCAATGATGGCTGAATGTTGGTCAAATCATGCCCTGTTACTGATTACAGGGCTTCTCTATTTGAAGAGAAGAGAAGAAATCAAGCCTTGGATTGGACAAGGAAATACAGATAAAAATGAAATTAAGAATCTGGTGTTTTTACTTCACATGATTAATGGAATTTAATTTTAAAATTCTCATTCTAATTGTCACCCATTATAACAAACTAGCGCTAGTAACTATAAAAAAAAGTTAAATCTTTATAATAAACAAATAGCATCTATGTCACTTAATATATAACTATTTACTTGTATATAACTTTTGAAATATTACATATACTTACACAATCAGATGAGATTAATTTTATAAGAGCTTCCTTAGGTAAATTGAGAAACGAGTGTGTCTTTACACATTCACTAGCATTTTCACCAATATATGATACACAACGTTCAACAAATGATTTTGTACCTTTTCCACCTTAAAAATTGAATAAAATAAGCACAAAATATGTAATTTCATAAATTTTTTCCCAATATATATATATATATAAAACACCAATATTAGCATTTTTAATTTTTTATATTAGTATGACATCAGACTTAAAAATACTTGCAATAGCAAGTACTTTTACAAAAGTAGCTGTTGTTAAACCAAAGTAAAATATCAACTACCACCAAACTTAAATCTTATAACAATAAAATAAATTAATTATATTTCAGTATTAAGAAGCCAGGTTTTACCTGATTGGCATCTAAATTCACATTAATAACAAACATATAACAAATAATATAACAGTGATAAAACAAATGCCATGCTAATAGGTGCCGGCATAGCATACTATGGTGAAACCAATGCAACAAATGAAATTTCTTAACACAAATTAAGAGGTAAATTTAATTATTTTATAGGGTTTATAAAGAAAACCTCAATAAAACATGCCCCAGAACTACATAGTAATTTTTTTGAGAAAATTAATATAAAATAAAATATTGGTATAAATAAATATAATAAATTAATACAAACACATTCTTTATGTTTGACATGCAATATCTTGGTTAAACTGCTAATGCTTTACTTTCTTATTTCTGGATTTTATATAGAAACTAAAGCAAGAGTGCTTTTACTTAATTGGCAATGTTTATTCTAATTTGTGCCTTGCTATTTGTAAAGGATTTTGTAAAAACAAAAATTTGGTTAAAATGATCATAAAGTAAATATAATCTTTCATCCGAACTATTACAAACACCCATATTTATTCCTCAGTGCGAATGACTATCATTATTAGCATCCAGCTATGTAATCTCATCAAGTTATTTTTAATCTTGTTTCATAACATCAAATTCTAATTTTTTTGTAATCTAATATTTAAATAATGAGTGTAACATAACAGTAAAAGAATTTTTCATTAATAAGTTTTTGATTTTGCAACAAATACAAAAACTCTAGATCAAAGAATATGACGACAAAAAACTGAATTCATGATTGATAAAAAAATAAATATAAAAAAAAGAGCTGTTCAAAATGTACTGTGCAATCAGGCTAAGTCTAAGTAACACAACTCTATAACAATGATAGAGTGAAATTATTACATATAACATCATGTTTCTGAACACACAAAAATTATATTAAAACTCCTCAACACATTAACTTATAATAATGGTATTATGTTCAGGTGAAAAAAAATTACGTGCCTGATAAGGTAGCAGCGTATCATTTACTATTAAATATCTGGGTATAACAATTGGATTGCCAAGTTCCAATATATTTGACCTTTATATCAATATGATATTAATTACTATTAGTAAATTTTGGTAATTGTATACAATTCATGGCATCACCTCAGATTATTTTCATATTGATATATATTATTTGAAAGAACTGTTTGGATTTCAAAAGAATACTGTAGTTGCACAAAAATGTTAGCAATAGTTTCTCAACACAATAGATTGAGACATGTTAATTTACAACTGGCACAAGTAAAAGCCTGATCATAATAGTATGCACCAACAGAAACTGAATGGAATAGTGATAACGTGCCTGATAAGATAGCATATCATTTACTATTAAATATCTGAGTACCTGGATTGCCAAGTTCCAAAATATTTGACCTTTATTTGTGAATTTATATCAATATGATAGTAATTACAGATGTTGCCATATATTCTTTAAAATTGTATAATTTCTTTTAAAATTTGCGCACTTTTATTTTGTTAATATTTAATTTTTATACTTAATCTTTGTTTTCAGGGCCAAATTCCATGGCAGAGTGATAGCATCTTAGACTAGTAACAGGAAAATTGTGGGTTAAAGTCTGCTTAAGGCTTGGTATTTTTCACACATTATCAGATTCATCTACTGTAGGACTGAAATAGGGCATCAACCTATTGTTTCTGGAGAAAGTATATGACTACTCAAAAATGTTAATTTAAGTTCTGGCTTGTAAATCCACACCCTCTTTTCTTAGGAGGAAATCTTGGACTTACAAAAGAAGTAATCTTGTTTACAAATAATTTCATACAGACTGAATTATGAATTATTCAAATAGAATTAAACATGTTTCTGATGAAATTATTTATACAAATACATTCTTCCAAAAAAAAACATTCGATTCAAAAATGGAATGTGCTGCACTGAAATATATATTTAAAATGTAGAACTAAATAAGCAGATTAACTTAATTAAATTTTAAAAAAGCTTCTTTCTAATATCAGGTAAATAAATAACGGCTTGGGATTACATAAAACAAAATCTCGTTCGTACTTCTTTAAGGACTATATCTAAGTAAAGTATATGTAATTTCCGAAACTCACCTGTACAGTTATAGTAACAAGCTTGCAGATACAATTTCATGGTGTATAAAAATAACACTACACAAAATAGTTTACTTCTAAAACTTAAAACTACAAAATCAAGTAAAACGTACATATTACGAATAATTTCTTAACCTAATCTTAACCTACTAAAAAAAACCGCGAACAGCATTACATGTTCATAGATTGCGGATTTACGTTTTGTATCAAAGTTATATTATCCCCTTTCATCATAATTCGACCTAACGCTCGTCTATTCTTGGTTTTCATATGATACTCCTCAGCATCATCCAAAACAAGATTCATATATTCATCGAATCCAACAATGTGGCCCTCTATACGTAGACTAACGTTTTCATATAACCACACTTGCACTTTCGAACGATTTTGTAAATATCTAAATATAAGGTTAATGGGTTGTACCATAACCTTCTGCACTTTTTGAACTTTGTAAGCCATCGTGAAAATTTAAACAATAAAAAAACACTACCAAATAACTATCGCTCGCTTTTACGAAAACCAACCACTACTACGCTAAACAATATGGAGGACGGTAGAACTAAACCGGCACAACAAAGAGATTAAAAATTGAAACTACAAATTTGACAAAGCGACGAAATACAATATTAAAAACACATTCTTTTCAGTTTAATGTGATTTAGTTAAAAAAAAAGAAGATAAAACGAGAGTATATTCAATTCAAGAATTGAAGAACAAGTGGCAGTTTTCTAATAATATATATATATATAATAAATAAATAAATATATATAATAAATAATATATATATATATATGTGTGTGTGTGTATGTATATATGTGCGAATATTACTTCTGTAAGTGATAAGATTCAATTCATCTGCGCTTCCGTTTACAAAACAGTATTTTTTTCAATTATGTTTTATACATGGACTTCGACGTTTGGTACAGTTTAACTTATGTTAAATTAGGTAAACGGTATATTTTTTGAAATACTGAGGTCAAGTACAAGCCCAATAGAAACAAAATAAAATAAGCGATTGCTATGTCTGTTTCACAAAACACAGAATTCAAATAATCGTATTTTAAAATTGTAAATACCAGATGTAAAATAGAATTGAAATTCAGTCTAAAGAAAACATAATAAATACAAAAAATACGTTACATTTTAAATTTGTATATTACAATTATATTTCTGTACATCAAAATTTATTTCATAAATTTGTTCTGCATTTTGTTTTTTTTATTGTTAGGGAAGGTATGAATTATCTAAACTGACAGGAATACAAAATGACTGTTGAAAAACTGAGAAATATCGCTAGATGTAAATGTTAAACAATATGCAATGTTAGCTTCAGGCAAAGGTATACTCAAGGGTTGCATACCTAGATACAAAAGTAGATTTCCTGACAAAGGTTTTTATGAAAGATTTTTTTTGGTACTAGTGCTTTCTTGTCAACTAGGTTTATCATATTTCTTCTTTATGTTAACATACTAAAAAATGAAATGTTCTTTACCTGCTGAACGATCTTGAATTTCTAAGGCAGCAGCAAGAAAAGTACAAGCATTTAAAACAGATAATGTAGATGTGACATGATCTTCACAAGTAGCACGCAATTCTTCAACTCCTAACTCCTGTGCAAGACTTAACATTTCAAAAACACCATTGTCTTGTAGAATAATCTGAAATATAATTTTATGATATACATAAGTGGTGCATAGTGGTTTGTAAAATATTTACAGAATAAAAACAAGACGATATTATTTAAAGATTATACAATGTTATTAAAAGTTTACTAAAAAATAATTTTAGCAATACATGATATTTCATAATACTACTCAACAATGGAATTTTTGGTATTATGTTACAAATCATTACAGGAACAACTGAAACAGTTCATTTTGTTTTGGCTCATTGTAATTAGTAGGGATGATGGTTTAAAAATATTAATTTTTTAAATGACAAATTAAATCAAATTTAATGGAAGTAACAATTTCCTAAAAAGT
Source organism: Lycorma delicatula (assembly GCF_047948215.1). Classification (NCBI taxonomy): domain Eukaryota; kingdom Metazoa; phylum Arthropoda; class Insecta; order Hemiptera; family Fulgoridae; genus Lycorma; species Lycorma delicatula. The sequence goes on from NC_134460.1 coordinate 71,555,203, forward strand.
TCATACTACTTTCAGTTGTTCTCGTAGTTATTTCAATGGCTGCAGGCTTTCTGAAAACATTACATTTATTAAATTTGGTTCAGCCAAAAGAACAAATTCTTCAACTAAGTGATACGTGATTAGTATACTGATTACTGAAACCTGAGACAAACTAATCTAATTTGACTTGATTCTTTCTAAGAAGTTTGTGATTATTATTCTTATTCAACATAAATAATACATCAATGAGTAAAAAATTACAGTTCAACAAAAATTACAGTTAAACTCATAGCTTAGACATATATAAGTTGCCTCTCATGTAGAACTATTATTAGTATTCGTACATAAAGGAAAAATATTAAATTTTAATTTTATTGTAAAATATACACTAACATATTACTTCTGAAATAAACAAAGTTTTGAAATATTGATTTTTATGAAATCTGTAATTTTTTTTTGAAGGGATTAGACCATTTCAAAGGTAATGCCTGACTATAACCTTTTGGAGGCATTACTTCATTAATCATCATTGTTTTTAATGATCAGTATTAACTGTTTGAGTGACACTGATTAATAATTCCTTGTAATAAAGGAGATAAAATCTGAGATAAAATCATTTTGTAATTTGACTAATCTCGCACTAATAATTCAGTTATATCTTAGCTGTTTGAATCTGATTAAAAACCAAGGTGTCAATAAAAATGCTTAAAACTTTAGACGATAAAAATTACTTCTTTAAAGTAATAATTCTTCAACTATTGTGCAGAGAAAAAATAAGATAGCTGCCATTTTCATATGATGAATATTTAAATTTATATCTATTTACTTTATAGAGGATATTAGTTTTAAAAAAATATGCCAAATTTCATTAAAATATCTTAATCAATTCTGGAGTAATAAATTTCTATTAAAAAAAGAAGAAAACATGAAGAATTGGATTAAAAGATGGATAAAAGATGTTTTTATACCTATGTTTTCATAAATGTTTTTTCTTGTTCTAACACTGGAATAACTACACCACATATTAAATGGCCTTTTTTATACACTCTGTATAATCCACATTACCTGTGGATTATAAATTCTATAGCGTTTGAAAAACTGAAAAATCTGAATTTACATCTGGGACCATTCAGGTGAAAGCCTGAACCACCACCATTTCATTATGGAAGTTGGCAGTGGTTAGTAGTCGTAAGCTCATAAAGAATTATAGAATACCGTTATTTTTTTTTTGTATTTTGATCTGTTTGTATGAAGTGGTTAATGAATTCTGCTTCTATGTTGCATGTGTTTGACTTCTTTTCATGTGTTTGATTTGTTTTGATTATGAAAACATATACTTGAAAACTTTTTGTGAGTGTAAAAGAAAATTCATATACAATATAACTGGTTAGTTCTTAAAAGTAGATCTCCAATCATTTGTATGTTTTATACTGTTAATAATCATGGGCAATAAAATTTTCAAATTTATGTTTAAAAAGCTATATCTTTTATTATCTCTCCATAGTCAATGTTAAGTAAAAAAAATGTTAATTTTTTTCTCTAAAAATTGAATATAACTTTTTAACTTTTATATAATATATATAACTTTTTAACAGTGTATTTAAGATAACACATTTTACTTAAATGATGAAAGTAAATAATTAAATAAAATTAGGTTGCCGTTACACAAGTTTTTAAAATTATGGTTTTTATGGTTATTCTAATCCACAGTAATATATGAATAATACAGATGAAAAACATTTCTTGTTTATTAAATCCATAAACTCTTTAAATGGCAAACTGAACCAATCTTTAAAAAACTTAAATGTTTTCAAAATGCACTCATAATATCTTTAATTTACTCTTATGATTATCCTCAATGGATACTTCTATTCTTATCCTGGTATCAGATGGCATGAATATGTTGAGTATAAAATTGATTATACTTCTAAAAGCTGGTACTTTATGTCAGGTTGGGTTGTTTGAGGTGTTGTAGTATTTGTGCCGTTGTGTCTGTCATTACTGTTTTCTGTATATTCTAAAGACAGTGTTATGTTGATTACTTTTTATAATGATATGGTAAAAGAAGTTGATTTGGTCATTAAGATTTTATTCAGTTATAAAGTTTAATTTGTGGTATATTTTATAGAAAAAAATACATTTCTTGATTAACTATTATTATAATAATTGTAAAGAGGGAAAATTCTCCATTGTAAAGGTAAATTAAATGACTAATAGTAAAAAATAAATTTAAATCAGATTTTCATAGTTGTTCTACCACTGTGAGAACTAAAGGTTAGCTGAGTACAATTCTGCCCCACCCATGTGGTAGTGGCAGTCTTTCTACTTTTTTCTGGCAGAATTCTAATTAGGTTTAACTTTCCTTACATGCTATAAAAATTCTTCTTCATCAAAAAAAAAAGTTGGGTAACTGTAACTGCTATATAAATAAATAAAATACAATAAAACAAGTCATTAAATTACCTTGCCAGTATAGACATAAAGAATGAATTGACGAAAAGTGTCACCCTGGAAATGTGGAAGGCGTACAGGTGTAGGAGTGCCAGGTGCTGCAGGTGCTACAGAACAGCCTGGTATACGGCATACTTCTCCTCGTTTGGCTGTTTGAAAGCTCTTGCATCTATAAAAAAATGAAACTGAAAATTAAAATTAGCACGATAATTTTAGAATGTACGTCTTTCAGTGTTTTCATGCACTGATGATGAAGTTATTTGCTAATTTTTGTATGGTGTTTAACAAATATAGAAACTGATTAATAATTTTAGTTAACTAAATAGCATTTTGGAAAATAAATTTTTTTTTCATAATATGAAACTGAAAACACGATGTCTATATGTTGATATTATGTAGAAACTCACCGATAGCTGAAATAAAGACTTTTCATATATTTATTTGACTAGAAATTCCTTAGTACAAACATTGCAGCAAAAAGTTGATCATAATTGATTTAGAATGTTTTGTTTTTGTTATAAATATATAATATTTAACATAAATATAAATATATATATTTAATATTATATAAATAAATAATTAACATGTATATATATATATATATATATACATAACATACATTTTCATAAAACTTATATTTATGTAGCTATAACGGATTGAAAAATAAACATGGCCGCCAATTTCTAATTAGCAAAGGTATTTAAATCCTGATTTTTAGTTAATTTTAAAACTTTATTATAAAGACAAATATTAATGTGATTCCTCTATCTGAACTTGAAATGTCAATTTTTATATAAAAATAAAAAAATGGCAGACAGAGGGAGAATGAAGGATATATTGCCCTTTTTCCTAATATTTGTTGTTTAGTTTTACAAGTAGAATTCGAAAAAGTATAGCCAGCCCACAATTTTAGAAACATTCTGTATATTACTTTACTGAAATTAACCTTTTAAAGATTTATATTATTCCTCTGTACTGTTAAATTATATTATTAAATAAACCACATCGTAAAGAATATTGAGGTAAAACTTTATTATAAAAATAAAAATGTTTTATTATGCAATAACAGAATTATTTCAATCATGACTGAGGATGTGGGATCTCATGAAAGTATTCCATAAAAAATTAAGGTAAGATATGTCTTATTTCACTTATTATGGCTAAGTGGTTTATATGGCTAAAATTTAAATATATACACACACACATATATATATATATATATATATATTTTTTTTTTTTATTTTTTTATTTTTGAGTATAACTGTCATCTACTTAATTTATTCAATTAAAATAAACTGTTTGATTTTTATTTCATAAAATTAGTGCAGTTATTTGAGAATTATAGGGACACAAACAAATAAATGATTACCTTGACAAATTCTACATAATTAGTTGAAAACTAAATCTGATTATTTTGATTTTTTAATGAAAGTACTAACATTTCCATTTATTCTCATTAATTAATCAAATATTTATTGTTTTGATTTTTATTGATAAACGATATGATTTATAATAGCAAAATTAAATTTCAACATTAGTGTATGCTACAAAAGTTAATTTGTAGGTACTAGATTATGATTTATCTGAAGTAACTTGAAATAATCATACTGAATAGATTGCTAAATATTAAAAATGTTAAATCTTTGTAAATCTTCCATACAGAAAAGCTGGTGATTTTAAAATTAGCAAACAGGATTTAATTTCCTGCTGTCATTTTAATATCAAATAACAACAAATTTATTAAATTTAACAATATACTGATGAAGTAAAATGATTACTGTTTCAATTGAAAAATCAGAACAAAATATATCACAACCAAAAGCAATTATTTTAAAATTTTGCAATGAGTTTGAGTAATGGTTTTCACAGCCATTCAAAAACTAAATATTTTATAGTAATATGATGGATTTTTTAAATTTAATTAATTAATTTTTTTTATAAACAATGTGAATAATTGAATTTTATTTTACTAATTAAAAAAGTACAATAAGCAGAAGATCAGTATTTCTAACATTGTTAAAAAATTTCTAACATACAACATACTCGTATTTCTAACAGGAAGCAGTAAAAATTCATTAACAAATTAATTATAAAAATTTACAACCTCATTATCCATTAGTTGTAGTTTTTCTCATAAATAATCTGTAGAGATGTATAGTTCTATTATAGATGAAAACAGATTTAAAATAGAGAAAATATTTGTCTTTTTATTTCACAACCTACTCTACGTAAAATATATTCATTCAGTAAAACAGTAGATTTTATTTGCCATAAATCTGATTATAAGTTGATGAGGTGTCTGCACTGAATGAAATGTAGGGCAAGATGAGAGTGAAAAGGAATGGGGTATAAATAGTAAATAAAACTGTTACAATCTATGAAACTTCCACATTCCAATTTACTTTAAAAAGTGAACAAGATTAAACAATATTTTTAGTATTTAAATGTTATTTTATGTTTACAGACTTTGAGTGTGCATAAAAGCGTAATGTTTATAGAAACAAACTTGTACCATCTGATAAACTTTTTCACTCTACTAGCTTCAGATCAACTAAAGGAAAACTTTTTCATTCACAATGTGGTAAATTGTAATCTAGTGGTTAAAAAATTCAAATATATTTAATCTGTAGACAGAATGATGAAATTTGGTTTAAACTTTTATTTATAAAAAAAAGTTGCCTTTTAAAGAATGTATGAAAATAGTCAGAAGAACTTTATAAAAGTTGCACAGTTTTTTTATCAGAATTATATGAAAATGAAATATTTAATCTTCATATAATCATAAGTCTTAAATATTCACAAAATTCGACTGCATCTTCCAACTTCAATGGTACTGCAGATCTGAAAAGATCCATAAGCATATGATACATGAACCTAGTATATATTCATATTGTAACAGGACCAATATAACGGATCAGGGTAATGGATTTTCTTCCAATTAAGAAGAAAGAAAGAGAAAATAATAATGAAAAGAAAAATCCAGAAGGAACTAAAAGGGTTTCTTTTCTCAGACTAACAGGTCCGTTTAACAATCTGTTCTTTGTAATACAAATAATGTCACCCTTACAAGCTTTATTTGGCCAGAAGAGTTACTGGACTGGAAAAAGAATTTATATAAAAGTGTAAGGGTGAAAATTATTATGATGAAAATTATTACGCTTCAACAATTAAAGGGATGAGGCGGATACTGGTTCTGCAAGTCAGGGGATATAAATATTGCTCAGGACCAACAGAGATGAGGCTGTGTTCAGTGTAGTCATGATAACAAGCAATAACAGAGTAGTTTTGCAAGCCCGATTTTGATGCGGTTCTGGTGACATCAATATCATTAAGCATGTGGTAACAACAAATGACGAGTACATCACAAGCATTCAATGTGGGTAGTGGTTGAATACAAGAAGCTGTTCAATGAGTTATTGGTAAAGAGTCATGAAAGTGACAGTGTTCTACTCATTCATAAAGTGTAGGGTAATTCTATTGTAAACAGTAAATAAAATAATATTTGCAGAGGTTGAGTTGTATGATTGTTAGACTTTTATATTGTTATCTTATTGTTAATGCAGTATCAGGTGCTAGCAGTCAGTCAATGCTCCTTACAAGTTATCAAAAAAATAAAAAAACTGTAATTCATTTTTTGCAGACATACAACGAAAAGAAAGGTAAAACAGCATACAAAATGATACAGAGTATATACTGGGCATTTTAGAGATGAATTATAATTATTTTAAATGAAAAAAACATGTTCAAGGAAAGTATTTATAACAATAACTTTAATTTTTTTTATGATAATAGATCATCAAAGGATCACACAAATACTTTTAGTCTTTTTTTCTTTCTTCCTGGAATTTCTTCGTCTGTTCTGATTTGATCTTTTAATTCGCTTCAGTCCATTTCCTACAATGGGCTTTTTCTATTCCATAGGTTTATTCAAATTATATAAAAACTTTCTAAATTCATCTTGTTTTAGAAACTCTCCTGAGTAAGATTGAATTTTTGTATTTCTGTTTTCATTTGTTTGATATAACCTTGATGGTTTTTATAATTCTAGATTTTATCAGAATTTGTTTGTTCAATCTTTTTTCTTTTTCTTTTTCCTGTTTAGCCTCCGGTAACTACCGTTTAGATAATACTTCAGAGGATGAATGAGGATATGAATGAGTGTGAATGAAGTGTAGTCTTGTACATTCTCAGTTCAACCATACCTGAGATGTGTGGTTAATTGAAACCCAACCACCAAAGAACACCGATATCCACGATCTAGTATTCAAGTCCGTGTAAAAATAGCTGGCTTTACTAGGACTTGAACGCTGGAACTCTCGACTTCCAAATCAGCTGATTTGGGAAGACGCGTTCACCACTAGACCAACCTGGTGGTGTTTGTTCAATCTAGATTTTTTCACCCTCATCCTATGTTCAAGAAATCTTAATTCTCTTTTCCTACAATCTGTTTCTAGTACTGATATTATGGGTTGGGTTTCAATTAACCACACATCTCAGGATTAATTGATAAATTTCTTTATTTGATCTTAATTTATAAGTATTTTGATCTTTAATTTTCTTAAAGTTCGAGTCGTAAACATCCTACTGACATGACGTTTTATTTAACTTATTTTAATTATTGATGACTGACTTGTATAAAAATAACAATTTTAATTATAATTATACACATAACACTATATGCACGAATACAAATTAATAGTTTTAAATAATCCCTGATGATGGAGAAATGACTCAGAAAGCGCTTGGATAGTACATTAAAAAAAAAAAAATTGTTGGTAAGTGGAAGTATATTGTTTATACAAATTTTGATTTTTTTAGGTACGGTGAAATATTCTTATTCGCGCTTCTCGTATTCGTATTTCGTTATTCGCGGTACAATATTTTGCGATGTCTTTTCTATATTCGCGGCTAAATTTTTCCGTATTCACGTACATTACATTATGTAGTGATATTAAAAAATAAAAATGTTATCGCACATTAAAAAAATAATAATTTAACACAGTACGAATGAATATACAATGTAATAGTATACAATTACATTGTACTGCGCATTAATTAAAGTTCTATTACATTGTACTATTATCATTAATTCTGTACTGCGCAGTACAGAATTAAAGATAAAGTAGAGAAATTTCTTCCTTCGTATTCGCTTTTCAATGACGGTCAGGGTATGAGTCGCCGAAATAAATAAATTGCCAACATTACACATGTCGAGTTTCAGATTACGGCAGTTCAGTACGTACTGAAAAGTAATTCAGCTGAGCAGAAGCATCGGTCGTGTAACGGTTATTACTGTGCGTGTTGTAAATAAGTAAGTAGTGTTTTTATTCAATACACTATTATTGATCTTTCTGAGTGTGATTGTTAATCTATTTTACTGTACGATGAGAATAGTAGGCCTACTTTGTATTTTTGCGTAGTTTTTGTTTTTAAACTTTAATAAAATTTACTTTTTAACTAAAATGATTTTTTATACTGTGAGGGGATTGAGTTACTGTAAAAATGTCTTTAACGGATAGATGTGAAAGAAAAAGGGTAAAAAACTTTATGCCGTTATATAAAAAGTTGAAATTCTGGTTAGGCTTAAAGAAAGTGAATCGGTAACTTCTGCTGCTCGAAGGTTTGCAGTAAATGAATCGGTCATTCGGTGAATTAAGAAATCTGAACAAATTAAGATCTCAGTGGCCACTTCATCTCAAAGTGTTAAAATAGTTAGGGATCTTGCTATTGAGAAGATGGAAGCTGCACTAAGTATTATTTGTGAAAAAACAAAGAGACTGTACGATCATTTTAATCGAGGGCCGAGCCAAAATTATGCTATTACCCTGTTCCAAGCTTTAGAAGGCTGGTTTAATGAATTTAAAGTCAGCCAATCTTTACACAACATACAAATTGTAGGTGAAGCTGCACCAACAGATAAATTAACCTCACAAACTTACCCAGCAAATTTTTTTTAAATAATCGAGGATAATAAATACAAGACAGAGCAGTTTTTTAACGCGGATGAAACAGGCTTGATTTGGAAATGAACACCCGGTAGGACCTTCATCTCAAAAAATGAACGATCACCACCGAGTTTCAAGCTAGCAAAAGACAAAGCTACAACTTTGCTTTGTGCACATGGAGCCGGTAAATATTTAATAAAGCGATAATGATTTACAGGTCCCAAAACCCGTACGCGTTGAAAAATAAAAATAAGACGCTGTTGCCAGTTTTTTTAGCGATCCAATAAAAAAGTGTGGATTACAGTTTCACTTTTCATGGACTAGTTCAATAACTAACGTTTTGTACCCAAAGTTGAAAAATATCTAAAATCAAAAAACCTTGATTTTAAGACTCTTTTAGTCTTAGACAGTGCTCCCAGTCATTCATAGGAAATCCAGACAGCTTATCCCAAAATAAAAGTAGTTTTACTGCCGCCAAACACTACCGGTTTATTGCAACAGGGTATTAATCAGGACTTTAATGTATCAGGGAATTATTAAATCGTTTAAATTATATTATATGAGAAGAACATTTAAATTTGTTTTAGACGCGATGGATTCCGATTCTGAATGTTATAACATGTTGGAAGAAATTTAATATTGCTGACTGCATTATGCGCATCAAGTCTTCATTAGATGTACTGAAACAGTTAACTCTGGTGTCTTGCTGGAAGAAGCAGCTTCAAACAAATACGTTGGAAGGTACTGGTGACATCGAGACCTCAGGAAAAATCGCCGAAAGCGTGAAAGCAGTAGCTCGCACATAGGGAAAAATGGGTTCGATGATGTGGATGACACAGATATTGAAAAATCTCGTAAACACATGAGAAGAACTTAATGAACAAGACTGGAAGATTTAATGGCGCAGGTAGAGTCTAAAGGTGAAGAGGTAGAAGATAGATTCGATCCCTGGAAAACAGTTAAATGTCAAAACGCTTACCGAAGGCATTAAACGGTCCCATGATCTTACCCAGTTTTTTTTATAGATGCTGATTCATCTTTGAATAGAAGCTTAATTTTTAAGCGCAAGATTGAAGATGCCATGTAAGATTACACAGAACTTCACACAGATTTAAAAACAAGAGCGAGACAAGGAAAAATTACAATTTTTTTAGAAATACAATCCAAAATACTGTAGGCTAGTTCTGTCAATTTCCTTTACAGTAATTTAAGTTTTAGTGTACGTAGTTCTATTTTCGTGACTTTTTAAGGCGATTACCGAGTACGATTTGAACATGTAATACCGTTTCTAATAACAATACATTTCTAATAGTACATACTGAACTGAGTTTTTAAATCGAGCAGTTCGGTAAGTCCTTACGAGTAAATTAGGAAATATACTGTACTTTGTTAAATATTTTTTGTGTAGTGTACCTATGTACTGTACTAAACTAGTGCTTATAATTAATGTTTCCTTCTGTATTTCATTAACAACATCGCCCTATGTAAAGTACACATGACTTTTTTAATTTTATATAGAACCTTTTCTTCCTTAAATAAGTAGTAGTTCCGTTCTATATTCGCGGCATTTTTACGGTCTCTAACCCCCACGAATAAGATTTTATTATATGTATATTTTTCTGTGCACACTCATTCTATTTTTTATATTTCTCCTAAATTGTTCCCATAAAAGAATGACAAGTTTAATTACTGTTTGTAATGTTTAATTTTGGCAATGATGGATACACTTTGTTTTGTTATAAATATTTTTAGTTAAAAGGTGCTAGTTTTTCTAATTCTGATAATTTACTTTAAAAGGAATTTGTGTCTGTTCCTTTACAGAGGATTATTTTTCCTAATATTTAAAGGTTTTAATTGATTTTACATTCCCAAATTTGGTATAGATTATTTTCTTATTAAAGTTTTTAATGTTTGTCATGATTTAATTTTCGATAAAAGGAATTTTTAAACCAACCTGTTCAGCCATAATTTTAATGTCTTCAATTTGGGAAATTACAACTTCTTCTGATACTGCTAATAAAATTAAATCATCAAGTGCTAAGCATTTAACTGTCATCCCACCTTTTTTAGTGTTCAATCTTATTTGTTTGTTGTTTTCCCAAACTGTTTTCATAATTTTATCTAATGTAGAATTGAAAAGCATGGGTGATAGACCGACCATCTTTAATTTATTGAAAATAAATATTTATAATTAATTTCTAAAAATTGTAAAACAAATGTTATTGTATTGATTTATTTCAATTCAATAAAATAATATTGGGTTAATTGCTATCAAAATATAATTCCTATGTCTTTGATAATGAAGCTTACTTAAAATCATTATTTCAGAATCATAATTGTTCCATTTTAATGAATATGTTGGATATTAAGTTATATATACTTGACTAATAAATTATGTGTGTTATTAGTTAATTTTGTGTGCATACACAAATTATAAACAAATTATGTGTGCATTGGAGTGCAAATACATATTTTTCAGAATTGGCTGAAATGGATTGGAAGGATCTTAAACATGTATAAAATCTCTTAAAAAGTTAATATCCAATATTTCTGCAATTGAATATTTTGTCTTTGTCAGAAGAATTGAAAATTGAAAACTAAATATTTAAATTATTTGTAAATACTCAATTAGGAATCTCTATAAATCAAAACATTTAACAATTTTGTCTACACGTTCAATATAATAAATAAATACCCACAGATAATTATACACTAATACAAGTAGCAGCTTAAATTTTGATTTATAATTCAATTTCAGAAATGATCATAAATTGATGCAAGATTGGTTGTAGATAAAGCAGCTGTGATAGAAAAGGGGGGGGATATGTAAAATATAATGCAGGAACAAAATCAATTCAGAGATTATAATCAGTTTTGGCAGACGCTAGGTACTTCTAACGCTTTTAACCTGTTTTGAATTTCAAATGAAGTTTATCAAATATAAGTAATTTACACTTTAATTTTACTAATTAAACCAAAATAATAAACTTTTATAAATATTTATCACTGGAACAAATAACCTAATTAAAAAAGAAAGTCATATTTTATTTAGCTATATGAATAAATTATATTATGTACAAAATTAATTTCCCCAAGTGGTGTAGTGTTTTGAGCAGTCATTAACATTTTCATTTTTTTTAGTGTATGAATTTATTTTGGTATTAGGTTTACAAAAACATAAATTCAATTTATTTTTATTTAGCTTTTGATGTCTTTTAGTACAGAATTAGATAAGTAGGATTGTGGTAGCCAGTCCTCTCTTTAGTTATTTCTATTGAATTTTAGAAATTCCTTGAGTTCAATATGTTTCTAAATAATGAAATACAAGTCATATCATAGAATGGTACTATCTGTTTGATCAGTAATTCAGGCCTTAATTTGTATCTGTCTCCTTTAGAAAGCTAAGCAAAGTATAATTTTTTGTCTCGTAAACAAAACAGTTTTGATTTTCCAGGGTTACAAAACCTAATGGCCCTAAATTTAAAAAAATGCTTTACCATTTTTCAAAAACAAAAATTAGACATGATCACCTTAAAATGTATAAACATATTATAATATTTTAAATGAACTAACAATTTAATCACATACATCTTTTGAACACAATAACAACTAAGATTTTAAACCTTATCCAAATACTTGTAACTCATTCAACAAAGCACAAAACATTCATTACCCCCAGGGTTAAAGAAACTAAATGAAGAGCAAAAGCTAGTCCAAACTCAAGTTTTATGATTTTTAACTTCAATTTCTGTTAAAGTTTACAAACTATTTTACATTGATCTAATGATATATTTAAAATTAAAAAAGTATGACGTTATTTTACAAAAATAGATAAAATATATTCTTCGAAGCGGTAATAAATATTATTTACTTAACATAGATCTGCTGTGCTATTAATTTGAAATCAAAAGTTTATGTATTAGATACAGAATTTTATCCCAATCTTAAACTTTTAATAATATTTAATAACAAATATATAACATTATGTTTTAGTTCACTTATTTCATCTTAGTTTATGCATCTTATTATATGATAAAATGTTTATGACGAACAGAAATTTAAATATTAAATAAAAAATGTATAAAATAATTCATGCAATTCTGAATACAATTATAACAATGTAGATGATATTAGCTTAATACAAAGAACACTCAAAATTGTATCACATTCACTTAGTAAAGTTTCGACTGCAAGAGGATTTCTTTAGGTCCTTTCTAATCTGGAGTAGATTGAAATCGGATAAACCTCTGCAGGGCCATTCCCATCTTACAACCTGGTCCCATTCTTTTGCTCACTCTCCCCTTCCTTTTCCTGTAAGCCCTCCACTGCTCACTTGTAGTAGTAACATGACATTATAAATAATTGAATCCAAAAACTTTCCTTTCTACCTATTTGTGTAGAACCCTCCTTAGCTAAACTAAAACTGCCACCATCTTCATCAAGCTAATTGAATGCACCTCTTCTCTTGTAAACTTTAAACTCACTGGGACTCAAAAGCAGCAACAAGAATTTTATTATGAAACTTATCATATTATAATTATAGTACAATTTTATTAAAACCATCGAATAAATTACTTTGAAAATAACGTCAATTAACACTTTTATTTTATAAAAAATGAACATTAAAATTTTACTGTTTTTAACCTTGGCATAACACAGGTCGGTGTTTTGCCAGTATACAAGTAGGGTTTGTACTTGGTGGTAATCATGCCAAAAATCCACCTTTAGGTCAACATCTAGATCAAGAGACATTCAACTGATTCAGTACTGGGACACAGTATACTGTATATATATATATATATATAAACACACATCTCCCTAAAAACCAGTTGGAATTATTTTTTCAAGTATATTTATATAAGTACTGAATTTTAATGGAAATTTAAATTGATCTCCCTTCCCATACTGAAGGGAACAAAAGGAAAATTTTTCATTATTTATTAATGCATTGAAGCATGAAAAAGGTATTGTTTATTTGAGGTTGTACTGGGTTACAATGAAGTAACTACAAGCTCATTCTACAGACTGGGAATCTTCTTTTTGACATATGGTTAGACTCATATTTAGGTTCATAAGTCTTGAAACACAATTGAACTTAATGAGTTAAGTTTATTTGGACATTTATATCTTGTTCAAAAAATAACTATTTAAAGAAAAATTAATTTGAAAATATATTATGTAACATTCCATGGGGTTTTTTTTTTTTACATAATCAATGGAAATATAACCTCTTGAGTTAATGTACAGCTCTCCATCATTGGGATTACTCTTCATCTGTCTTCAAGATCTGTGGCCTCTTGCCGGTTTTGGTCCACCCAGGGTATTTATTTCCCTGGTACCCACCATTTCTGGTGAGCTTCAAGAAGTTTCAAATTTATATTACTGGCAAGTTTCAAGAAACCTTGGATAGGAATGGTTATAAAAGCAAAAATAATTGGAAATGTAAAAAAGAGTAAAAAATTTGGTATAACGGATGTAATCAATATTGACATGTGGAATGTTCATGTAGGTTTGGCCTCTAAAGAACCTGAATTATTGGTTATCCTGGAGGAAAGGAAGGTACACATTGTAGTGGTAAAAGAAACCAAAAGAAACTCAAGGGAACACAAGATGTTGGTAGATAGACACAGGACCGGTTATAAATATTTGGCTGTCTCTACCCAGTTAATAGAATAAAAAAGTAAGTCATAAATGTGTTTATGTAGTAAGAAAATAAAATTTTTGTTATATAACAAAAATCATCTGTTAATTTGTTCTCAGTTGATATAATTGCCAAATTTGTTAAATGTTCTTGTAACATTGTCAATTGTAGTAGTTTCTTATTATTTTTAGTTTTGAAAATGAACATTCACCTGATGCTACAGAAACTGGCAGAGTTAAAATAATTCTTAATACTGAAAATAAATTCGGAAATGTTTCCTGAAGATTATTTTTAAAATTATATTGCAGCATGTCATATGCTAGTAAATTAATGTTTTCTTCTTTTATATGTGCCCTTACTGGTGAAATTTCATGATATAAATCACATCTATCAATATCAGATTTTTTTCTTTGTTTATCTGTTAATTTTAGATAAAGATCTTTGTACGATTTTAATAACATTTCATTTGCATTTTTGGCATCTAATTCAAAACCAAATATTTGATGGTATTTGTTTAATGACTGAAATCTGGTTGATTTACTTTATCTAGAATGCAGTTGTAAAAATAACTTTAAAAGCAATTTTTGAATCTATATAAATATAAATGTAAATGTTCGTTTGTTCAAAATCTTAAATCTCCGAAAGTTCTTCACTGATTGCTTTGAAATTTTGACACAATGTTGCATTCAAATACGTATGTGTTTTTATATACCTACTATTTACGTACCTAAGATGTGATTGTTGAAAAAAATTATTTATTTGAAAAACAGCGCTATCTGTAAGATGTAAAAGCAACATACACTATACTAAATATTTTACGATTCCATTTCAATGTTTCTGATATGTGTGTCTGCCATAGACTAAAAACCTACTGGACCAATTTACATGCGGAGAAAAAGGGAGAAAGGGAAAAGTCAGAAAAGGGGAAAATTGAAAAAGGTGAAAGGGGAGAGAGTAAAAAGTGAAGAAGGGGAAAATGGAAAAAGGGGAAAACAGGGAAAAGGAAAAACAGGAAAAGGAGAAAGGGTAAAGGGAAAAAGGGAAAGGTTAAATTTTGTGAAGTTCTGCAATGTTCATTTTGTTTGTTTTATAAAACTTTCAATTGTCATTTAATCTATATATGTACTCAAACCTCGCACTGCCGGGTCTGCTAGTTAATAATGATTTTGTCATCTGTTTCATAATAATTTTTTTCCCCTAAGTCTAACATATTCAAAGTTCATTCCTACTTCTATTTCTTCTGCTAAATTATTTGCAGTAAGAAGAAAACTTTCAAATGTTTCATTGGAATGATACTTTTCTAAAGTATGTGTTAAATTTTTAGATAATTTAATCACGTGTTAATACTTTCATCTGGATTTTGTAAAATTTTACACACAACATTAATTTCGAATAAAAGATTGTATCAAATTACAATAGTATTTGTTACAATAATAAATTAAACTCTTTTGACATATCATTGGAAATTTCATTTAATGACTCACATATTTTGTTTAAATTATATTGTAACAGTTTATTGTTTTACCTCTGCTGGACCATTTAGTATCACTTAAAGGTTTTTAATTTGTATTTTATACATATTTTTTCAATATTGATCACCTTTTTTTTGGACTTGTGAAAAATAATAAATATATTTCTTGTACTAAATCAAAAAATTGTACCATTTAATTAGAGATATTGGCTCTATGATTAAATTTAAGCTACATGCTAAACAAGGAATAAAATGCTCCAGGATTTGTTTAACATTTTTTCTTTATAAACGAACATGTTTTCCTTTCATATTAACAGCATTATCGTATCCTTGTCCTCTGATAAAATATTTAATTTTAATCTAGATAATTCTTCCAAAATGAGATCACATAAGCCTTCTCCAGTAGTTTATTTATTGGAGAGATACCCAAAAAATGTTCTCTGACTTCCACTTTCTCATCTTCTAAACAAAGTATATAATAAGCAAATGAATAAACAAAACATATAATAATTTATTTGATCGACAAGACTGACTTCATCTAAAATTACGAAAAATTATGAAATTAGCTTTATGGATTAACAATAAAAATTGTATTTTTAATTTTTGTATCGATCATATTAATTATTTCATTTTGAATTATTTTTCCTAAATAGTGAGGCATTTGTTTATTAGAATTTTTAGATTTTTCACTTTTCTGAAGATATTCTTGCATTACAGCATCAAAACTCGCAATAATCTCAACAGCTTTCAAAAAATTTCACTATTGTGTTCATACAAAATATCAGATGAACTTCTAAAAGTTAAAGATTGACATGAGTGAAAGATACAAGAGTTTATAGAGGTTGTGATGTTCAGTCAGATCACTTTCTACTGGTAGCAAAGATTAGCATTGTTGCTGAATGGAAGAAGTTAGTAGGATGAAAGACATTAATGTGTTTAAAGTGTAATTATTGGGAAGAGGAAAGTATAACAACCTTATACCAGACCCGACTCAATGAGTATCTCACAGTTCTGCCAACAAGTGATTCAGTAGATATGGTATGGCAGGGTATAAATGATGTATGAAGCAAGCTGCCTTAGAAGCTCTGGGTACTTGGCGTATAGTGAGCTGAAGAAAGAATCAGTTAAAATTCTGGAATGAAGACATAAAGCAGGCTGCTGCTGAGAAGAAACCTGCTTATCATAAATATCTCCAGCAAAAAACACAGCAAGCGCAGGAGTTCTATAAAATAAAACGGAACATGACTAAGGCTATGATATGTAAGTGCGGGTAGAATTGTGAGATAAATTTGTCACTACTGTAGAAAATGAGGTTTATGGAAGACAGTCACTAGCACACAGGATTATGAGAAGTATGAATGAAGAAGAGAGTGACAGAGCAAGTATGAATGTTATTAGTGAGGAAAGGTGGTGTCTTATTTTGCATCTTTGTGGATTGATGCAAAGGAAAAGGAAAAATAATATATAGCTCAGGCTGGAACATAGTGAAATATAGACTCTAAAAATTAAGAAGAACTAGAAATTTCATTAAGATCTCTGAAAAACAGGAAAGCTATGGCACTGATGGTATAAATGTAGAGTTATTGAAATGTGGAGGTAACGTTTGACTTTTTACTTTTTTTGACGTTTAACTTGAGATTCCTACATCTGCTTAATGAGTGTTGACTTGGTGTTTATATGCCAAAGGAATGGGCAGAATTGTTAGTGAAGTTTATAAGAAGGGTGATAGGAGTGAACGCAAAAATTATAGGGGTATCAGTCTCTTGAATGCAGCCTACAAAGTTTACGCCAAGATGATAAATGGTAGACTGGCACCAATCGTGGGTAGCTTGCTGAGTCATGAGCAGCAGGAATTCAGGAGGAAGACAATGGTGAATGATATATTTACTTTGAAACAAATTATTGAGAAAAGAGTTTAGAGTTGAATTTAACAAAGAAACTCATCTGGCTTTTATAGATTTAGATAAGGCTTTTGACAAAATTTCTCATCAAAATTGTGGCAGATAATGAGGAGAAGAAGCTTCGCCCAACACCTTATTGATGTAACATGCTGTATGTATAAAGATACTACACTAGCAATAAAATCTGGAGAGGGAATTAGAAAGAAGGTAATGGTAAACCAATGATTTATACAAGAATGTAACCTCTCATCAACTCTGTTTAATATTTATTTGGATGATGTCATAAGGCAGTGGAAGCAAGAGGTAGCTCCTGGCACAGATTTAAGTAATGGAGTTTTTCTAAACATATTGATGTATGCAGATGATCAGGTTATATTATCCAAGAAATAGAGGATGAATTACAAAGAACAGTGCATAAATTGAGTAAAATTGAAGCTGGGTGAGGAGTATAACTATAAAATATCTGTTACCAAAACTAAATTGATGGCTTTTAGTGATAAGAACTCCATACGATTATAAGATGCAAAATTGTTTTCCAGGACAGAGTTTTGGAACAGGTGACTTGTGACTTAATTTATCTTCTCGGGCTGAGATGGTAGTTACAAAAAAGATAAGGAGGAATCAAAGTATGATTAAGTAAGTTTTATTAGTGTGTGGCTTAATTAACAGAACATGGAAAGCCTGAAGAATTGTATGACATGATGGTAATGCCGGTTCTTTTATACAGTAATGAAATGTGGGTTCTGAGGAAGGAGAGTTTAAGAACTGAAGCTGCTGAAATGAGGTTCTAATGATCAGTGGAAGGTGTGATTCTAAGAGACAAATTTAGAAGTTGCCTGATAAGAGACGATTTGGTTAGAGGGGAAACGACAGTTGAGAAAGTTTTGCGGTATAGAGAAAGGTGGAAGGAACATGTGGAGAGGATGGCGGAAGATAGTATAACTGCAGACCCTTAATTGTAGAGCTGTTGGAAGAAGAAGTTTGGGCAAACCAAAAAAGAGATGGAAAGAAACTGGAACAGGCATTGTGCCTAATCCATAAATGAAGAAGAAAAAGAAGTGATAGTAGGTATTTTTAATATACACTTAACAATAATGTTAATCGATTAAGACGCTTCAAATAAGAGACAATAAGGACCTGTTCTAGTCACAAATAAAATCAGTTTAATCATCCCATAGAAATTAATCATCTAAGATGCCTAAAAATGTTACACTGTGGCATATTTCATCTTAATCTATGATTACAGGTTAGAAAAAACTACAATTATGAATCATAGTAATACTGTCCATTTGATTAACAACTGTATCTAACATTAACTTGAAAAAATCTGATGTGGTCAACACATGACTTCCTTGTACGCCTATTAAATTACATTTACACATTTTTAAAATGAAAAGTACATAAATTTTTATTTCAATAAAAACTTCTGTAATTTTTTCATATGCTTTTTTTTGTTATTGAATAATTATTCATTGTAAATGTTTTTTTACAATGAGATGTTAATAATTATTAATAAATCAATATATTTAAATTAAAAAAAAAGTTAAAAAAGTAGATGAAGTCTAATTTGAACTGATGAGCCTTCCCCTAAGAACCAAATATTTCATTAATTAAAATTTTATTTGGCTATAACTCTCAAATCAATGAAAATAAGTACCACTTATGATACATTGTTGAAAAACTCTCAATGAGGGCTTATTACTGCAGTTAAGAAAAAGTTCAAAATAAAATTACTCATATTATTAGATCGGTATTATTCATATATTCGTGAGTTGCTGATTAGCAAAAGTTTTAGATTTCTGGTGTATCATATAAATAAAAGTTAATAATAATTAGACTATTCCATTTAGTGAACTCCTGTATACTGGTTACAAAAGTTAATATCGATCTTAAGGTGTAAAATATTCAGTTTTTATTATTGGATTATTTGGTGAATAATCATACAGGAAAAATAAAGATAACATGAAGAAACATAGCTCAGAAAAGCCCCAAGATGAATATAAAGAGGAATAAAAAGTTAAAACCAAAGAAAGAATAAGAAGATTAAGAGAATATTATAAATATAAAGAAGAAGAA
Source organism: Lycorma delicatula (assembly GCF_047948215.1). Classification (NCBI taxonomy): domain Eukaryota; kingdom Metazoa; phylum Arthropoda; class Insecta; order Hemiptera; family Fulgoridae; genus Lycorma; species Lycorma delicatula. Next base: position 71,574,667 of record NC_134460.1, read on the forward strand.
AACATTAAGACCAAGGAAAGAATAAAAAGATTAAGAAGGGATGATGAATATAATGAGAGAGATAATTTGAAAACTAGAAACGTGTACACAAATTAGGATCAGAAGAATTATATCAACCAAAGAGAGAATAAATGATTGGCAACAAAAAACAAATAAACGAAATGATGATCAATTCTGACTAGGGAGAATATTGTCCGACAATATCAGAGGAATAATGAACCAAAAGATAAGATTTTTTTGCAATTTATTAAAGATCGGGTATGTATGTCTCAGTGTATATGTTGTTCTTGTGAGGGTCTATTTTCAGTCAGTCTGCAGTTAATGTTAATGTAGTTAAAATTAAACTGAAATTCCAGGTTAATTAAATAAAATTAATGTTTCACCAAATCTATTACATATACACATATGTAATGATGCCTATTAAATTACATATACACATTTTTAACAGTACATAAAATTTTATTTCTCTAATAATTTCTGATTTTTTTCCATTTTTTTTAATTGTTGTTATTGAATAATTATTTATTGTAAAACGTTTTTTCCAGTCACGGGTAAATAATTATTAATAAACCAATATATTTAAATTAAAAAAAAAAAAAATTAAAAATAAAGAAGGAAATGAAGTCAAATTCGAACCGATGTGCCTTCCCCTTGTAAGATCAAAATATTTCATTAATTAAAATTTTATTTGGCTATAACTCTGAACCAATGAAAATAAGTACCACTTATCATATATCGTTGAAAAGCTCTCAATGAGGGCTTATTACTGCAGTTAAGAAAAAGTCCAAAATACAAATTGTTTGGTCTTTTTTGGACAATTTTTGGTTTAGTCTATTGCAATCAAAAGGGGAGGTCCACAACTAGATGTTACAACAATCCTAAATCGAAAATTTCAACATCCTATGTCTAATCGTTTTTGAGTTATGGGAAACACATACGTATGTACAGATGTCACGCCGAAACAAGTCAAAATGGATTCAGGGATGATCAAAATGGATATTTCCTTTGAAATCTGAAAACCGAAATTTTTCGAGATCACAATACTTCCTTTACAAGGAAAGTAAGTACAAGGAAGTAAAAATTAAAATCTAATAAACTTTTTGAAGAACTTGTCTGTCAGGCAAAAATATAAAACTGCTGGCGATAAGATCATTTGAAACTATGATGTTCAGAGTACAGCAGTACTAGTGTCAGTGAAGATGTTTGCAATCAAAAGCAATGATATAAGCTCATAAAGGTTCCTTTAGTCAATTTGGTTCGGTCTGCTGTAAAAAAATTAATGGTTATATATTCATTGTGATTATATTTGCAGTAATTATATATAAAAATAATCATAAATAGATAAAGAAAAAGAGGGGTTAAGTTAACGAATAAAAGTGTATTACTTATAATATTATTATAAAAAGGAAGTTGTTAAAATATTGCGAGTTCCATTTTAATTTATTATTTTCCTTTAAAAAAACTGGAATTGCGACGAATAAAACGTTTATTACATTCCAAAGTTCACATTTTTTAAAGTGATTGAGAAAATCCGGTATTTAAGATCATTCAATTATACTAAGGAAATCGAAAACAGCGACATTTTGTAAATCTATAAACTGTTACCAGCTCTATTTAAGTATATATCGACCCAAGAAGAAGGTTCTTAAAATAACATTAAAGACATTCTGAAAACCACAATTTTTTATCCTTTCCTTTTATTACTGATCATTGATACTTTATAATACAAATTTTACCAAATTCATTTAAATAAATTGTTTTAAATCTACAAAATTGACTTCATACAAATAATCCATTTTTATTTATTTAAAAATAATCTACTTAAATAATGAATAAATTTGAATTTATTGATTTTTATTTTTTATTTTTTAATAGACTTTAAAAAAGCTGACAATATAGTTATAGGACTTTCCCGTCACGCGGCTTGTACACGCATAATACACAATCTAGCACGTCAGTGCTACAATAGCGCTCCTTGTGGTGAGAGGAGGTACTGTGACGCAGTATAGCTATACCCATTATTTCAGAGCATTTTATGGTGTGGGGATGCGATTTTGCAAATTGTTTTTTGCAAATAATATTATTTTTTAATTGTTAATAAATGTGCCTACGAAAAATAAGACCTTAATTAGGCGAAATTTCGAGATACTGAGGGTGACCTTGTTCTACAGCCTCACCCCCTTGACAATTTAAGTTGAAAATTTAATGGCATCAATACCACATGTATAGAAGAAATCTGACCAAGTTTGATCAAAATCGGTTCGGCAAAACCGAACACACATACAAACATTCGGAAAATTCCATGTAGTTTTTGGGTTCCTTAGTTATCAAAACGTCAAGATCCGGTGAAAACCGCATATGCCAAAATTTGGACGATTACAATAGTTTTTCTTCTACAGCTGTAGCGCTAAACGAAAGGTAAAAGGAGGAGGTTCTCAATTCGAACTGTTGTTTTTTAAGCCTAACCTTTTCCAAATGGATCAATTTTCATGATTCTTTTATTATTTCAAAATTTCGGAGAAGTTCCTCTAGTGGGCCTGTTATAAGTTTATTCCATATAACGATAGGAAAAATAAACAATTTTTACTTTTTGAATAGAATTATAATCTGCACATAGACGATTTCAAGTTTTTATTTAGGTAGATTTCATAAGAAAGCTACCTATTGTAATGGGTACCATGATTCGACTTCGAGAAAATTTCGACATCATATCTTCGCGTTTCACATCTCCCAGACCCCTAAAACACCGTCAGTTAAAAGTTTATGAATATATTTTACTTTCTTATGAACATGATAACTGCCGTAATTTTGCGCCAGTCACTTTCAAATTGATACATAAAATATAACCACCCAAGATCTCGTTGAGTTCGTTAATGGGCAAAAATAGGGTTTCGAAAACAAAAAAAAATCATATCTCTCTTTATAGCGCAGTATCGAATCTTTTAAAGTGGTCGTTAGTCCTCTAAACATTACCTAAAACATGTCTGAAACAATTTTTGATATGACTAACCTTACGGCAAGGGATGACCAAAATATTGCTGGAATTGTAAGAAAGGTTTGTCATATGCTAAACATATGAAATTTTTTTTCACATGCAAACATTGTCGTATTGAGTAAACTTGTAGTTTTATTAACTTTGAGGTGGAAATATTTTATATTCCCTACTTAGCACTGGTGAAATCTACCTCCGCCTTGCGGCGTGCCGAAAGTAATTTCTTTTTCTGTTTTCATCATGCTTAGATTTATAATGATATAACGTAATGATACCATTCTGATATTCATACTATTTGCATTTAAAAATTGAAGAAAATAAACTGAGAAATATAATATATTTAACGTTAAACCACACAAATCGGGATAATACATTTTTGTTTACAAACTATAGATTGGGGTAATAAAACGTTATCTCAGCTTAGTTTTAAACCTAGTATTCTCACACATGTTAATGTTTTAGTAGAAAATAAATTGCATAACATTATGGTTTGTATATCAGAGCTTCTAAGATGTTTAATTGTAAAAAAATTGTTATATGTAACAAATAAGCTTTTTTTGATGCACGACTTACTCACACACACACACAACTTAATTTTAATGATAAAAATATTTATCATTTTATTTAAATATAATATTTTTTGTTTATTTAATCCAATGATTCTAACTGTTTTTTTCTGTTTACCCCCCGGGACCACCGTAAGGTATTACTTCAGAGGATGAATGTGTGAATAAATGTAAATGTGAATGTGTAAATAAAGTGTAGTCTTCTACAGTCTCAGGTCGACCATTACTGACATGTGTGGTTAATTGAAACCCAACCTCCAAACAACACCGATATCCACAATCTAGTATTCAAATCCGTATAAAGTAACTTCCTTTACTGGGATATGTACCTTAGAACTCTCGACTTCGAAATCAGCTGATTTACATTGAACAATTTACCACTAGATCAACCCAGTAAGTGATGACAGTATTTAAAGCTGATTTTAAAAACTTACGTGATAAAAATTAATGTTTTTTTTTTCAATAAAACTAAATTTATTTGTATAACGGTAATAAAAAATGATTAATTTATCTTTTAATGGGTTCGTTTTTTTTTGTTGTAAAATTCGTGTTATAATAACTGTTATTGAAGAATTCTATAGAACTTGAAAAAGATTTTACCCATTTAGCTCTACGTTTTTTAAACTATGAGTGGAGGTTAAACAAACAATCTAGCCTGAATTATTTACCTTGATAGCCAAAAAAAAAAGATAAAATAAGATTTTTTTACTTTCATGGTATTCAATTAAATGATAAATTTCATTGTCTTGCAAAGAATAATATCTTCCTAAGACAGAATTCAATAAAAAAAAAGAAATTGTAAAAACTTACCGATTATAAAACATTAAGAAAATAATACTTTTACATTCATGTAAAAAGGATTTGGAAAATGGGAATAAAGATTTTATAAGTATTAAAAAAACTGAGATGGAACGGTTATAAGAGAAAAAAAAGAACAAAAATGGAAGAAAGAGTGAACTACTCAACCGCTTAATGTATTTACACTCTCGTAAAACGGCAACACATTTGGAAGATATAATCTTATAAGAAGATCCGTTCAAATGGGAAAATCGGTGAATATTATTTCCTTTATTTAAAATACTTAGTGGACAAAGAAGATTTCGAATGTAAACAAACATCAAGTTCAGTAACCATAGTAACAGGATACGGAGTCTGCTTCTTCATTAAACAAGAGCTGTATTTAGCAAGTCCACTCTACAAGATTATTTAACGCCCCCTATCCTTTCTAAAACCCACACCTCTTTGTTCTTCGTTTACATTTTAAACGAAATGTTTTTCTTTAACAACAAAATAAAGTACATAGAATACATATTATTAGTTCATTCTTTTCTTAAAGTAGTATTTAGAAACCAAATTAACTTGTGTTAAAAAAAACTTTACTACACTTTTGGTTTTCATTAAAACTACGAAATTTTAACCTTGTATTTTACGTGTTAATTCAATTATTTAACAAAATTAAACCATACAAAAGAATTAAAATATTGTTCATTAGATTTATTTAAACTCTCTTAAAAGTTAGAATTGTTACTACGATGGCCTGCATCCGGTTAGAGGTGATATTTGAAGAAGATATTATACAAACAACCCAGATTTACTTTAAAAGAATAAATAATAAAATTAAATTTGACTAAGTTAAAACAAAATTATTTAATATATGAATTGTTAAAGCTATAAAATCAAGTCAAATTGGTTTAACCTGACTATAAATATTCAGATTTCTACCAGGATTTGAATATTTGTTTTAATGGGTAAAAAAACAACAAAACTGAGACAAAAAGATAAATGTAGCGGAAGTTGTAAGATTTGAAGGAAACGTTTAAACAGCTAAATTAAAGAAAATTGTAAGGAAATATTGTGATGAAATTGCTCTAGAAATGATTAAATATCTGAATATGTCAGGCGAAAAATTATTTCTTAAAACTGTACTGAAACTGTCCTAGATTCTTTTTTCTTAAAAATATTCCAGAAAATAGAATATATCAGCGTCAGTGCCAATTTTTAGAATCGGATAACAGATGTAAAGATCGCAGTGGTATCTGCTTAGAGTAACGGACAAGACGAATCAAGAATTCTATATAACAGGATTTAGAATCGGGTAGAATATCGGTTTAAGATCTTAATTTTCATCGTTAATAAAGTACTAAGGATATTAAAGATGTATCTTTGTTTTACCATAAAAAAAAAACCTGAAACTTTCTCAATCATTGAGAAATCCTTTGTATATAATGTAGGGTTTTCGCCTGCTCATTGCTTCGCAAACTCCACTTTGCTATGATTTTGGTGGTCTTCTTCAACTTCGTTGTCCATAAGGAATCAATTCTATAATCAAATGTGCCTTCGATTCTTACATGCCCCGTCTTACCATGCCCTTACCACTTTAAAAGTTTTTTCAACCAAAATTATGTCTTCCATTGATTTCCTGAAGTGCAGTGACCGGAAATGTTGTAATTACAATGTAAATGAGACAGTAGACAAAGAGAAAAAAGGAACAATTAGATTAATTCAAATACAATGGAAAGTTGTCAGAAAAAGTAAAACATAAGGGCTTAGAAAAAGCCACATCGAACAAATTTCTAAATATAAGACTGTTCAGAAAGTTTAATCAAAATACTTTATTTTAATCTACCTATATTCTAATTTAAAATATTTTAAAAATCAAGAGTTACTCTTGTAAAATATAGACTGAAAAAAGAGCAAAAAAAGTAACAGTCACTTAGAAGCTCAAATAATGAGATTTCTGAGAAGAAATTAGAAAAACTAAGAGAAACACAAACATATTAACTTGTAAATCATTATTAAAACAATTTCTTAACTACAATGACAAGATCGATTTAAATTAAAGGAAAGAGAGAAAGGGGTAGGCCATAAAAGATGATGATGCTTGGAAGCTGGTGAGTGGGAATAAAACTGATTGGCGTACTGTAAGGACAGTTAATAATTAGATAACTCTCCAAATTTCGACATCTTATAAGATATAAAATTAATGACTAATTAATAAACAAAATAAAAAAAAAACCCACAACTATTTGGTTTTGTTAGTCGGTAACTTAAACTCTATTTGTCATCTATCTATCTGTCTTCTTATCGAAACGAAATTTAAATAAGACGTAATTTAATTTTCTTTTTCTTTTTTGCTTGATGAATTAATTCCACACATAAGCTTGAGGGTTGTCCGTAGGAATGAGGAAATCAAATTTTGTAGCGTATGAAAATGACACGCCTGGCCAGGATACGAACCCGAGACTTCTGGATGAGAAATTACTATTCTTTAGTGAATAATAAAGTAATTTTAGTGTTTAGATCAATTTAACCCACCGGGTTGACCTAGTGGTGAACGCGTCATCCAAAATCAGCTGATATGGAAGTCGAGAGTTCCAGCGTTCAAGTCCTAGTAAAGTCAGTTATTTTTATACGGATTTGAATATTAGATCGTGGATACCGGTGTTCTTTGGTGGTTGGGTTTCAATTAATCACACATCTCAGGAATGACCGAACTGAAACTGTACAAGACTTACACTTCATTTACACTCATACATATCATCCTCTGAAGTATTATCTGAACGGTAATTACCGGAGGCTAAACAGGAAAAAAAAGAAAGTTTTTAGATCAATAAAGAAGGCTTTGTTCTTTTTAAAAATAATATATATTTTTATATAGAAAATTAACATTTATACAATTAGTTTCCCGGCTACATTAAAGGAGAAATTATGGTGATTATGTCAAAAATGGAGTATTGGGTGTTTTGCAAATCTTTACATTTTAGGGTCCATCCAATTCATTTAGACCTAGTCATTAGAGTATGTATTATATATGTATGTATGCCCGTACGTATGTGTGTGTCGCACTGCTTTTGGTCTTATATATCAATATTAATCAAACCGATTTTCTTAAAATTTGGTTTAAATATTTCTTTATTTATATGGTACATTGATCATATTAATTTTTTTTTAGATCGTTGAAATGATGGCGGGATATTGCGAAAAAACAATTTCGATTTTCTTCAAAGGTATTTTGGAGAAAACTTTATTAATGCAAATTTTTTATCTACAATGCATAAATAATCCAAAAAAATATCAGTTCCCACCTCTTGAAATTGAAATTTATGATTTTTGTTCTTTGTTCTTCTCTATTCGGTTTAAATATTTTCAAAAATATTTTGAAAGTTTATAGTTTTTATATAGAGCTATCAGGAAATATCTAAAAACTTTTTATAATTATAGATTCCGGAACTAAAATGCGGAAAAGTTTTTTAAAAGTTTTATTTCTCTTAATTTAGCCTTTGCTGAACGAGTGTTAGATTTAGAAAAAAAAACTTTACTTAAGCAAAATTTATTAAGCTTAACCTATACATGAATATTTAAAAAAAAATCTTTCTTAAAATGCCCCACCTCTAAAAAATGTATGTTTTTTACTCTGACTCTTTTAATTTTTATTATTAATAGCCGGAAAAATTATACAATACTTTTCCAGCTTTTATATACATATTTTTACATTAAAATTTCATTTTGAAAATCTACAATTTCCAAACTTTAATTTTTTTTGGTCCTGTCATTTGACTGGCTTGATGCAGTTCTCCAAGATTCCCTATCTAATTCCAATCGTTCCATTTGGGTATACCCCTACATCCTACATCCCTAACAATTTATTTTACATATTCCAAACTTTGCCTGCCTGCAATTTTTCCTATCTACCTGTCCCTCCAATATAAAAACGACTTCTCCAGGATGCCTTAATATGTGGCCTATAAATCTGTCTCTTCTTTTAACTATATTTTTCCAAATGCTTATCAATTTCCCGCAACACCTCTTCATTTGTCACTTTATTCACCAATCTGATTTCATAAACTTTCATAAATTTATGAAAAAAAATTGACTATTCATTAGAGTTTAGGAGATAATAAAATATTTTTAAGTAAAATATGTTTTTCTGTGGAATGTGTTAGATTCTGGGGAATTTGGATATACTGAAAATTTTTGTTGAGTTTTTTTAAAGTTTTCATTGAAAAATTTGAATATATTATTATGTTTTTCACCTATTTGCATCATAGGAATTCATTTTTATTATTTTATAGTTTATATTTCACATATTACTCGTCATGAAAAGCAAGTGACAAAATTCTTTTACTACATTATATGAACGGATTATATTGTGTCATGGAGAAGTACAATTCTAAATGATATCTATTGAAATTATACATAAAATATAACTTACATTAAATTTTAAACATGTATTAACTTTCACATACTTAGTAAATTAATGATAGTTTAATATTAGTACGTATTTATTACATACATAATATGAAACTAATTAAGTTGCTTATAGATTGAAAAATGAAGAAGAGAAATAAAATAAACAGTACTGGAGGCTAGAGAGAAAGAGAAGAAGAAAAGTAGTATTAAAGTCATATTAGTCAAATATAAACATTATGATAATTTCCGTAACTTACTGATTGAGGTGCTATCATTATTTAGCATACCTGGTATTGCTGGTCCCAGCAGGAGAACAGCAGTTAAGGGGTAGGAACCAATCCATAAAATTGCTCTGACCAGGGGGCCTGAGGCGCTCTCCTGCTGAGTGCATCCCCAGTTAATAGCAATTTAATGTTATAACATAACCCCTCTACAACCCCATAATCACACCTAACCTAAGTTCCCCTTACGATATGCTGCTATATTCTCTATTCTTATAACATTAAAGATCAATCGATTTTTTTTTTAACTCAAGAATACCAACATTTAAGTAATAAAAAATCAAATTACCATGAAATTTTAATTAAGAGTGTAAATAAAAAAAAAGTTACGTATACGTTTTAAATTATATTTTTAAATTACAGAACTCTTTTTGAATTTTGGAAATGATTTTTAAAAAAAAATAGAAAGTCGCATATACGATTCAAATTTATGCGGTAGTTTTATTTACGCATGTCTAAGCCTTATTCTGCCAAATATACTACTCTTGACCAGTCTTTTACTTAAATTTGTACAGTAACTTCTTCTTGTGATACCGTAGTAAGTTTTATCTATGTATTGTAATTTAAGTGGAAGATTTTCAAATTTTATGGTCTACATAGACGGTTTAAAGATATTTTTTATTTATTTGTCTTCAGCTTTACTTAATACTGGATTATTTTAGAGTAATGATATACACCCGAAGTCATACTAGAAACAAATAAAGAATAATAATAAACGGTTCTTAAACCAAATTGAAAAATAAGGAACGTAAGACGTGTACGTTGAAATATCTTCAACTAGTAAACAATAAGTAAACCTCCCGATGGCCCAGTGAGATGAGGATGATTTGTATGACACGTAATTGAGGTGTGTAGTCTTGTACAAATTTAGGCCGACCATTCCTGAGACGTGTGGTTAATTGAACTACAACCACCAACGTACACCGAGTATCCGACTGTCTAGAATTCAAATCCGTACAAAAGCAACTAATCTTAACTAGGATTTAAACCTCAGAACCTTCGACTTCGAAAATCAGCTGCTAAACAACTGATCTGCGACGACGAGTTAACCACTAGACAAGTCCAAGCTAAATGACTATAGCTGTTGTCTGCTCTTCCATAATAATAAAAAAAGAATTACGTTTCAAACTGCTAATTCAAATGTTAGAAAATTATCGTCAGTTAGACACTACCGATAAATTATACTTTTAAAAAAGTGAACAAATAAATGCGCGTTTGCTGGGGCAGGGACCTGGAACCGTATAGCCAGGCCCGGTGGCCATGGCCTTAGCGGTTAGAGGCAGAGGCAAGATAAAAATAGGGAAAAGATCCGCAAACGGTGAGCCGACCTGCCGGCGGCACGTACTGCCGCCGGTAAACGGAGAGACTCATTAAAGTCGTAAGGACACTTCCCTGGGCTGAGTAATACTTGATTATTGAGCCGGCCCAAGGGAGCAGGAGAACACAAAAGAAAAACAAATGAATAAAATAAAAATTAAAAAGAAATTATAGAAGATATAATTTCAAAAAGATTATTGTAAAGATTATTCCAAAAAATCAATAGAAGCCAAATACAGAAAAATAAATATCACAATCCAATTTGAATATTTAGTAGAAATAATCAGTAAAAACGGGACAGACAAAGCAGGTTTGAAAATCTAAATTAGAACAATTAAATTTCCTAACCAAAGAAACTTACAACAAAAAGAATCTATAAACGCAAAATTGCGGCATTACAATATTGTAATAAGACCAGAGAACAGCAAATCTGACTAGCCTAGAAAATCTTCTCAAAAATGAATGGAAAATCCTAGGGAGAATCTACAATTCCAGAAAAACAGAAAGTAAAAAACTAGCTAAAATCAAATAAGTAAATTTATAAAAGGAACAAGAAAAGTTAGTAACCGCAATTAAAAATAGAAGATTTAAGATTCCTCGGATATTCAAAAACTAAACAAATTTTCAAAAAAGTTTAGATACTAAAACGCCAAACAGGATACATAAAGCAGATGAAAGAACTTCAAAATTTAACGATAAAAGAGGAGGTTTGTTTGGAAAGAATGAAATTTAGAGAAATAATTTGTAATGCAAAGGTTCTTGTGGATGAAGAAAGAAAAAAACAGTGAACAAATTGGACAAAACAATGAAATGGATGAATTTTGGAAAAATGAAGTATATATGGAAAAAAAGAAATGATATTGATTGGGGTGGTCCTTAGTAGACTGCTTCGAAAAAAGTTAAGGATATTATATGAAAAATAAACAAAACTTACGAAACAATATAAAAACCAGTGTGTATGTATGTTATTTATTGAACGGTTCCTCGTATGTATATATATATATATATATATATATATATATATATATACTAGCTCTACCCGCCACGCTTCGCTGTGGCACATTGTGGTTGATTGGATGAGAAATGAGAAACAAAACAAACCATACATTTCATAGAAGTTTAATTTTGCAATACTTGTGGATATACAATATTTTTTGTTTTTCCACTGTCTGTGTAGATATAAAGGCTATCTGGTTTGCCGACTCGGGAACACGCAACATACAGTTGCCCATGTGAGAAGCAATCCGCATCTAAATCTAAACCACACAATTCTAAAGATTGACCTTGAGCTTTATTGATTGTGATTGCAAATGCCAATCGAATTGGGAATTGCAATCTTTTAAATTAAAATGGTGTATCGGTCGGGATCATGGGTATTCGAGGAATGAGGACATCTTCACCTTTGAAAGCCCCCGTTAAAATCGTTGCTTCCACTACGTTATTCGTCAATTTCTTAACTGCAAGTCGCGTGCCGTTGCAGAGTTTTGGCTGGTTAATATTCCGCAACAGGATAATTGTCATTTTTTGATCGAACCGTTGCTAGAATCAATCTAATGAGGAATGTTTTCCCAGTTCCTCCCCAACTTCGTCATTTATAATTTGCATTATGCGATCATAAATGCCTTTCTGTTCACGCGTTAATTTGGGAATGTTTGATTGGACATATGACTGAAGATCACCAATGTTGTAACTCCACATTAAATGAAGCAATCGCAGCTCGGGTGGGTGCTGGCATTCCCAATTGATTAAGAACTTTATTTGCATTAGCTAAGCACTTGTCTTCAATATTTATCAATGCTTCGTTGTAAATATATTGGTATTTTCTAGGCGTACTCTATGCAAAATATCCTCAGCCATATGCGATCGATATCTTTCCCGTAACTCTGTGGGAGATGAAGGGAAGCAAACGGTCAATATAATTGCGAATAATGCGCGAATTTGGTTTGGATGTGCAGTGTTGCACGCGTCATTAATACATATATCTCACTGTTAGTCGTTTTCTAATAAATTCAGAGCTTGGCGAAAGGGGCAGCTCAATCACGACAAGATCACACAAAAGTACCTCGATTAAAGTGAATATTTAATTCAGATTGTATAATAATCTGAATCATATGCAAGTAGATACGTTTTTTTGCGTAAAAGGAAGTCATGTTGTGTCCACATTAGATGTTTAACTTTATTACTCCTATGAGCATAAATAGGAACTGACATACCACGGCAATTAAATCTCTCTGTTTTAGAGAAAAAAAATTAAAACGATAAAATCTCTTATAAAATTTAGTGATAAAACTGGTCTTTTTTAAAAAATAAATTATGTTTGATATTTAGGTTATCTCTTTTTTAATGAGAATTAGAATATAACCGGTTACGGTAACATCTATTCTAATAGATTATATTAAAGAGTTTGGCTGGGTTATCATAATTAAAAGTTATTCTAATTATTATCTAAATTATATCACAACAGTACTTGATTAATTATTTTGATTTTAAGTATTATCATTTGTCACTTTTACTCTGTCTTTAATATTCATTCTGATAAATAACTCTATTCGGTCGTTTTAAAAACTCTTATTTAATTTTGATCAACCACCTAGGTCAAGTAGTTGACTCGTCGCAAATCAGATGCTTAACAGCTGATTTTCGGAATCAGAGGTTGTGAGGTTCAAATTCTAGTAAACGTTAGTTACTTTTATACGGATTTGAATACTAGGCAGTGGATACTGGTGTACTTTGGTAGTTGGGATTCAATTAACCACAAATCTCAGGAGTGGTTGGCCTGGGTCTGAACAAAACTACATCTCATTTACATGTCATACATATCATCCTCATTACATTATGCTGTGGGGTGGGGGGGGGGGTTGCTTATTCTTCACTAGTTCTTGAACAGATTGAAATGTACACATTAGGAAAATAAAATTTTAATCAAACGATTCCAAGATTTTATCGTTAAAAAAATAAACAAACACGAAATACCGATAAGGTTAAGTCGTCACAAAGACTTCGCTTTGACTGGTCAGTGATAAAAGAAGGGTTCAGTTTAAAAGTACATAGAACGTACATAGAAAACCCTTTTATAACTTTGTACCTTTTATATTAATTATTTAATAATACAGAATTTTTAATCCATAGATACTTCGGTGGGTTTTATTTATAGAGAAAACAAATAAAGTTTCAATGAAACAGAGACACAAAACACGCAACCCATAATACTCTGGAGAAAAATGGTTTGTCTTCATGCGTATAATATGTTGATAAGAAAAAATAAAAAAGAAAGAAGAGAGAGTAGTAGCTAAGGGGAATGGATTACACACGGTTAAGAGCGTATGAGAGAGGGATTTTGAGAGTTGCGGCAAATCTAATGGGAAGGAAATGAGTGTTTCTCAAAAGTGGAGATATTAACCTAGGCAGTAGGTTAGATCAAAGCTGAATTGATCAAAGGCTAACATAAGAGCACATAGTATAACGGGAGGGAAGGACAAAGGTCGTCAACATTAAGAATACTTAAATATAATGACCTTGTATGTATGAAAATAATAATAATACAATGCGGCACACAAAAATAACATCATCATATACAAGAGCATCGTATACAAATAAAAAAAAACATATATAATACTTTAAATAACGAATTTGTACATATATAGATAACTGTTTTGGTTAAATCTATATGAAACAGTACTTTTGTGAAAATTAAAAACGCAAACGTCAAGTCTCATAAGAACAATTAACTTTAAAATCAGACAAAAATATACGATATGAAGTAAGAACAAAATATACCCAGTAAGAGTTATTTTCCCATGTGTTAAATAATAAACAGAAGAAACTAATACCTGGCATAGGAGTAAAGCCACATGACCAAGCGGGAGGAAACACATCCCAACCGACGGGTTGAGTAATAAAGGTACAAGATTAGAGTCCCTAGAAATTCAACCCGTTTATCCCGTAGGAATATATATTACATGTATTAAAATTAATTTTCAAAATTTTTCTGTTATTTTTCTCTCTTTTTTTTCCTTTTTCAGAATCTCCGTTCTGTACTCTCGTGAAGAGATTTCACTGACCGGATTGTTTTTAATGAAAAATTAATCAAAAGGATAATTAAAACTTATAGAGACATGCGTTAGCTACCTCATTAAAAAAAAAATAAAATTAATTATTCTGTTGTGACTGCAATCTGTTGGAAAATAATGAAATTATCGTTTTGGTAACATATTTTATATAATTTGTAAATATAATTTAAATTTTTTTGAAAAATCTTATTTATTATTTCTGTTTCATCGTGTTCAAATTTTAATTGCTCATATCTTATCTTACCTTATTACCTTATCTTCGTTATTATTATTTTCCCGTCTAGCGCTATATCAGAGCTCTAGCTTTAGAACGGAAAGTACTGTAATCGGTCTAATTTGGGCATATGCGGTTTTCACCGGATTCACGTTTTGACACTTAAGGAACCCAAAAAACCGGATGGAAATTTTCCGGATGTTCGTATGTACGTGTATGTGTGTTCGGTCATGCACTCCTATATATCCAAAACTACTGGACCGATTTTGACCAAACTTGGATTACTTCTATATACGGGTCATTTTATTAAATTAATAAATTTAATTTAATTACATTAATTGTCGCAAAATTTAATTTAATTTAATTTTTTTTGTTGAAATTTTCACTTAAAGGGTCAATAGGGCGAGGTTGTATAGCAAGGTCACCCTCAGTATCTCGAGATTTCGCCTAATTAAATTCATGTTTAAATTAAAAACACACCATAAAAAATAATCTGGTTAAATACGCGACAATATGAGAACCATGATAAACGGTAAATTATTTTCTACGTTTCATGCAACTATGAATGTGTACTTCAGAGCGAGAATACATCCTCTCCTCTTGAGTGAACAAGGAAAAAGAAAAATTCACAACACCGAAAGGTATTTACTTCGTATGATATCAAAGATGCTCTTCGCTACGCTACTTTGGTAAAAGAATTGCCGTTACACTACGCATATACAATCGTACACAATGTCGTAGAGCTAAAGAATAGTTTCAAAAAACAAAAACGGCGAGATAGGAACTGCTTTCATCGAGTAGACTCTTACCTTCTGTACTACCAGTCATATAGTATGCTAATTGGCGTGCACTTCAGAAACACACAGATGCTGATCAAAGAAACCCGCCCGTCTCTAACATCATGTATAATAACCCTACTCCATAAAATCATACACTCGAATGTTATTACTGTAGTGTGTTATAACCCTACTCTGTATAACTCTTACTGCCTTCAAAATTTTGAACACTGTACTCTCAAATAAACAATAGACGAGAGAAAAAATAATAGCTAAAAGGAAACACCGACTCTTAAAGAAAAGAACAAAAACTCACATATTTTTTACGAACCGATTCAAAATTATGCAACTGAAATTTTAAAGGAACGGTTGCCGGTGAAAATTTTACAAAAGAAAAGAAAAACTCTTAAGCGAGGTAAAATTACACAGTATTATGTTACACGCATTAATAATACACAACTATCGCAATATAGTTAGTATATCACAACATTAAATTATAATTCTTTTTGTAACATTTAGAAACAAACGTAAAACATCTGTGAGGAGGCATATCATTCTACATCAAAATACTTCAGAACGTAAGGGTGATTAATCGATGAGTTACGTAACACTTATGATTAAAAAATTATGTAAATATTGAACACATAAGTCCCAAAAGTAAATTAATTAATGAAAGCACTCTTAAAATAGATTAAAGTGCATGCAAAACTTAATAAACAGTGCTACAACATTATATATCATATTATATATTTTAATATTACTGTAACATAATATATAACTATATACTATAATATATATATATATATATATATATATATATATAATAATCATATATGTATAATAGGTACTTACGTATTAACGCCACCGCAGCTACAGCTTTATTTAAAAACGAAGTAGTCAATCGGATTTCGGTGGAAAATGGGCCGATATAGAGTTTAACAGAGATTCAAAACAGTCTCTTTATTAATTTTAATAAATGGTTATTTATATTTATTTATTTTATAAATATAATTTAACCAAACTTAACCTACGCTCGCTAACCTTGACTAATTAACAGGAGTGTTTTGATTATTTAAATAATAAATAATTGCAATAATTATTGAATTAATTAAATAAATACTCAAAAAATGATGGTGTTAATTAGTCAAGGTTAGCGAGCGAAGCGAGCGTAGGTTAAGTTTGGTTAAATTATATTTATAAAATAAATAAATACAAATAACTATTTATTAAAATTAATAAAGAGACTGTTCATTTTCCACCGAAATCCGATTGACTACTTTGTTTTAAATAAAGCTGTAGCTGCAGTGGCGTTAATACGTAAGTCTGTATAATATTATATATCATATATATTAGTGCTTCAATCATTTATCATATGTTTGTACTGTTCCCAACATTAATTTTCTCTCTTTTACCTCTACAATATTCCCATATCTGTTCTCCCGATTACTTCAGTGATTCAACTGGTAAAATAGTAATGAAGCGTCTTATGAAATACCGTTGCTGCCATTGCAAATACCTATGTAAGCTAGCCGTCTAAAATACACAGTTAACAGATTATTGTCTTCTTCATGTCATATGTTTCGTTCGCGTATGTATAATTAAATATTACTACAATAAATATGGTAACGTCGTTTAACCGTAACACCAATACGTTTTTCTAAGTATTGCAAGATTTATAGATATTACAAAGACATGGCAATGGCAAATATCTAGTGAGACAGATTATACTTTGAGGCTTCAAAACATTAGAACATATCCGTCCTAACATCATTCAATCTAAGCTCGGAATATATGCAAGAACACGGCAGAATATATCCAAAACCATAAAACTAGTGTGTAGAAAAACTGCGACTATTTCCGTTTATGTGCAATAATATTTTGTTTTCCTTTTTACTTCCTTGCACGAAGTAAAGGAAATATTGTGGTCGCGAAAAATTTCGGTTTTCAGATTTCAACGGAAATATCCATCCATTTTGACCATCCCTAAATCCATTTTGACTAGTTTCGGCGTGAGGTCTGTACGTACGTAACTCGTATAATTCAAAAGTGATTAGTCGTAGGATGATTTTGGATTTAGGACTGTTGTAACATCTAATTGTACACTTCCCATTTTTATTGCAATCGACTGAACCAAAAATGTCCAAAAAAGCCCAAAATCCAAAACAAATTAATTTTGGACTTTTTATTAACTGCAGTAATAAGCCCTTATTGAGAGCTTTTCAGCGGTATATCATAAGTGGTACTTATTTTCACTGGTTCCAGAGTTATAGCCAAATAAAATTTTAATGAAATATTTGGATCTTACAAGGGAAGGCACATCGATTCAATCCGACTTCATCTCTTTTTTTTCTTTTTTTTTAATTTAAATATATTGATTTATTAATAATTATTAACCTCTGATTGTAAAAATATTTTTACATAATTCAATAATAACAATAAAAAAAATATATATATGAAAAAATATTAATGAAATAAAATTTTATGTACTTTTCATTTTAAAAAATGTGTATATGTAATTTACCGTATTTATTCGAGTAACCCCTGCACTTTTTTTCTTGGAATTGGAGAGAAAAAATAAGGGTGCGGGGCTTACTTGAAACATAGCCTTTAGCCAGAATAATTTATGTTAAGTAAACGTTTTCTTAGCAGTACCTAAATTCAATCACATAAATATAGTTACATTAGGCTTTCGTTTATCAATACCGGATGCCGCTTATATAGAATACATCCTTAACTATTAACATCCTGTTCATATTATTGATAGGAACGAAGTTACGGTATTTTTATAAAACTGATTCATTCTGTATAGGCTGCATCCGGTTCTAATGACACTACAGTTACAGTATCTGTTACCCATCGTCGTCTTGTCTATTCGCCACAGTCATTGTAATGTTTGTATATGTGGACGGTTATGTGCATTTTATCTGTTTAGTTTATCTTGTGAAGTTTAATACGGTGATTTATTTTAATTACGGCATTAAAATGAGTACAAAAGGACAGCGTCTACGATCTTTTGCAGTAAATGAAAAAAGAAGAGGCTGAAAATATTGGAAATCGGGTGGCAGGACGAAACTTTGACGTAGATGAAAGCTGCATTCGAGACTGGCGTAAAAAGAAACAACTTCTGGTGAAAGGCACTGATAATAAAAGGGCTTTTCGAGGCTTAAAAGCAAAATACACAGACATAGAAAAAAAATTGTATGACTTTGTTATGGAAAAAAGGAAATGAGCTTATGCTGTCACGACAAAAATGTGTCAAATATATGCTCGTGAAATCGTTAAATCATTGAATAAAGTTGATTTTAAAGCAAGCCGTGGATGGATAACACGATTTTTTGCACGAAATGATTTGTCAATAAGACGAAAGACGACCATTTCTCAACGACTTCCAGACGCTTATTACATTACAAAAAATATTACATTTTCACAAATACATAATAAATCTTAGAAAAGATAAAGGCTATTTACCTTCTCAAATTGATCAAGTTGATTTTCTCAAGTTGATCAGCGTACCGCTGATCAAATCCCGTATATTTTGAAATGCCATTTGACAAAACGGTAAACAAAAAAGGTGAAAAAAGTGTTACGATTCGCACTGGTGGTAATGAAAAACAAAGGTGTAGTGTTATGCTTTGGATTACTTCTGATGGATCAAAATTACTTCCGTACATTGTTTTTAAAAGAAAAACTCTTCCTCCCGTACAGGTAAATGGAGTTATTATCAGAGCACAGGAATCAGGTTGGATGGACGAAACCTTAATTTTAGATTGGATCAGGTGTGTATGGCAAAAGCAATCAGAAGATTTGCTTAATAAAAAAAAATACTGGTATGCTAGTAATGGATAGTTACCGGGGGCATACGACTGATAAAGTGAAAGACATTTTAAAAAAGGGTATGACAGACCAAGTAATAATTCCTTCGGATTGACATCTCTATTGCAACCACTAGATAGATGTCTGCATTAATAAACCGTTCAAATCTGCATTAAAACAACTGTACAGTAAATGGATGGCTGATGAAAATTTCTTTCGCACGCCTGCAGGAAGAATCAAACGCCCAGATTTTAACCAGATTTGTGTTTGGATATAAGATGATTGGGAAGGTAAGGAAAAGTTTTAAAAAATGCGGAATATCTAATGAACTTGATGGTAGTGAAGACGATCACCTTTGGCAGAGGGACGTGGAGACTACCGGTAACTCTTCTACAGACACTGACAGTGACAGTGATTAATTAAAAATAAAATCTCATATTAAAAAGTGTATTGAAATGATCCTTTTCAACATTATACTTTCTTTTCGTTTTACTTGCCTACTGATTCTGAACTATTCTAGTACTTACGGTAATTAATTATTAATGTAATATTAATATTGTAATTTAAATGAACGAATTAAATGCTTTACTTTCTGAATATTTTCGTATTTACGTATTTTTTTATCACATCTGTTGTACTTTAAAATATTCGATATTTTTTTAGATCTTCGGTCCGGAAAATCCAGGTGCGGGGATTATTCGTGGGCGGGGGGGTACTCCAATAAATACGGTAATAAGCGTACAAGGAAGCCATGTGGTGTCCACATCAGATTTTTTTGTATTCCTATAGATAGCGAAGTAATAATTAATTATCTGTATTATCAAATTTACTTGATGAGTTCGTGGGCTTAAAAGACACACTTTAAAACTGAATAGACAATTAGCATAGTCGATGAGTTTTTGTTACATTCGCTGTCCTGATTTTCATAACCTACATATTTTGAAGATGTCAAACGTGTTTTTCCGTATTTCAATTTAATTATATTTACTTAAGTTAAAGTAGAGAAGAATTAACAAGCTTTTACATGGCATTTTTTATCTATGACTGAATTATCATTATAACGGCAGAAGAAATATTGATGAGGAGACGGATGACTTGAGTTATATGGTGAAAAAGCTAAAAAAAGAACATTTTCGGCTGGGGTGAAAATAAATTTGAGGAAGAGTGAGTAGTTAGGCGAGCGGGACAACCCAAAAAAGTGGCTTAGAATCATGAAAAACCGATCAGCATCAATTTAATCACTAATTCCCAACTTACTTTATGTTTTCAAGGGTGATGAAGTTTATTTTAACCTATAATTGGGGGAACATTATCAAAATTGACATTTAAGCCAAAAATGAGAAAAATATTTTTTCATGACTTTTTTGTGTTGTAAACTTGCTATATCTCAGCCGGATATTGCTTAACGAAATTTTAACGGTATGATCTTCAAGCGATGCTTCGAAAAACAAGATCAGATCGAATTTTTCAAAGAATTTTACTGCTGAGTTATGGTTTTTTTTTAAATTTTAGGTGTATTTTTACGACTGTGTATTTTTGTAATCAGTCGGCACTCGTGCGCAAATAGCTGGCACGAGAGGCAGCTCGAGCGCCCGCCGCCCACGCTACGTACGGTGTAATTTAAATTTCCATAACTTTTTTTTCTTTGGCATAGAAAGAGCTGAAACTTTGTGAAAACCTTCATAATGACCTAAGTTTTAATATTGTTTGGGTTAAAGGTGAAAATTCAAAACTTTGTCACTCAACTTTTGCAATTGAATATGTTAACTCGTGAAAATGCACCGAAAATTGTTAAAAAATCATAACTCAGCCGGAAAATGCTTTGAAAAATTTGTTCCGATCTTGTTTTATGAAGAATCATTTAAAGATCATGCCATTCAAATTTCTTTAAATAATATCCGGCTCAGATACAGCGAGTTAAACAGAAAAATCATGAAAAAATAATTTTTTTTCATGCAAAAATGTCAATTTTGACAATGATCCAACAAAATTCCAGATCACAACAAACTTCATATTCAGATTCAACACCCTCGAAAACATAAATTAGCGATTAGAACGATGGTGATCTGTACCATGTCATTTTCAGGGTAGTTCCCGCTCGCCTTTTGGGGTATGATACTTGATAATTGAGAATTTGAAAATGGATGACGGCGTGTAAAATGTTCCTTAAATTATGTATTTTGCTTGATGTTTGGTTTAAAAAGGTGTTACGATAAATTTTAGAATAAATGAAATTAGAAAAACCACAAAAGATCTGAAAGGAAGCTACAAAGACTCCATCGGGATACCATTACAAGGATCATAGAAATATCCTTCAAAGTGTTGTGTTGTACAGAGCAAAGATGGATGTCAAACAAACGAAACCGATCAAGATTGTAAGCGAAAAAGACAAATTTCTTGAGAAAAGATCAATTATGAGGATTCAAAAATGTAACCGCAAATGGGACTGGTCAACAGATGAAATGAATAAAAATACTTGATATGATTCCATGTAAGCAGGAACAAGGAACGGTAGATTACTTAATTAAATAATTGATTGGACTATTACTAGAAAACGGCACAAAGGACATCCTAGTGTAGTTGGAATGGTGGAATCCAGAAACAATAAGGGTAAAAGGTCTGGAGAAGAAAACTGTTTCGATAGGAAGTGGAAACTAGGTTCTCTAAAATTTCGCTAAAGATAAAATTAAAGTAAGAAATTTATAACAGAGTTTATTATGTTACATGAATTTTATGAGTGGTTTGACAAAAATGAAACCAAAAAATTATTACTTGATTTATTATTTTTTTAAATTTGTTTTGGTAGTAAAAAATAGTAAGTAAATTATTTTACTGCAATTTTAAATCAAATTTAAATTATAATTGTTTGAAAATATATTTAGTTCAATTAAATAAAAAGTATTTGCCTTGTCTAACTTTTTATTCTATTTTATTTGCGTTTGATTTATTTTCCTTTTTTTTTAAATAGAACTGTCAACGGTGAAAATTACTCACATTAATGAACTATATTAAAAGTAAACCTCATCAGTTTAATGGTTGACAGCATATGACGTCAGTGCCCCAACACTCAAAAACTGATTGTTTATCGACGCGAAGAAACCATCTACCAATCACAATACTCTAGACAGTGAATATCCGTTAATAAAAGTAAATACTCAATCATTAATGAATAATGATAAAAATAATAGCAAAAATTTCTAATTTTACTCAACTCGATGAATAAGCTCAAACATTTAAAAAAATGTTATTCATATTTTCTATTCGTAAATTACTTTTTTAAATTCATGCACAAAAAGTATATGATTGGATTTATATTTAAAAATAGAATAGGCTTATATCTCAAATTAAAATTTTTTTATTCTATTTTCTTTCTTTTCATTATAAAATATCTAACATAAATAAGAAAAAATAGCTTAAACAAATCATATACATAAATAAATAAAAAATTAAAATCACATTACTATAAAGCAAAATGTATGCTATAATATTTACTTTTTCGGTAATAGCTATATAGCTGCTGTAAAGGAAATCATGATAATCGGTTAAAATTTAGGGTGTGAAGATTTTTGAAAATTTCGGCATTTCATGACACTTCTAACCGAAAAATAAACTGATGGAGAATTCCGGAAGGATGTATGTTGTAAGAACGTACGAGTATTGGCTTGTATTTTGATAAATACTTCCAGATTGCCCGATTATTAAAAAGCTGACAACAATTATAGGACTTTCCCATCACGCAGCTAAAGCCACGTTCCAGGAAAGTCCTACAACCGTGGGTTGTTTCTGATGCATGACTTACACACACATACTCACAACTTAATTTAAATGTTTATTATTTTATTTAAATATAATAATTTTTCGTTTATATAATTCAATGATTCAAATTAAAGCGCGCGCGTATACCGTATTTAATTCGCGCGGGTGTGGCGAAACTAGCGGCAACGGTCGGTACTAACTAAATTAATTTCACAACTTACATAGAAAAAATTTCACTTGTACGGTCGGCAGACTGGTGTAGCCGCGAGGTTTAACGCACCAGGTACTGAATCAACCGGGGGATCGAGTTCGAGACTCAGCCAGACCGAGTTACTTTCTTACACTTTAAATATTATTCATTTATTTAATTCTATCACTCAATTTCGACGTCACAACATAACAGTTGTTTAGAGCATTTTTTGGGGTGCGGGTGCGATTTTGAAAAAGTTTTTTGCAAATATTGTTATTTTTTTAATTTTTAACAAATATACGTAAGAAAAATGTGACCTTAATTAGGCGAGATACTGAGGGTGACCTTCCTCTACAGTCTATCACCCCCTTGAGCTTTTAAGTAGAAAATTTAATACCATTAATGCCCTATATATAGAAGTAATCTGACCAAGTTTTTCAAAATCGGTCCAGTAGTTCTGAAGGTATAAGGAGATTTAGAGGCCAACACCGAACACACGTACATACAACACGAACATTAATATCAGGGAAATTTTAAACAGGTTTTTTGGGTTTCTTAGGTGTCAAAACGTCAAGATCCAGTGAAAACCGCATATGCCCAAATTGGACCGATTACAACACTTTACCTTCTAGAGCTATAGGTCTGCTGTAGCGCTATCAAGAAATAAAAAAAAAGTTTTAAACTAACTACGACTTTCAAAGTTAACATTATTTATTTAATTAGACGTTTTTATATCATAAAATTACCGATAAAAAATTTTAAAATAAACCACATTTTGCCATAAAAATAAGAAAAAATATATAAATCTGTAATTATTTCTACAGTGCAAGGATAAAATCACTACTTAATTGAAAACAAAATTGACAATGCCGTATAGAATTTAAAAAAAAGAAAAAACTGATAAAAGGCAAAGCACATTAAGCACTTAGAGTAATAAAGAGCTTTAAATTACAAAAAAAAAAAAAAAAAAATGAATCAGATGAAGCAAACTGTGAAGCAAACGTTTAAAGGGAGGGGATAAAATTAATTTATTTAGAAGAAGATACGAGCAAGAGACGGTGTGGTAGTGCGGTAGTTGTCTCTGGGAAGATGTCCGCGTTATCGGGTGATTAATGAGTCGCTGTTATAAATGGCCTTGCCTTGCGTAGAATGAAATTCTACGTGTCATTGAACCGTTTTGACGGTCTACAAGATGGATCGTTTGGACTCTTACTCGTATCCACTATTCTACCGTCCCCATCAAAAAACCCCCTTAACCCATTCTATTCGCACCCCATCACAACCCTATCCTTCCATTTCTTATATCCATCCGACCAAACAAAGTCTGATTTTGTTGTATGCTTTTCGAACAAGATTGAAAATCTCTAGTGAAAATTACTCTTTACCACACATATGTTTTACTTTCAATTTATTTCCGTCTTTAGAAGAATTTCAAATACCATAAATAATATAGAGTATATGATTATAATAAATTTTTATCATATAAATGAAATAATTTAAAACGATATAAAATTACATTCATGAACGTAATTAAATATAACAGGGGAATTAATTTTCAAAACAGTGAGTATTATATCCGTAATACGATAATCGATCCGAATTCACTCAAGGTACATAAATGGTAAATCATTTTACCGTAATTCAATATCTTAAAACAATAATCATAATTAATAGATTTTCGAACCATTTTAACAGAATTGTAATCTGTTAGCAGCGTATTACAGACACCATTACAATTACTCTTATTATTTTAATACAAGAATTTACTTATAGAATTTTACTTTAAGAATTTACTTATAGCTGTAATACACAATTTCATAAATTTAAAACATCACTTATAGAGAGACACATTGTTATGTTGCAGGTTCTAGCTTCTAGTAACACTTAAATTGCCGGCCTCAGTGGCGCGAGTGGTAGCGTCTCGGCCTTTCATCCGGAGGTCCCGGGTTCGAATCCCGGTCAGGCATGACATTTTCACACGCTACAAAACATTCATCTCATCCTCTGAACCAATACCTTACTTGTAGGTGTAAGTTGTAATGGTGGTCCCGGAGGTTAAAAAAAAAATTAAATCAAATATTAGGAAATCTATTCATATTAACATAATACACACAAAAAAAAAGATTAAAATAATCTGTTTTGGTTTAAATCAGTGAGTCCCAAACTGTGCGCCACGGCCTCTTCAAGGGGCGCAGCGAAATATTGTAAAAGCTTGATAACTAATTGAACCAAGACATTTATAATTATTAATTTATTGTTAATAAAGTAAAAAAATGATGAAGATACACGAGTTTTATTTATTTTTATCTCTTACTTACGAGTACTCATTCTTTTCCTTAGGGTAGGGCGCCATGGAAAAATTAGGGCCATGGAAAAATAGGGTAGGGCGACTCGGAAAAGGCGCCGGAAAGTTTGGGAACCACTGGTTTAAATTATAGTTTAATTTATGCGGTAATTTTTGTTAAGTTTATCTTCTTTCCCATAAAAAGGAATGGTGCGGGTTTTTTTTTTGTTTGTTTGTTTGTTTGATGTATGTGCTCACATTTTTATTTTAGCTGCTATTGAATCAGAGCAGAACACGTGGTGCGCCGGGCAGCTTCGCCCAGCACACGAACGTTTTATACTTCGTTATACGAACTTAAACGAACGATTTATCTAAAATTATAGATCCCCATTGTTTTTTGGGGATAAAAAAGGAAAACATTAGGGTTAGAGCTGTGTTAAAAAATCAGAATTCAAGAAACAGCAAAGAATGTTCAGGATTTTGAAGCTTTTCGTTTTAAAGGTTTTGTTGTTGTTGTTAGTACGCTAAATTCATGAACGTTATTTAGTTAAAATTGGTAAAAACATTTAACAAAATCATCTGTAATGAAACATAAACCATATAATATTTTAACTACGGGCCATACGCCCGCCTTTTTTCAAGTATTATTGTAATAGTTGTGTTGCTTTTTATGTATTACTATTGTTATTGTGTGAGTGTATGTGTGCGCACGCTCGCGGGCTTAGTATTATCGATTTAAAATTTTTAGTATTCTATATTAGATAACTAAGAATAAAAATTCTTAGAAATTAAACTTTGTGCAAGTTAAATTAAACTTTATGTGGAAATTAAATGAATTAAAAATTAGTATCTTTTATGCATATTTTTACTTCCTTATACGAAGTAAAGGAAGTATTGTGATCGCAACAAATTTCGGTTTTTAGATTGTAATGGAAATATCAATTTTTACCATCCATTTTGACTAGTTTCGGCGTGATGTCTGTAGGTACGTATGTACGTATGTCGTACGTATGTAACTCGCATAACTAAAAACGATTAGCCGTAGGAAATCCAAAAAAAAGTGATTTTTGTTTTGTTTCTTAAGCCTTCATTGAGAGCCTTTCAACGATATATTAGATAAATATATCAAATAAAATTTTAATTAATGAGATATTTAGATCAAGGGGAGTGCAGGATCAAGGGAAGTTCGAATCAGACTTCATTTCCTTTTTTTTTAATTTAGATATATTGATTTATTAATAATTAATTATTAACCTCCGATTGTAAAAAAAATTACGACAAATAATAATTCAACAATAAAAATAAAAAAAAAAATTATTAATGAAATAAAATTTTATGTACTTTTCATTTAAAAAAAAAAATTGTAATGTAATGTAATAGGCGTACAAGGAAGTCATGTAGTGCCCACATCAGATCGTTTTTGTTAAACTTTCCATAGATATTTTGAATGTCTTGTCTAAATAAAAAAATTTTGGCTTGTTAATTTTTTTCTGGATTGCTTAAATTGTAAACTTAATTAAATTATTTTGTATGCCAGGTTATTTAATCATTTTTTTTTCATTTTTTATATTTTTACTAGTTTCTATATACGTTTATACTTTTTGTGTTTTTACAATTTATATATTGTTTTTAAATTACAAAATAAACAAACATTAATTTTAATAAATATATTAGCACATCAAAATTGATTACTAATCCTTTCAAACATGATTTTAAATATTTAATTAATCTTCTTTTGCGAATACAGGCAACGTTTATATGATCAATTATATGACGTTTATATGATCAAAGGCAAAGAATATTAATTAGTTGTTATATACCTAACCGTTTCTGTTATCCCTATAATATATGAAAAGTACCTGAGATACAAGAGGCACTAATAGCAGTTATTGTTTTCGAGAATAATGTTACTCACTTTAAAATCACTTCTGATGAACATTGTGATGTCCTCTACTGGTCTAAATAATCTCACCTGAATTTTTTAGAGTTTTTTTCTTTTTTTTTTAACCTTCGGGTCCGCAGTTAAGTTTTTTTCGCAGAGGATGAAATGAATGTTTTGTAGCGTGTGTGAAAAATGCCATGCCTGACCGGGATTCGAAGCCAGGATCTTCGGGTGAAAGGCCGAGACGCTACCACTCGCGCCACGGAGGCCGGCGAATGTTTTTAGAGTTTGGGATGCTTAATGTTAACGGTATATTTGGTTTAATAAAGAAGACTTGGAAAGCAGTTCATTCCTGATTTTCTATTAAGTTTGATACCGCATTGTGACATTTTTTAAAGTAATTATATTAATTTCAATATTTTACATACACGGTGTATACTGTTTTATATATATACCAGGTGAACTAAAAAGAATATCGGGGTTATTTCTTATAATATCTCTTAGAAGATGTACAGAGTTAATTTAAGGCTAGAATCAATCAAAGAGTAAAAAGAACAGTCTTAGTTCGCGCATGGCTGTAGATTGATTCATTATCATTCCGCTTAAAGCCATTAGCAAACATGACGTTTCATGACAGAAAGCCTTCTGAGTTTTGCAGTTTGCTAAATGTGAATCTGTAGTTACAGTGCGACTTGCGTCCCGCAGAAAATTTAATTATAATCCTGTAAGTGACAATAACGTTTGACATTGGCATAATTGGTTTGAAACCATCGGATATCTGTGTAAAGGAAAAAGTATGGGACAACTGAGTGTGTCTGAAGAAAATACGAAACGTGTCAGGGAATTTTTCCTAATAAATCTGTCATCCCAATCGTAGTCCCAATAAATCTGTTAGGAAGGCCGGGCGCGAACTAGCGATTCGTTGACGGTAGTGAGGAATGTTTTAAGGAATTGCTTACATATGCGTCCATACCGTTTGCAGTTGTTACAGACCTATAAGGCAAGGCTATGCGTGGCGACTTCGCGATTGGGATGTCGCAACTTGAAGATGACGACTTTCTTGATAGTATTTAGTGATGAGTCAACATTTCATATTAGTGGAACAAATATATTGTCTGTATCCGTGGATCAAAAAAACTCCATGAATTCTTATAACACGAAAGGGACTATTCAGAAATTTACCGAAATTTACAAGCCGTTCTTTTACGTTGATGAGTGCGTAAAAGGAATGACTTATTTGGATATGCTTAGATCCAAATTATGAACCTTCAAGTAACAATAATATTCGTCGATAGCAAAATCAGTTTGAAACAACCGGATGTCTGTGTAAAGAGAAGAGTACAGGATAACTGATAATGGCTGAAAACATGTGTCTAGGAGTCCTTCCTAGACAGTTCAAAAAAATATTTTTTTGGGAAGGCTGGCCGCAAACTGGCAATAACGGTGATGACAGTATGGAATGTTAAGGAAATGCTTACATATGTGTCCATACCGTTTACAGGCTTTGAAGCATACCGACTATGCTGTAGGACTTCACGATCGAAATGTTGCAGCACGAAAATGACGAATTTCTTGATCATATTAAGTTTAGTCATAATTCAACATTTCACCTCGGTAAAAAAGTTAAATCACATAATGTCCATAACTGGGAGTTAGAAAACCGCCATGAACTCGTACAATCCTAAAGGGACTCCCCAAAAATATATTTTTCTGTGCAAGAGCTAGATGACAAGTTTACGGGCCTTTCTTTTTCGCTGAAGCAAGCGTAAAAAAAGTTTCTTATTTGAATATGCTGCGTACATATCTCTTTCTTCAACTGCAAGATGTACTAGAATGTTTTCCATTTGGCAACAAGATGGTTCGTCTTTTCACTGGCATAACTCTGTACCGAGATGGGTTGAATGTCGTTTTTCCTCACCGCTGAATCGGTCGGCATGGACCGAATGACAGAGCTTGTTTGCAGTGGCCTCCAAGATCATCCGATTTGACCCCATGTGATTTTTTTCTTTTGGTGTTTAATAAGGGATTTTATGTAAATGCCTTCGCTATCTATAAATATACTAGATTTGAGGCACAGGATTTAAGAAGCTGTCGATTTCATTATTCCAGACATTCTAGATAAAGTATGGAACGAACATTCTTATCGGTTGTATGAAAAACTTGTAGAAAAAATTAGTAAGAGTTACTCTTTCATTTCATATATATATATATATATATATATATATATATATATATATATACATGTAATAGAGAAAACTGTAGAGAAATTTTTCGTTGCTTTTGTTTCTACTCTATGTGCAGAATATCATGAATAAATCATGAATCATGAATAAATCGCATATTCAGACCAACCTTTTTTTCCTGTTTAGCCTCCGGAACCACCGTAAGGTATTACTTCAGAGGATGAATGAGGATGATGATATATATGAATGTAAATGAAGTGTACTCCTGTACAGTCTCAGGTCGACCATTACTGAGATGTGCAGTTAATTTAAATCCAACCGCCAACGAACACCGGGTTGGTCTAGTGGTGAACGCGTCTTCCCAAATCAGCTGATTTAGAAGTCGAGAGTTCCAGCGTTCAAGTCCTAGTAAAGTCAGTTATTTGAACACGGATTTGAATACTAGATCGTGGATACCGGTGTTCTTTGGTGGTTGGGTTTCAATTAACCACACATCTCAGGAATGCTCGAAGTGAGACTGTACAAGACTACACTTCATTTACACTTATACATATCATTCTCATTCATACTCTGAAGTATTATATGAATGGTAATTATCGGAGGCTAAAAAGGAAAGAGGAAAGGAGCCACCAAAGAACACCGTTATCCACGTTCTAATATACAAATCCGTATAAACGTAACTACATTTACTAGGATTTGAACCTTAGAACTCTCGACTTCGAAATCAGCTGATTTGCAATGACGAGTTCACCACTAGACTAGCCCGGCGGTCAAGATTCAGACGAACTAAATTAGTAAAAATGTCCATATAAACATATTTCCGAAAATGTTTTGTTCCCATGCGTGTAATTGTTTTTTTTTTTTGTTTATTAAGAAGTATATTTCGTAAGAACTTAAATATGCTATATACCTGTTTAATCTGAAAATTTCTAGTAAATAAATAAGTCTAGCATAATTACGTTTTAAAAATTTTAAAAATTATGAACATATCAAATTTTAATTAACCGTATATCTCATTAATTATTAGTTAGGACGTAATACATATTTTATTATTTAAAATCTGAAACACTTTTAATGTAAACAAAATGATATAATTTTTAATAACAGAGTTATGGCGGAAATCGTTGTACTGTGTCGACGTTTCAATTAAAAAAAAAACAAAAAAAAAACGGGAACCATTCATTTAAATGTCCTTAATTACTATTTTCTGTTTAAAAAAAAGCAGTATGAAAATAAAATTTAAAGAGCAGGATTAACATTTTTTTGTTACATTAATGAAAAAATGAATGTTACATTAATGAAAAAATGAATGTTACATTAATGAAAAAATGAATGTTACATTAATGATCAAATGACGTTGTATGAATTCATACTAAAATGCTATTTTTCGAGGAAAAACAAAATAAATATGCAAAATGAAAATGAATGTTTATATTAGCATCTAGTTCCTGTTACTGTTTTTTTATTGCATGTTGTAACTAATGGAGCATTGATTTTTCCTTTATGGAAAACAGAAGATTAAAATTATTATTATTTATTAATCACTTAATAATCGTTATATATTTGGAATTTTTTTTTTAATAACTTTAAAAAGGAGAAAAACTTAGTTTTTTAAAATGTACAATAATTAACGTACGTACGTACACACGTACTTTTCAAATCTTTCAATGTTACATTGTTTCGTTACAGAGGTGACCAAGATCTGCAGAAACCCTCGACGTACAAAATATGACTCTGTTATCATATTTTCACTTTTATAGTATACTACACAGCTATACAGACGGGAAAGTAAAAATTATTTTTATTAATTAATAATTAATTCATTTTTAATCATGAATAATTTTTTATTCCTATTACACTGTTTAATTTTTTCACCTATATAGCACTCTTCTATTGTCTGCACTCTTTTGTAATAATTTGACGGTGGCACAACACAGATTTTCTCATTTTATTTTTTTTCAGTCTCCTTATTAAAAAGTAAAAAAGCAGGAAAAGTAAAAATAAGCTTAATAAATAAAAACATAAAACAGATTCTAAAAAATCTGATGTGGACACCATATGACTTCCTTGTACACCTATTAAATTAAATATTTTTTTATTACTTTTTTTTCAATTATTATTTATTGTAAACCTTTTTTTACAATCAGAGGTTAATAATTATTAATAAATCAATATTTTTAAATTAAAAAAAAAGGAAATGAAGTCAAATTCGAACGAATTTTCATTAATTAACTCTGGAACCAATGAAAATAAGTACCACTTATCGTTGAAAAGCTCTCAATGAGGGCTTATTACTGCAGCTAAGAAAAAGCACAAAATCCAATTTTTTTTAGAATTCTGGGCTTTTTTGGACACTTTTGGTCCAGTCGATTGCAATCAAAAGGGGAGGTGCACAACTAGATGTTACAAAAGTCTTAAATCCAAAATTTCAACATTATGTACGTACATACGTATAGATATCACGGCGAAACTAGTCAAAATGGATTCAGGGATGGTCAAAATGGATATTACCGTTGAAATATGAAAACCGAAATTTTTCGCGATTACAATACTTGCTTTAAAAACATACTAAAATATATCAATCACACTTTTTTCATTTTTTCTCTAAATTTCACCTTTTAGAAATAGGCACCAAAGTAATGTTTAAGGTGTTAGTAGTAAGATGTTTCGTTTTTTTAATTTTTCTTTGATTTCAAAAGTCAAAATTTAAGGAAAAATTGACCAAAAAGATACTTTATAATATATATTTCTATATATATATAACCTATATATATTCTCTTCTTTAGATATTTATTTCTATTATCTATATAGTCACTTATTAGACCTAAATATTTTTTGTTACTGTTATTTTAATAATCAACTGCGTTTTCATTTATGATTATATATATATATATATATATATATATATATATATATAATAAATGTTTTATTTTAAAAATTCTTTAGATTTTACAACCATTAAATATTAATAAATAACAAAAATACAAAAAATAATTCAATAACGTTTTACTTCATATCCGAATCTTTTTCAAGTAAAACTCAGAGCGATGACGTCAAGATCTGCAAAAACCACCGACGTACAAAATTTGATACTATTATAATATTTAAAATATTAATAAAATAAATATTATGAATACGATAATCATACGACCGACCCTATTATCACTATTCGTTACGTCACCTCTTTGGATATGAAATGAAAGTTTGTTGAATTATTTTTATTATTTTTTTTTGTATTTTTGTTATTTATTGGTATTTAATGGTTGTATAATCTAAATAATTTTTAAAATAGAGTATTTATTATCTACATAAAACAACCAAGAAGTTTATTTTTAAATAATATATATATATATATATATATATATATATATATAAAATTTATTTATTTTTTTTTTAAGAAGGATTCTACATTTTTTACTTGATACATTTTTAAATAAATGACATTAATGATAATGGTTTTTTCATATGTTTACAATATATGAAGAAGGGGAGGGAAAAAAGAATAAAATAATGTACAGTCCATTATAATTTTAATAATAATAATAATGCCGATGACGTATATGATAGTCGGTGGATTCCATGTGGAGTGACAATTATGGAAAGAGTGAGAGATTGTCTGAGAAAGAAATAAAAAGAATGGATGAATAGATATATAGAGGAAGAGGTGTCAAGCGTCGAGGTTTTTGTTTCATTATTGATATTAAAATAGAGCTGCTCGTGGTGGCGAGTATACTTTTGGTATTCTATATTTAAAAAGAGTACTGAGTAATTATTTAGATAGGGAAATATTCTCTTTATCTCTGTCTTTTTTCTTTCTTTTTTCTATCTGTTTCTCTTTTCCCCAAACTATATATATGTAGATAGATAGATAAATAGATAGCTATGTAGGGCGCTACGTTAAATATTCCCGGGAAAGCGATATTAAAAAATAGCACCAGTGATTACAAAGAAAGGGTTAACTGTTGTGTAAAATATCCTGATATACGCTCAACACAGAATCTTCACTTTAACTTATATTGCAATCGCCTTAAATTACATTCATTCTTGTTTTTTTTTTAAAAACTTTTATATATCTATGCACACGCACTTTTACTCGCTCGCACTTACCCGGTTTCGTTTAATTTTTATATTATTTTTATCCATAACGCGATGTAAATGCATTTCAGGTGTTACTGTATATTTTTCAAGGCACAGTTTTACGTAAATAAATCTTTTATTTTAATATTATGTTTTGTTTTTTCTGAATTAATTTTGATACTTTTATTTCAAAACTCATATTATTTTGAAAGCAAAAAATTAGTGAATAAACTGTGTTAAGAGCTTTAAGAGTTTTATATATATATATATCTTCGTACTAATTAACTACAACAACGATCATCGGATCACTGGAAAGAAAAAATTATAAATAAATGTAAGCATTTATTTTCATGACGTAAAATATAATAAATTCGACAATTATTATTTTCCAATTCCTTTTAACAATTTAAACGTTTAATATCAACGGTTACATTATGAATTATTTTATTTAAAAAATATTCGTTTATTTTTCTAATCTCATGAATTCATTCAATTTTAATATTTAAATTCGTTTTACAATTAATTAATAAATTATTTTTAGAGTTGTATCCTACAACACTTTATAACAATAGAATATAATAAAAACATTAAAAAAATTTTATCTTTCTATCACTTACTTATAATATATTAAAATTAATTAATATGTTATTAACAATTGGTCGTTGAATAACCACTGAGCCTTGCTTAGAACCATTTACAACCATTAAATTTATTTCCACAGTAACGAACGCTGTTGCTAAGATGACAGTGGTATTTGTAAATATATGAATGTGAGACATCTCTTTATGAAGATAATTAATTGCTTATAAGATACACTTATTTATTTATTAATATTTTTTATTTTAAATTACATTCTGATTATTCTTGATTTTATTTTGTTAGTGTTTTAATTTTGATGTAGTTACTGACATTTTCTGTTTATACAGTATTTGCTAATAATTTTTTTTTAATTTGATTTAAAATATTTTATTCTGCTTTAGAAAAATATTGGAATAACAATACACAGTTGCAGTGGCGGCTCGCGTATAGTCAATGTGTAACTGCAACTATTTCCACTTGATATTATCGATAATATTTAATATAATGAGTCCTTTTTTCTATAATTCTTTCTTTATACAGTAGCCATCCCCCAGTTTATGAAAAAGATACAAAAATCTTTGTATGGAACTGTGCGCTTCACAGTTCTAGCGGTGTTTGGCTGTTGTGCGCATGCGTACATAGGAAGCTGAACGTGAAGGAGAGAGAGTAAGAGAGAGCATTGTCGCTTCCGCAGTGCCGATCCTGGCGTAGTTTTTTTTTTTACTCAGGAAATCCCCCCTGGAAGGTAGTTTTTTTTATTCCGCGTGTGTATGGAACTTTCCTTATTCGTTTCCTTTTCTAGTTTAGCCGGTGAAAGGAATGTGAAAGTGGTTTACTTGTAATTTCAGTAGTGATCAGAAGATGGCGAAAAGCAAGGGCTCTTTGATTGCCAAATCTGCCCAAAAATACGCTGAGAGGGCGAAAGAGAAGGTAATTAGTGAAAAATAATTATGTATTTATTCCTGTGTACATAGAAATTTAAATTAAGCACCACTGGACTATAGTGTTTTTAAGCGGACATTTTAAGTTCTTATCTAATAATAATAATAATAAATATTATCTGTATTTACATTTTATTAATTATTCGGTTAAACGGAATACGGTTTTTAAGCACAATGTATGATCGATGGAAGATTCCAATTTTCCTATCAATCAATTCTGGTCCTTTATCTCGATCGCTTGGCGTAATTTTTCTAACTGTTGATAATAGAGGTTAGAATCGTATGATCGATCGCCAGCAGTTCGTAGTGAACATTACTTACCGATCTTACTGCACACACAGCCACACGTCTTTGCATCAATCCTGTTTTTGCTACCGGAGGAGCTTCAACTTGCTTCTAGCGTGATCTTTACCGTATATTATTGTTACATGTAATCCATTTTTCCTCGCCCGAAATAAGCCGTTTCCAAATATTTGTCGATTTCGATCCGTTTTAGGAACGATTCGCAGCTAGAAATTTGATCCATTAAATTTTTCATTGCTAAATCAAATGTGGCACCCAAACATCCAGTTGTTTTATCCAGCATTCTTCAAACGATTTAAAATTGTTTTGTGGTCGATACTCAGTTCATTACTGATCACGATTGTTACTTGCCGATCTTACTCAAACTTTTCCATGATTTCAGCGAATTTTTCGTTCATTAACCAACCAGAACGAGTTGCATCATTAACATAAAAATTTCCAGAATGAAAACGCTTGAACCAGGTATCACATGTACTGATATTTCATTATGTCCATAAACATCACAAATTTATTAGCGATCGAGTTGCATTCTTCTCTTTTACTTACCTGTAATCATAGCCCTAGTGCTATGCTGCAAGAAGGAAAACATGGTAACGGTAAAAAAATGGGGTATGGTTTTTTTGTATTTCTCAATGTTTCATGACCCAGGGACTCCAAAAAAATTTGGGGGTAATACTCGTACATAG
Organism: Lycorma delicatula; assembly: GCF_047948215.1. NCBI lineage: Eukaryota > Metazoa > Arthropoda > Insecta > Hemiptera > Fulgoridae > Lycorma > Lycorma delicatula. The sequence goes on from NC_134460.1 coordinate 71,610,767, forward strand.
ATACGTTTGTCCGTGGATTGGCGTGTTTGAAGCTTAATAACTTTTGATTGGATAAACCGATTTAGAAATAAAATTGGACCGAGATTCATGTATATGGGGCTATTTATTGGTAAATTTTTGGGGTCAATATCTGTAGGGAATGGGATAGATAGTATTTTGGGGTCAATTTTCTCAAAATTTTGCAAACTTTATATTAAGCACAGCACATGTGTGCATCCTTATCTCACTATTTTAAAAAAATTTCCCCGAAATTCCCCTTTTCCCAAAAATTTTTTATTTATTGCAAATCTTGTTAAACAACTTTTTGTGTCTTATTAAGCATAGTAGTAATGCAAGTAACCCCCCAAAAAATAAATACTTTGGGGCAATATTGAGAATAGGAGAGCCGATAAAAGTTTAAAAATACCGATTTTTTGAATTTTTAAAAAGTCTTTTTGATATATTTTCATGTACCACTATTTTTCTTATGTAAGAACACCATTATTTTATCATATAAGAATAAACTAGGAAAATATTACATTTTAGTAATAAAATTTATCAAATTCTTTTTATTTTCACTCATTTTTAAGACCCAATAACTTTTAAATAAATAAACTAATAGAATCATAACCTTTATAAAAATATTTAGTTATATGTCACCTTTCAAAAGCATAAGAATTTAGCCAGATTATATTAATGTAACCAGAGTAATGTGTTAATTATTGTGTGTAATTTCATTCTGCATGAAACATGAAAAAGTTATTGTGTAAACAATTCCGCAAACCTAACCCTATTTCCTGGTATTAGCCGAACTTAAATATTATTAAATTAAAATAAAAGTAGTTCATAATCATGGAAGCAAAACAAATTTATTTGTTATAAAAAAATTCCTAATTTTTTAAACTGTTTCAATTTTTCATAATCGCGGATCTACATCTGTTTAAATTTCATCCATTTTTTTAGGATGGTTTATTTATATCATTATAGCCGAATTTAATTGCTTTTCATATATTATTTCTATTCTTATAGAATTTTAGGATTACAATCCGATGAAATCTTTTCTTCATAGAATTTATTTCAATTTTCACTGTTCTTTCTTATTTTCTACGCATATTAAAAAAAAACGTTTTTGTGCTAATACATTTTTTTATAAAAAAAATTATAAATTATTTTGTAAAAATTATAAAACAGGTTTAAAAGTACATAAATATTCCCTCAAAATTATTTAAAACATGGAAATATAAAAAACTACACACACAATTTTAAATATAGAAAAAAAATTTAATTCTACGACTATAACAAAGGAAATAATTAGATTACAGCATTGAAGAGATTCTGTACTTAAAAAATAAAATAAACGAAAGGTTTCATTTTTAGAGGATTTGTTTTGTTGTCACTGCTACATCAATAAATTAATCTTAACTGTAAGAATACAATTTCTGGTGAAACTAAAACAGAGTGTAAAGTGTTTGCATAATATTTTTATAGGTTTTAAACGCACACTACATCAATAACGCTAATTTTTTCAAAGTATATATTTTAATTAAATAACACATATTCAAATAGATAGTAGAAATATAGAAAAAGATGCAATTCTGAAAACTATACTTTTATATTTTATTAAGCCTTACAAAGTGTAGTATATAAATACTACACTGTCAAAAAAGTACTAGGAGTTGTTAAATTAAGCATACAATTTTTATTTATTCATCAATATTTATTTTGTCCCCTTCAGAGTAGGTCAGTGCAACTGCTTATAATAATTTTACTAGACTTAAATAACATGAGTAAAAAGCAACGACAATAAAAATATTCTAACTATACTTCATATAAGTATTTAATAATTGTTTTATTATTTAAATGTAGTGTTAAAAATTTGTTATTAATGATAATGGATGAATTAATTCACCGTAGAAGTTTACAAGGAAACTTGTAAGTGAATATATGAAAAAAGGAAAATCTGAAGCGTGTGAAAATGCCACACATGATCGGGATTGGAACCCGGGTCTCCAGATAAAAAAACCAAGACGCTACCAGTCCGCCATGCGGAGGCCCTTTTTTGAATATTAATAATTTTTTAAGTAATGACTATTTTAATCAATCATGAATTTTTTGTTATTAATTTTAAAAATCAGTTTATGAAATTGATAAAATAATATGTTATAATTAAGAGCAGTAATTATTATAAAAGGATCGGAGAGGTATTAAAAATATAATTATAGTGTACACTTAAAAAAATATATATAAAATACGTAAATGCTAGTTATTTAATTTTGTATCAAAGGATAAACAAATTTAAAATAAACTGTGATATTTTTCTTGCTTATAAAATTTTATTTTATTTTATAAGTAAACTGAAACAGATGAAAAGAAATAAAAGGAAAGGAATAAGGAAAAAATAAATTAAGATAGTTTTAACCAAATAAATATTTAAACAATTATAAATAACAGTTGTAATAAACATATTAAAAAAATAATAAATAAAGTAAGGAAGAAATGCATGAATCGAAAGTTCATTTAAAATAAATATTTTTTTTTTTTTAGTTAAGTATCAAAAGAAATTGTAAAGAATAAGATAAACAAAAGCTCTTCTTAATACATCTCATAGATATCCGGGTTTGCGTGTTCCGGTGTCTGTATACGCACAGACTTGATTGTGAGTATAACATACTTGCACTATTATACGTAAATACATACAAGAATTAATTGTCAGGGTGGACTCAAAATACGTAGTATGTGATCCATTAATTGCAGTAGCATTATAAAGAAGGGGAAATACAGGAGGAGCGGTAAAAAAGAGAGGGTAAATTTTCTCTCTTAAATATAAGAGGGGGAGTGAGTAGAAAGGAAGAAGAAAAGGACAGATAATGCATTATGAAAGGGTCAAATTGGTTTCGTCATGAATGACTGATGACCGGGGTGAATACAATTAAAATGATTCAATATATGGCTCCTCACACGTCCTGTTCCCATTAACATCTTTTGAACACTTTCCTTTTGCCTTTTTTCTGCCATTGGACTGATGAGAACCCTTCACCGCTTCGTTTGTCTGCCTTCTTTTCTTTTAAACACGGTTAGGGAAACCATTCAACGCGAAAATTGTTCTAATTTTCCGCCATCTTTTAATTCTATCATATTTTCCTTCTTTTTTTGTTTGTTTTATCGAGTCTACTGAATCGTGCATAACTTTGAATAATAAGAATAAGAATAATAAAATAAAAACGTAAACAAAAATTGAACTTCCATAGATAAATATATAATAGAAAAATACTTAAAGTAGTAAATCGTTAGTCTACAACGAATAAAAAACTAAAAAAAAAGAAATTTTTAATGAATATATAGTAACATGAGTACGATTTCATATTTAATAAACAAGAATTGGTTAGGAATAAAAACAAAAACGAAACAAAAATCAATACTATATACGGAGCTTGCACAATAATCAAAACAATTCAAATACCTCCCTAACTCCAATATAAAACCAAAAACCCATCATCATCAGCATCACAGAAATAGAAGCAGCAATGTTATTGAAATGGAATTTTTTAACTGGAAGGTTTAGGTTACACGATCTGTTGTTAATAAAAGAGTTTTTTTCTATCTATTGTATTTTCTTTTATTATTATTATTTTTTATTATTATTATTATTATTATTATTATTATTATTATCTACCTTCGTATAAAAATTGACTGGCCCATAATGATAGGACAATATTTCCATTTCTTTTTCATTTTATATCCTTTTATATAACAATCAAAATACTCTCTGTCTATCTTTCCCACTCCCCCTTCAATTAATATAAACATCTCATATGTATTTCATATAACATATCGACTGTCAGTAACATAGAATGAATAAAAAAGTAATTTTAAAATGTAACAATTCTATAAGAAGAAAAAAACTTTTTTTTTAATTTAGCTTACTGTAAAAAAAAAATTAGTAGATCAGTAGAACTAAATCTTTTCTATCTAATAAAACATCTTTAAATATCTTTTTCTTATTCAGGTAACTAAATTTACTTGTTACCGGCTATTAATATAATAAATATTAATACATATATGAATTATTATTATTTCGTCGACCTCTATGATTAAAAGTCAACATTCATCCGGTAGGTGCTGGGTTCGAATCTCAATCAAGCTTGGAATTTTTCACAAAAATTCATCTCTTATCAGGGATTGTAAATGAGCGATTAAAAAACAGATTAGGAAAATGAACTTGGTTTTCCTTTGATTAAGAAATGAAATAAATTAATAATTTATTAATCTTTTATAGTTGGGTTCTACCTATTTATTTTGTTTATTACAAAATAATAATAAAGAAAATATCGTAATAGGTAAACATTTTAGATAACCGGTTTTTACCATTTCTTTACGTTTTGAGGCCCCTGTATGCAAAAGTAAAAACAAGCTACGGAGCAATTTCTGTGTGTAGATTACACGTTTAAATATGTGCGCGATGCATCAGCTTTTTTTAATATCTCTGGGACGGGTGATCGAATAATCATGAAATCTTTTGTAGCAACTCATATTTACTGGACAATGATGTTATTAAATTTGTTTATAAAAATTAAGAATTCCGGTAGGAGGTGAGATATATAGTTCTTCTTCAAACAACTCATGGTGGACTTAAATACGACAGGGAAGGTTACCATATTGTTAACTACTTTAACAAATTTAATGAACCAACTAAAATAATTTAAAATGTTTGAAGAATAAACACATGTAAATTTTTGAAGCCTCTTAATATTTACTGACTCGGCTAAAAGTCAGTTTTCCTATTAATAATAAAAAATCTGATGTGGTCACCACCTGTGTTCCTTGTAGCCTATACACATTTTATATACATATACATATTTTTTTTTTTTTTTAAATGAAAAGTACATAAAATTTTATTTCATTAATAACTTCTGATATTTTTTCATATATATATATATATATTTTTTTTTTATTGTTATTATTGAATTATTATTTACTGTATATTTTTTTTACAATCGGAGGTTAATAATTATTAATAAATCAATATATTTAAATTAAAAAAAAAAAGGTAAAAAAAGGAGATGAAATCTCCTCTTGTCATTTTGACCATCCCTGAATCCAATTTGACTAGTTTTGGCGTGTCGTCTGTACGTTCGTACGTATGTATCCCGCATAACTAAAAAACGATCAGCCGTGAGATGTTGAAATTTGGAATTTAGGATTGTTGTAAATTTATTTATTTAATCCTTTTCGTTTTTTTTATGTTATTAATATTAATAAAGTTGGAGATTGTGCATCCTTCAACAGCTTGTGGTTTAACATCTGGTTGGGCACCTCCCTTTTTTGATTGTAATAATTTAACCAAAAGTGTTTCTTAACTTCAGTAATAAGCCCTCACTGAAACCTTTTCAACGATTTGTCATAAGTGATACTTATTTTCATCGGTTCCAAAGTTATAACCAAATAGAACTTTAATTAAAATATTTGGATCGTATAAGGGAAAGGCACATCGGTTCGAATCAGACTTCATCTCCTTTTTTCTAACTTTATTTTTTATTTAAATATATTGATTTATTAGTAATTATTAACCTCTGGTTGTAAAAAAAAATTTACGATGAATAAAATTCAATAACAAAAAAATGTATATGAAAAAATATCAGAAGTTAAAAATGAAATAACATTTTATGTACTTTTCATTTCAAAAAAAAATCTGTTTACGTAATTTAACAGGCGTACAAGGAAGTCATGTGGTGTCCACATCAGATTTTGTAATACTATAATGAAGTTTTGCTGAAAGACAATATGTAGTTAATATATCGTTTTGGATGAATAAATTAATTTTACATTATAAAACTTAATTTAAGGATGCATTTGGATTTAAAAATATAAATAATTTATTTAAAAATATATAATTAAACCACATAACTATGAATTTGAAGCATAAAATATAAATAAAATGAATTAACCGAGTATAATTATTAATAATAAAAAGTAATCTCAGCATTTTGTGGGTTGAGAAATAACGCGAGAGAATACGGGGAGCGTACGTGATTTTTACTACGCCATTTCATCATTTTTAGTGTAATATATTATATCCCTACGATCATTATCTAAATCGTTTTCATCATTACTGGGTTTTGTTGTGTTTTTTTTAAGATGAAACCACATACAGAATTTACCCCGATTGATTTTTTCTCTCGTAGAATTAATGAATTAATCATTTTTTCCTTGGATTAATTTTCCTCAAGTAATGATAAAATATGTAATGAATTTGCCAATAGGTTTTGCACACTTTTGGGATAAAACGAGTGTGACCACTCCACGATTATTTACAATACGAAGCAGGTAAACAATAAATAAACGATTGGAGTTTAAGTGATTTCAGCGGAATTTGGATTCGACTTCACAATTTATTCATTATTTACAATGCTATTTATTTCAATTACAAATACAGTGAAAATAAAAAAAACTATTAAATGAAAAATTAAATGCTCTTTTCAGTTTATAATTCCATATGTAAAGGAATAAATCAAAAAGTGAAGATATTAATATACATCAAACATCACATGAGATTAAAATCCATAAATAAAAAAATAATGTTAAAAACATGCTTTTAATCAAATCTAAAAAAAATGGATTAGCCAGTACACATAAATAGAAGTTAATTTTGTTTTCAACAAAATAATATGTATAAAGGTTTTTGTTTTCGCAAAACCACAATGAAAAGAACGGGGCACGACCTCAGTTATATTTTGCTCATTAACTTACGTCCATCCAAAGAGATTTACTAGATATTGTAATATACTGAAGTTATTATTTTAATTTTGCATGAAAACCTTTGTCATATTTAAAGAAATTATGTAGATATTGAATATGAAAGTGCTCCCCATGCTTCTCATCGTGGTCTTGCGAAAATAGACAACTTTATACATATTATTTTGTGAAAAAAAGATTATCTTCTATTTTTGTTTACTGGGTAATCCATGTTTTTAGATTTATTTAAAAGCATGTTTAACATTTTTTGTTATTAGTACGATATTTAAATATTTACGGGAGTAAATGTAATACGGGATTTTTCGATATCTCGTAGAGTTCAGCTGTTTTTGGCAACTCGACTTTAGACTGACACCCTTCGTTTTTTCTGTTTAATCGCCGGAACCACCGTCAGAATTACTTCAGAGGATGAATGAGGATGATATGTATGAATGTAAATGAAGTATAGTCTTGTAAAGTCTCAGGTCAACCGTTCCTGATATGTGTGATTAATTGAAACCCAATTAATTCAGCACGTTCGTTGTAATTCAGCACTGACATTGACAACACGTTCGTGCTGTCAACGTCAGTGCTTGTACAAACAGGACAAAAAGTGAGACGCGAATTACTGTAAAATTGTGTTTATATTGAGTATTTATATTGTGTGTTTTATAACATGAATGTGTTCGAGTTATATCAAATTGTAAATATGTCCCCTAAAGAAATCATGCTACTGGAGAAGGTCTTATCAATAGTTGTGACTATGACTGACTGTACCGTCTCTGTATGTGAATGAGTTTAGTTGTTGGTGAAAACGCACGAGTACTCATCGTTTTGGAGGGGGTAATTTTACGATTTACATGCTTTGTCATATAATAATAAAAGCCGAACTCTACGGGAATATTCGAACCGTTACGTTGGTTATCCACTATACATCGATGTTCATCGAAAAAACCTACTATATTATCCGTTAACCGTGAAGCGAAAGTGAGCTAAAGAAAAGCATAATTACTGGCCTCCTTGGCGTGAGTGGTAGCGTCTCGGCCTTCATCCTGAGGTCCCGGATTCGATTCCCGGTCAGGCATGGCATTTTCACGAACGCTACAAATCACTCATCCCATCCTCTGAAACAATACCTAACGGTAGTCCCGGAGGTTGAACGAAAAAAGAAAGCATACTAATTTATATATAAAGAAACGAATTTATTACCCTCTATGATTCAGACTTATCTATTACTTTAAGAAATTCACCGTTAGAATTATGATTTATGAAAAAATGTACCAAAAAGAGTAGAAATTTCGCAAGAAATGTAAAAAGAAACTTGTAAGAATAATTGTTTCAAATTTTTTTTCTCAATTACTTTATTTTAAAAATGCACATGAGCTTGAAAATAAGAGAAAAGCTGAGAAAATATTGCACGCCCGGATTTTTGCCAGTCAAATCATATAATTCCGTGCACAGCCTTTTCATTGCAAAATATTTCAGGCGAAGCCGGAAAGTTTTTGCAGTTCGAATATTAAGGGTTTGTCTTTTATTTTTATGAAAAATAATTTCATCTTTATATAAAACGATAAAAAAAATATACTAACACGATTAGAAAACTTTTATTATAACCGAATTTTTTAATTTTCTTAGAAAGGTATTATAATGTTAAATATAAAATTAAAAATTTACAATTATAAATTGTTATTATTGTTATATTATTATTTTACAATTATAAAAATAATGTACACAAATACACATAAGTAATTTTCTTTCACTTTTGAAATTTACTTTCTTTTAAAAAAAAATCTGATGTTGACACCACATGACTTCATTGTACGCCTACAAAATTACATATAAACTTTTTTTTTTTTTAATTAAATTTTATTTCACTAATAAATAACTTCAGATTTTTTTCATTTTTTGTTTTTTTGTTTTGTTTTATTGAATTATTATTTATTATAAAAAAATGTTACTATCAGAGGTTAATAAATCAATATATTTAAATTAAAAAAAAAGGACTGAAGTTGGATTCGAACCGATGTGCCTTCCCCTTGTAAGATCCAAATATTTCTTAATTAAAATTTTATTTGCCTATAACTCTGGAACCAATAAAAATAAGTACCACTTATGATATATCGTTGAACAGCTCTCAATGAGGTCTTATTACTTCAGTTAAGAAAAAGTCCAAAATCCAAAAGATTTGGATTTTGGATATTTTTGGTCAAGTCGAATGCAGTCAAAAGGGGAGATGCATAACTAGATGTTTCAGCAGTCCTAAATCCAAGATTTCAATATTCTATACTAGGCCCAGCCAATGTACGAGCTTCTGACGTCACCAGTAGACTACGTATTACTACTCGGTCTGAAAATATCAACTCCGCGTATCAAATCGAAGTATTACTTATTCTCATGTTTTATGCTGTAATAATTATCAGATTTACATTTTTTTTTTCATTTTTTTGTTGTGGATCCGGCCCGGATCCACAACAAAGCACAGCCCAGAGGATTGTCCACTCGAATGAGCCTCCCCGTCCGCCGGCCATAAGTCTAGTTCGACAGGTCAGCCGTCGGTTAGATCTTTTCATTGCCTGTCTCAAACCCCTTTGGCGGGAGGGGGGTATCCAAGCCCGACTATGTCGATCCTGGACCCCACCCTAGAAGCCGGAACTCGGTCTTGACGCCAATACCTCTAGTGAGAGCACTCACACCGGGTCTCGGTATTTTTCACGAAGGGATGAGAAAGTCCCAGTACCTCATCACTGCCGCCCATCCGTGCAAGTACGGACGAATGTCAGCTCCGCAGGGGGCTGTCCCTCTACCCCTCACCACCTACCCAATCCTCCTTGGCTTTGTGCTGGAGTGTCTGTGTCACAAAGTCAGTTCCCGAACGAAACTTCTCTCCCTGATAACATGCAGTCTATGATTGTATCAACTATAAGGGGCCCAATCACCAACTCACAGCAGCGACTTTCAGCATCCCACGCCCGGCAGTAGAACATGACGTGTTTCGGTGTATCGAGCTCTCCGCAAGAAAGGCAAAAGGGGTTGTCAGCTCTCCTCCTGGCATGTAAGTACACCCGAAACACGTCGTGGCTAAATAAAACTTGGGTCAACCAGTTGATGTCTTCACCAAAGCTGTGGTTGACCCAAGACTCGACCTTCCTGATCAGACGATGTGTCCGTCGCTCCGTGGAGGACAGGTCCCAGCGGACCTGCCATTCTCGGAACAACCACCTGTGCATATCACTCCTGTCAGCTCTTCTAATAATCCCAGTCCTCATCCCGGCAAGTTTTTTAAATGGAGGGATGCCCGCAATGACTAACACTGCCTCAGTCGAAACTGAAGAGTAAGCTGAAACGATGCGAAGGGTTTTTATTCTTGAGTCGTACTTTAGCATGCGATCAATGATTGCAGTACAAGAATATTTTTGCCGTAAGTACCGCGATAAACCAGCACCTAACAAGATATCAGTTTTGAGGTTGTGGCTAAGTTTAGAGAGACAGGTCCTGCTAATAACAAGGAAAACAAAAGATCGATGACAGTGAAGAATTCAGACACTAATGTCGAATAATATGCCGCCTTGGTTTATTACCTCAGTTGGGTTTATATTATTCTAAATATTTTATTGTTCGCTAGTTCATTCACATAAATAAAAAGCCTTACTTCAATTATCATATAAATTATATTTATTATAATCTTGATCATATAACTCATATATATATATATATATATATATATATATATATATATATATATATATCTATATATCATTATTAAATTAATCATACATTTGTAACAAACACAAATGAGTCTTCGAAGGATGTGCAGAGACTGTCTTATTCTAGCGCGGAGCCAGCTTTTATAGCGTAGATGGAGCCGAGTGAACCTCCAGGAGCTGTGTATTATTCGACATTTTTGGTCCTTCGGCCGATCGCTGAAATCAAAGACCGATTAACTGCCTCGCCAAAAAAATCAATTAGACGTTTGTCAGCTGAAATCAATCTACCAAAATCATCGGGCGACAAAAAAATTAAAAATACGACCATATCGAATTCAAACAGTTCATCAACTTCTTGGTCCAGACAAAGAAAAACGGCTAGAATATTATCATTGCTTTCGTCGATTCGTGCGTCAGGATATTAATATTATGTACTCGATTTTTTTTCACAGACGAGGCTACGTAAAGAGCCATAACAGTAGAACTGGAGTGATGAAAATCCCCACGCGTATCATAAAAAACAATTACATCCGCAGAAGATGGGCGTATGATGTGCGATGAAAAAGTTATTGGTCTTCTTTTCTTCGAATACATCATTACTGCAGAACGATATCAGAATATTTTATTACAATTTACTGCACTCTTGGAAGAGAAAGATCGATGCTGCTGATTCCAACATGACGGTGCAACATCACATTCACGCAAATTCAACTTCTGATTTCGTTTACGAATTCTTTTATGATCGCGTTATTGATCGTGGCTTATGGCCATCAAAATCTCCAGATTTGATTGCGCAGATTTCTTTCTTGGAGTTACCTCAAAGAAAAAGCTTACTCCAACAAAACACAGACACTTGATCAACTGAAAGTCAATTACGAACAAGCTGTTTTAAATATCAAACTCTGAAAACAGTTGCAAGAAACACAGTGAAAAGCGTGGAAGCGTATATTCCTGAACGTCCATTTCCAGCATTTATTCCAGTACTTAAGATATTGGAAAGTTTGGAAATAAAATATTTAGTTTAATAACTTACAAATGCCTTTTTTTATTTAATATACCTACTGACACAGATGGGCTGCGTTTTATATGGGACACCCTACTTACAGGAAAATTGTGATTGTTACGAAGTATTATGACACTCATCTACGTATATAACAACTGAATCATAAAATTTTCTAATACTTATGTACAGATTGTCCGATTATAATAAATGAAAAACTAAAAAGAAGATTCACACTATTTCTAAATTTTATTGGTGGAATTATATAACTAGCCAAAATAATGTCTAGCTATTCAAAAAATTACAAAAAATGAAGTTGTGAAGTATAAGACGTTGTTGATTTAGTATTCACCAATTATGACGTTTTTTCAAAAAAAATCTTCCGTTTCTCCAACCAGTTTTCCAGCTACTGTCAAGTCTGGGTGTGTGTGTACTGGCAAGTACAATTATAGCTACCGGCTTGCCAGGCTTGATGTAGCTACAGTGTACGTGTAAATCTACCGGTAAACATATAGTTTGGAACAGACTCGGGTAAACCACTTCTGAGACGTGTAGTTAATTGATACCCAACCTCCAAAAAACACCGTCTAGACTGTATTCACAGTCTAGCATTCAAATCCATATAAAAGCAATTGCCTTTAAAAGGACTCAAATCTTAGAATGCTTGATTTCGAATATCAACTGATTTTGCTATGACGAGTTTTAACCCGGCCAGTTACGTCTTTTCAAAGTAATTAGAAAAAAAAACTTATTTAATAACACACAAATTAAGTTACTCTTGTTTGATTTGATATTATATTGTATTTCTATCAAAACTTTAGTCCTCGCCTAACTAAAAAAATTGTGAAATAATACAATTTTTTATTATATTTCTAATATCTCGAGAATATTTCACCTGATTATCAAAACAAATTTCAGTCTATTTTATAAAATTCATTATTGAGAACCATTTATTAAAAGTCAACTCATCCAATAATGAAATTATCTCAATTTTTTTTTTTTGTTTAACCTCCGGGAAAACCGTTAGGTATTGCTTCAGAGGATGAGAGATGACCGATTTGTAGCGTGTGTGAAAATGCCATTTTGAGCGGGACTCGAACCCGAAACGAACGGATGAAAAGCCGAGACGCTACCATTCGCGCCACGAAAGCCGACATCTGAATCAATTTACATTTAAAAAAGTTCACTAAATAACACTTTAAAATAATCATTAAAATTGAAATAGCGAGCGGATCTAAATTTAAATTAAATATTTATAAAATGTAAATTAAGATATCTTAACAAGCAAACCAATTCTCTTAGAAAAACATTATTTATAATTATTTTTACAAAAAAAAAAAACATTGTTTTTAGTGAGATTTATTCTTATAAAAAAAAAAAATCTCATGTAATTAATATTCATTTGCTAGCGTCAGGGTAAAAACGTTTCCTTGAAAAAACATGTTTAATTAAAATACGGTTTAATACATAATTTACATTAAATATCAACCAATAATGGTAGAAATTAAAAATTCAAACTATAATCTGAACGTATATTCTAATTAAAATGATTAGACATACAATTTATGCGTGAGAAATTCACAACTAAGACAGTTAGTTTAATGTTATGCTTACATTAAGGTCAAAGAAATCAAAGAACGTGATGAGAAAATGTTGTTATATGTGCCAATTTTATCATTAAGTTATATTAAAAAAAATAATTTTTAATAAATTCAAACGTTTTTTTTAAATATTTTTATTTACAATCGCTTCAAAAATTAAAGTCATTAGCGACTTATCAGTGTAATGTAACTGTACCGGTAAATCTGTAGTCTTGAATAAACTCAGGTCGACTACTCCTGAGACGTGTGGTTAATTGAAACCCAACCACTAAAGAACCCCGGTACCCACTATCTAGTATTCAAATCCGAATAATAATAACTATCTTTATTAGGATTTGAACCTGAGAACTTTGACTTCGTAATTCGCTGATTTACGACGACGAGTTTACCACTAATGGGTTGGTCTAATCAAATCTTGTTTAATCAATTTCTATTATTATTTGGGTGGAAAAAAAATTAGACAGGATATAAATTATTGATGAGTATTTAGATTGAAATTCAAATTTTTTAATTATTAAATTAATCATAAACTTTTTAAAATAACTGTGTTGAAACATTTATTTTCTGTAAATAAATAAAGAACCATATACAGAATTTGTGATTGTTGTCGGAAATCAGCGGGTCGACTTTTAAAAAAGAAAATTATTTGAAATAATCAGATTAGAGAAAAATATTTTTTTGAAATCAATAAACAAGGTTCTAAAACTCTAAAATCAATTTGAAAAATCTTATATATCTATACACAGAGTAAGCAACATAAAACCGAACCCATAATGAAACCGCTACTCAACACTGTTTATGAAAGACTCACTCAACTAGCGCGACTAGTGGATGTATATGTTACTACTGATGCTTGCTGCTGTTTGTGTCAGATGGTGGTTACGTATCAGTGCAGTATACGTTTGTGGCAGTGCAGTGTTGTGAATGCAGTTGTGGATGTGTAAACTGCCTTATTCAATCCAGGAGAGGATAGCTATAGTTGAGGCCTATATTCGTTCAGGATCGTTTCAAGAATCACGGCAAGTATTCGTAGAAAATTTTTCGAATGACTGTATCCCATCGAAGAGTAGCATACTCGATTTAGTTAAAAAACGGCGTATAACAGGTTCGGTTTCGAATGCAAAATGAAATAGGCAACCTTCCGTTCTCCGCAGGCCATTGTCGATATTGAAAGGAGAATTACTTACAGTCCAAAAAAATCACGACGCAAGTTATCCCAACAATCTAGTGATAACATAAACCTTGTCGTAAAATTCTAAAAGAATTAAAATTGAAACCATACCGCGTTTTAAATATTTTCATCCGAAATAGCTTAGACAACAATGTAACGATGAATGTCTTATGATTTCTTAAGTCCGTGCATCTGGATTCAAAAATTTAATTATTCATACATATACTTCTTTGTCTATTAATTTTTTCGTCGACTTATACCATTGGCGTATGACAGATGATAATTTTGTTCTTTTAAGTTAATTTTTAATTTATATTTCATTGTGGTTTTATTTCGCTTTTCGCATAGATTATAGGCGTTTTCCATCTATGCTGTGTTTTTATATTACTGATGTTTAGATTATAAGTTAATTTTTAATATTAATTTGTTTACTATATAAATATAGTGTTCAGGCGCTGATGACATTTCGTTGAGCGCCCAGGAAAAAAATCAACAAACATGAGACATACTTTTAAAGTAAGTACCGTTTTGAAATTCCGCCGCTGCTACGCTGCGGTCGACATTCCATACATGAGCACTGTGTACCCGCATCTGTTGGAGAGCTACAACGCCATTACGGAAATATTATACTATACTATAACATATAATGTTATACTATGTTTAAGTTTGTTAGTGAGTATTTAAAATGCCTCCACTGATAGAGAATCCCGCCGACTGTGAAATACGTGGTGTGATTCGTTTTTTTAGTGCTATAGGCGTGAAAGAGGCTGAAATTCATCGTCAGATCAGTGAACTGTATGGAGAAAACATTATGAGTGATGGAACGGTAAGAAAATGGGTTAGAGGTTTTAAATATGGCCCTCAGAATGTTCATGATGAGGAATTGAATGGACGACCTATCGTCATTAGTAAAGATTTGATGCAGAAAGTTGACCAAAAAGTGAGAGAGAATAGACGCTTTACGATTTCTTCGCTATCTGAAGAGTTTACTCAAGTTTCAAGAAGTGTTGTTATGAAATTGTGACCGAACGCTTAAATTATCGACGATGATGGTGTCAAAGCAACCGTGTTACAGTGATTATTAAGTCAGGCGGCAGACTTCTATGACGACGGTATTCAAAAGCTGGTTGCACGATACGACAAGTGCCTTAATATTGGTGGCAATTATGTAGAAAAGTAGATTAAAGTACAGGCTTTCAGGTAAAAATAAAATTGTTAAGAATAGTGTACTTGTTTCTTTTTTTAATTTCAAAACGGTACATACTTTAAAAATATGCTTCGTATAACACGTAGGAAAAACACAAACATAAAATCTTGTAAACAACTCAACTTTAAAATTAAACTAATTCTACAGTGTAGTTAATTCTTCTTTAAGGTTAATATTAGGTATTTACCATACAATTCAGTTTTCAAGCCCGCCTGGATAAACAGATTAGAAATATGGAGGAGTTCAAGAATCAAAAACAAAAATGGTCAATCAGAATTCCAATCAAAATTTCTACATATATCAAATATTCATTACTACATCACAGACATAATTCTACATAGATACTGTATCATATTAAATTAATTAATTAAAGATATCTGGTGAAAATAATTTTAAAAAATTCTTGCGCAGTTCTGCGCAAGAAGACCGACTTTAAGTTATTTTATTTTGTTTCCTTTTACCCCGCTCAAACACATACCCAGCCATCATGACCCTCAAAGCAATGCTACGTAAATATGCCGAACAATATTACTAGTACTAACAATGACCCGAAGTTAAAGAAAGGCCAACGTTCCAACTTGCAGCATCATAACGAACCACGCTTCTAACTTGCCTTGCTCATATTTTTTCGACTTTAAATTGCTTAGCTTAAATTTTTTTAACCTTAAATTGTTTTAGCTTTGATAAGGCTAGAACGACTCAACCAATCTTCATAAAATTTTCACTTGCGAAACTTCAGATACACTACTATAGCGAATCTAAATTTCAATAAAATTGATGTAATAGTTTCGGAGCCACAAAATTTTATAAATGGGCCTATAAATCTATAATATATAGTTTTATATACGTATACAAGGCAACCAAATTTAATTGAATGGTATTTTCGTACTTCACATATCTAAAATAAACCTAACTCGTCAAAACGTAAAGAATATTCGTTGGCTGAAAATGAATTTTTATTTCAACTCCATTACCATCATGCGACCGAGCATTACCGTACTTTTCTTCAAACACTCTGTAAAATCATAGGATATACAACAATTATAAATGTAAAGTAATAAATTGTAGGTAAAATAAACTAATAAATATTACTAAATTTTAGTGCGATTTAGGTTTTTTAATTAATTGTCAATTCCTTTAACTAATTGAATATTAATAAGTTAGTACTGTAGAATTAACTTACTCTCACTAACTTTACAACTGCTTTTCTTCTAGCAATATATTTCGACTCGTATCTTTTGATAAATTTTCTAGTAACAAATAAATATTAAAAACAATATGTGTTTGATTTAACCTGTAAACGTAATTTACGTAATATAAAATGGGAATATAGTTTAAAAACAAAATTTCATTTTTTTTTAAAAACTATATTTAAGTATATAAAAATTTGGTAAACCTAGAGAGACTGAAAATGTTTTAAACGTAACGCTGTAGGGTTCAGTTTAATTACGCACGAAAATTTGTCTTCATTAAGAAGGGAGCGTTACTAATGGGGGACGCCATCATTTTCCCCTTTGGTCGTTCATCTTGTTCAGGGTGCGTGTCCGATAACGCTAGACAGCCAATCAACCCCAATCACAACTAGCTTGCCTTCCAGGAATTGACAGCAATTCTAACATCAAATCAACTTTATAATGGCCTTTACCTCCAAGCTTATATATATATAATATAACCTCTTTCCTTGTTACTATATCTTTAGAAATCACTTTCCACTCAGTTATTATATAAATCAAATCAAATCATTTTTCTACATTCGTTTTTTTGTCATGAAATACGAACTCAAAAGATTGCAAAAAAATATATATCAATAGAAGAAAGAATTTTAGTCGAAATCACATATAAAATTGGAAATACGATATAGCTTTATGCTCCTGTAATTGCTTATCGCTGTGATATCTTTTCATGCGGTATTTCTTATTTAACTTTCATATGCGCGCGTGCGAACACACACACACACACACACACACCCACACAGTACACAAATAGATTTGCAAATAAAATTACGATCTACTAAATAACTTGATTTATCAATTTAAAATTTTTCATAAAAAAAAGTTAAAAATTTTGATCAAATTATTTAAATAAGCAACTAAAATAAGTTATATTTAATAGTAGAATACTAAGTTAAGCGTTAAAATTGTTTTTGCAACTGCTAAAAATAAAAAAACTGGCTGTCTTATAAACCCATCCATGCATGACTACGTCCACTTCACCTATTTTATTATTTATTCCTGATTAACTCTGAAAAAACCTATTTAAGATAATTTGAATTAATGAAATCAATTGAAAAAACTTCCTAAAATTTTCTAAATACGTACTGTTTGGAATCATTCATTCAATAATCAAACGTATAAAAATAACAAGAAAAATTTAGGTCTTCATAATTTATTCCACGTTTGGTAAAAATTTTAAACTTATTTTCAAACTAATATATACTTACTTATAAAACATAATTCAATTTAGAGGAGTCAACTGCGCATTTTTACTTCCTTGTAAGAAGTAAAGGAAATATTGTGATCTCGAACAATTTCGGTTTTCAGATTTCAACGGAAATAGCCATTTTCACCATCCCTGAATCTATTTTGACTAGTTTCGGCGTGATGTCTGTATGCACGTATGTATGTGTCTCGCATAACTCAAAAACGATCAGCCGTAGGATGTTAAAATCTTGGATTTAAAACTGTTGTAACATCTAGTTGTGCACCTCTCCTTTTGATTGCAATCGACTGAACCAAAAGTGTCCAAAACAGCCCTAATCCAAACAAATTTGTATTTTGGACTATTTTTAACTGCAGTAATAAGACACTATTGAGAGATTTACAACGATATATCATAAGTAATACTTATTTTCACTGGTTCCAGAGTTATAGCCAAATGAAATTTTAATTTATTAAATTTTTGGATCTTACAAGGGGAGGCACCTCGGTTCGAATCCGACTTTATTTCCTTTTTTTTATTTAAATATATTGATTTCTTACTATTAATAATAATTATTAACCTCTGATTAAAAAAAATTAAAAAAAATCTCAAGTTATTAGATAAAATTTTGTGTACATTTCATTTTAATTGAAAAATTTTTACAGATATTATTAATTATTGATAAATCAAAATAATTAAATTTAAAAAAAAGGTTAAAAAAATATGAGTATATGAAAAGTCGGATTCGAACCAATGTGTGCAAATTTTTATTTAAAGCAAAATTGAATAATATATTTTTCAAATGCTTTTCTTTAAGTTAATTGATTTTTTAAAATGTTTATTTATAATTTTAATTTAAATTATAGATATACTTAATCAAAATCAACGACTGTATCAAAAAATATCGTTTGTTAGACATAAAAAAAATAAGAAATCTGTTTCATGATAAATATAAGAAAGAAATTCAGTAGATAAACGACGGTAACTAATTACATCTAAGCAAATTGAAATATACTATTCTTTCACCTCAAACAATGTTCTTGTAGTTTTGTGAGAACATGAAAATATATCACTTCACGTAAAGTTTTTTACACGAAATTATTATACGTGTAACTATTACTCGCCAAAGTTTAAAAAACGTAAAAACATAGATTCGCAATAGTTCTACATGGGAAGTCTAAAGTAGGTTTGGTACTGCTAATCGTAAATTGAAGGGGAATAGTATACAGCGAGAGGATGTCATAGGTAGCAAGAAACCAGTGTCGCCGGTCCAGCAAGCTATCCCCAATCTACGCGTCAACTAAGTTTTCTAATCTTTGGCAAGTAATTTTATTTTGAATATCTGAATTAGAATTACTTAACGATCGAATATTAAGTAATGACGATAAAAAACTTGTATTAAAATAGACCTTTCTTTCAACTTTAAAAAATCGTTCACTTAAGACACATGATTCAAACTTATGTTGGGATTTCTTTTTATAATATAAGAAAATTTAAAATCGATGAATTTATTTGTAAGTCTTCAACATAATTTTAAAAAAATCTGAAGTGAACACCACATGGCTTCCTTATACGCCTATTAAATTACATATACACATTTTTTTTAAAAATGATTACATAAAATTTTATTTCATTAATAACTTCTGATATATTTTCTTTTCTTTTTTTTTTAATATTTTTTATAGAGGTGAATAATTATTAATAAATCAATATATTTAAATTAAAAAGAAAAAAAGTTTAAAAAAAGGGGGATTAAGTTCGAACCGATGCACCTTCCCCTTGTAAGATCCAAATATTTCATTAATTAAAGTTTTATATGGCTATAACTCTGGAATCAATGAAAATAAGTACTACTTTATATCGTTAAAAAGATCTCAATGAGGGCTTGTTACTGCAGTTAAGAAAAAGTTCAAAATTTAAATTTTTTTGGGTTTTTGACACTTTTGGATTAGTCTATTGCAGTCATACTCACCGGGTTGGTCTAGTGGTGAACGCGTCTTCCCAAATCAGCTGATTTGGAAGTTGAGAGTTACAGCGTTCAAGTCCTAGTAAAGCCAGTTATTTTTATACGGATTTGAATACTAGATGGTGGATACCGGTGTTCTTTGGTGGTTGGGTTTCAATTAACCAACATCTAAGGAATGGTCGAACTGAGAATGTACAAGACTACACTTCATTTACACTCATACATATCATCCTCATTCATCCTCTGAAGTATTATCTGAACGGTAGTTACCGGAGGCTAAACAGGAAAAAGAAAAAGTCTATTGCAGTCAATAGGGAAAGTGCACAACTAAATGTTACAACAGTCCTAAAACCAAACTTTCTAGATCCTATGATTAATCATTTTTGAGTTATGCGAAATACGTCTGTACACATACGTACGTACATACATACATACGTACGTACGTATGTACAGACGTTAGGCCAAAACTTCAAAATGGGTTCAGGGATGGTCAAAATGGATATTTCCGTTGAAATCCGAAAACCGAAATTTTTCGCGATCACAATACTTTCTTTACTTCGTACAAGGAAGTAACAAATAATCGGGTTGAATTGAGCATCTCCTCCTTTCTCGTAACTGTAAATCTATTTTAAACTACTCGTATTTTCCATGCAATATTAAGCATTTCAATTTTTAATTTAGACTACCATTACACTAAATTAATTATTTAACTTAAATTTTTAGTTTAATTTGATATAATATTTAGTCAAATTACAATGCATATGTAAATTACTTAAAATTTAAATATTTATAAAAATGTTTAGCTAATTTCAATAACTTTTGATTCGGGATCTCGTATATTTCGATTTTCCAAGTTCAGAACCAAATTTTTAGTTTTTTCTTGGGTTTGTCCTGGTATAAAAAATATGATTTTACATTCTTTATTTAAAAAAGATATATTAAAATATTTAATAGATTTATTAAAATACCAAAAATGCCAGATTTAAATTTCCAATCGAATTAAAATGGAATCAACCCAAAATTATGTATTTTACACTAATTATATATATATATAAACTAGCAGATCCGTCGCGGCTTCGCCCGCCGTATATGATTACTTACGTTTCCCGTCCTGATCAGGGATGTTTAGACAGTCAAGGCTCGCTTCACTTGACCTTGCCGTCTAACCAGGGGCTCTCCACCCTGGACCACTCTCTAATTCATTAAACTCATAAAAAAAACTATAATTCATAAAAAAAAATATTAAGCCTTTTAGTTTGAACAAAATGACATTTTATTTTTTTTAAATCGGTTAACAAATAGTCGAGGTATGGGAGAAAATTGGTGTTGTAATTTTGTGTCATAATTATTAGGTTTATTACTGTGAGAAAATTATTACTTAATTTGATACTAATGTACAATACTAGAATTAACAATAAATAAAAACAATTAATATTTCATGGAATTGATCGTAAAGTGGAGGAAATGAAAACAGATACATAATTACAAAATCAATTTTCTGCAATAACTCGGCTTTTTGTTAACCGATTTTCAAAAATGAAATGTCATTTTTTTCAAAATAAAAGGCTTAATATTTTAGTAAATAACATAAATTTTGATAAAACTAGTATTTATAGAGATATACCGGCTTGAAAAAGAAACATGGCCACCATTTTGCAATTTTCGAAGGTATTAAGTCCTGATTTTTTGCTAATTTTAAAACTTTATTACCAATATGCTTACAAAATATTAATGTCATATCAATCCGAACTTGAGATATAAATTTTTATATAAAAATAACAAAATGGCGGACAGGGGGAGAACGAAGGAGAAATTGCCATTTTCCTAAGGATACTTTTTGTTTAGTTTATCAAGTAGAATCCGAAAAAGTATAGCCAGCCCACCATTTTAGAAACACGCTGTATATATATTACAAAAAAACTTTTTTTAAGAATATAAAAATATATAAGCCTACTAGAAAACAAAAGTTTTCATTTTACATACATTAAACTAGAATCAATTTTAATTACAATTGTCTCTTTCCTCAAAAACCATTCTTTTCGTTCTTTTTTATTTTATAAAGTAAAATAATAAAATTATATTATTAAATAACTAACTTAACATAATTAAATGATTAATAAAATGAACTTTAAAAAAAGTGAATGAAATCTTAAAAAGATTATTTACATACGAATGAACACAAAACGGTTTATTTTTTTGTTTTCTTCAAACAAAATTAATAATAAGATTTAACTTTATAGAATCTATACAAAGTTTTATTATAACTTTTTTTTTTTTTTTTATAAAACTTAATTTTTGTTAGAAATGCTATCAATTAATGTAATAAGACAATTATAAAACAGAACTGGGTTAAAACATGAAGTATAAAATTTCTTTACAAATAATAATGATAATTTTACAATTAAAATGACTTTTGTAACTTGAAAAACGCTAACTTTAGATCCTTGCCTGATAATTAGCTGAATCCCATGAGGCAAAAATGAACAGAGGGGTTGAAACGTTTGAACGCAATGCACCTCTGCCTCTGATTCCTTTTATTCTTTCTCTTTCTCCTTCTCCTCCTGTCATTATCACTCCCCCTCACACTCTCTCTCTCTCTTTGTCCTCTCTTTCTTTTTATATATATATATGTATGTATCTACATGTAGTTCCTGATACTTACAAAGAGAAAACCATGAAAGACTTCAGTCTAACTTTGATGACAAAAGGTATAAACCTTAAAACTGCATGAATAAAAAGCCTTTATCAACTGTAGAAGAAGAAACAAACAGAAGCAGGGAACATTACTAATTACAACAGTAAGAATGCAATGTGACGCGATGATGAGTATGATGAAGATGATCAAAAGGTTGAAATTAGAATGAAATCTCTCTTGGCGATTGAAAAGCAAAAGACTTTATATGTAGGATATATTTCCATATTTACCTTGTTTTCATTAATACAATAACATTTCCTAAATAAAATCGTACAGAAATATTTAATAAATACTTGTACAAAAATTATCATTTTTTAATTACATCATCTGATACCAAAAAGATATTTTTTTTTATTATCTTATTTTTTTTAAATTCTAAAAGATCTTTAAAAATAGCATTAATATTTACAAAATTTTGCACATTTTACTTAACGTTTCTTTGCATTATTCATTCCGTTGATTTGGAACAATATTCTTCGTTCTTTTATGTTACGTGTGTTTTTTATTACTTAATATTAGAGAGGGACTACTGCGCATTCTTCTCCGTACTCCACATTCCGAACGTTGAATCACCTATCTTACCAATCGCCATTCTCTAATTCCCTATCCTGCATTATCTTCATCACGCCCTACATCCATTTCTTTAAGGACGACCTCTTTTTTGTCGCCTTCCGGATTGTAGTCCAAATTTTCTTTAGCCATTTATTTAATATGTTTCTTTTTTTTATATTTTTATAAGTATGTTAAACTAATTGGGTTTTTTATTTCAAATAAAAAATAGAAATGGTTAAATGTGATCAGTTGTAGTTTAATTTCGGTATTCCTGAGTCATGTATATCAATTCTGTTTTTTTATTCTGTACTACCACATATGAATTTTACTTTATAAGGAAAATAGAATATTTTTTCTTAAAATTTTTCTGTTATTTTTCGGTTGATTTTAAAAGAATTGTATATGAATTTAAAACTGTATACAGAATTAATATATAGCACTAGCCGGCCTGTCTAGCCAGAACAGGAACCTCGGGGCTCGGGTCAGCCCAAGCGAGTCGCGGAGCCAACTCAAACCTACTAAAAAATACCCCGTTTTAATTTTGAAAATCAGACGATTATTTGTAGATATTATAAGAGCACTCCCATTGCACCTCCCAAAACAGCGTCCCAGGGGCACCCCGTTTGTTACCAGTCAATGGTGATTGGTATTTTCTTTTTTTGTGATGTGTTCTTTTTCTTTTACTTCAAAGGATGATATGTATGAATGTAAATGAAGTGTTGTCTTGTACAGTCTCAGGTCGACCATTACTGAGATGTGTGATTAATTGAGATCTAACCACCAAAGAACACCGGTATCCACGATCTAGTATTCAAATCCGTATAAAAGTAACTGCCTTTACTAGGATTTGAACCTTAGAACTCTCGACTTCGAAATCAGCTGATTTGCAATGCCGAGTTTACCACTAGACCAACTCGATGGGTTTAATGGTGATTGGTCTAGCCTCCCACAAAGCATACCTCATCACTTTAACCTCACACGAAGTCCCCATGGGAAGTCAATTATTATTAAACAGAATTTTTAATAATGGCGGTCATAGTGTCATGTTATTTTATTAACGTAAAAATTTAATTTTATTATTATTGCAATATTATTCATTCGACTAATTCGAATCATTCAGTTGAAACCCAGCTCACACAGAGATAGAGACTCACAGTCCACAGTTCATTAATTCAATGCATTAAAATGTGTGCTTCAACCGGTAAATCTCCATTACTACATATATATATATATTTTTTTAAAGATTTTTGAGATTAAATATATCTAAAACCCTTTTCAGTTATACCAAGAAACTTGAGTAAAAATTTGGTTGCGAATAATTGAGTAGTTTTTTTGTTTATCCCGAATAAACAAAAACCCTCTTCTCTTTATATAATAGTATAGATAAGTTTACGTTATAACTGTAGGACGACAAATATTTTTATGGCAATTGCTTGACAGTTTTCGTGATAAAAAAGCAAACTAATTAAATAATTAATTAAAACAAATAGCTAGGATCTAATTAAATAAAACCTACCTATTTGTTATTTATAAATTAATACTGATGTAAAATCTTTTAACCGATTCATGAATCACCTACTAACACGAAAATATTTTTCGGAAACCAGTTTTAAGAAAAATCTTGTAAAGGGGAAACAGAAGTCCTAAGAGAAAGTTCGGATATACGAAAAAATTTGTGTCCTTTTTGGTTTTTATTTAAAAAAAAGAGGTTTTTCTTACCGTACAGTAAACGATTAAATTTAAATATGTTTAATAAAAAATAAAATATATTAGCCCTCCTTGTTAAGTAACAACATATTTCTAATCACACTGATAACTAATAAAAAAAAGTATTATTCTGTTACTAAAGTTAATACGCTTAGTCCTGTCAGAATATACAAACAGCGTGAATTTGTATGAACGCACGTAGCCAAAAAGGAGACTCCGGTAAGTAAGAACACGGAAACCGTTTGTTTTACGGCTTCAACCGTTCAGTATTCACTCAACCGTTCATTAATATTGAACTAAAGGATTCAGAGAGGATAAACAGAAGAGATTTTCAACTTCCTAATTTAAAGTTTAATTTACTTGAAACAAGTAATAAGTGAGATTTCCTGCACGATATTTTAAATCGCTTTATCCTTTACGCAATGTTTTACCAAAAACTCATTTGCAGGAATTAAAAAACCCGTAATTTATAAAGTTTATGAAGTATACCGATCAACTACTTTGATCCACTTCTCTAATTCGTTCTTTATAATTAAACGTAAGAGGTTGTACTTCGTAATTTTTAAAAATATTCTTGTAAATACACGCACAGGTACAATTATAAGTTAAGTGTAAGTATGCGGAGGTATTTAATCGTGCTTACATATATTTAATGCAGAGTTAAGGCAAAAATTCTACTTTTCTCGTAAACTTTGAGTGTATCTACCAAATTGCAAACAACTTCTAATGGAAGCCCTTTTAGTATATTACAAGTAAGTATAATGACAAACCCATTTATCTTTGTCATACTTTGATATGAGCCGCTGCTTCTGGGAAACATTAATTATACAACAAAGTCTTTCAATCTATGAAATGGTTTAATTTAGTGTTAATTTCAGAATATAATGAATTTCATTTGAATTTATCTTAAGTAGGCTTAAAAAGATTATACAAATTTATTAACAACCATTACAGCGATTTCAAAAAAAAAAAAATAATTTAGGATTTTAAGGATCAGGAATCTTTTTCAAAATATTAAAAATTGTACGATAATTCATAAAATACGGTCCTGAGCACGGTTGTGAATTGCGTCCCCTACACCCTGATAGTTCTGTTATGTCTGGAATGTATCAGGGAGTACATTCACGAGTAACTATGTGCATACCTGCGGTTGTTACGTAGGTTATTAATTCATGGTGGGAACAACAATGCTGAGTAGGTGAATCCTATGCTCTGTACAACTAAAAAATTCTATCCATATGTGGGGGAGGGTGAAAGACGACTAGCCGGGATCTTAAAACGGGGTCTTCTCGGTTAGTGAATATAAACCACAACAGAAGAGTCCTAGATCCTCTAAATATGGAGAATGGACGTAGCGTTAACGGCTCTACATCTGAATGAATAATATCAATGCTCAACCAAATAATAATAAACTTCGGACAAAACGAATAAAGTCGGAATTAGCCTCAGGTATTTGGAGAAACGGAATTAACAGAAACGGAAAGACAAAGTTATGACAGCATGAAATGTGCAAGCAATACTTACGGACTTGAGAGTAAAAGAAACGATGAACTGGGAGAAGCTTAAAAATAGAACGAATTGAAGGTCTCGTAGTTGAAGAGGCCATCTAGGACTTAAGCACCAAAATGG
Source organism: Lycorma delicatula (assembly GCF_047948215.1). NCBI lineage: Eukaryota > Metazoa > Arthropoda > Insecta > Hemiptera > Fulgoridae > Lycorma > Lycorma delicatula. The sequence continues at coordinate 71,637,128 of NC_134460.1, forward strand.
AAGAAGTCATAAAATAACGTAAAACAAAGTCCACAGCTTTAAAACTTATTTTGTGTACGTGTTCCACAAGCGGTAAAAGTAGCACGCGAAGTCATCCCAAGTCCGCTAGAAAATCGATACAACACATTTGTGCCCGACACAAGTTCATTCAGTTTATTACAGAACTTTTTTTGATGACACTCATACAAAGTCACTGAAGTTCATCAGTTTTGACATAGTATGTTTAAAATTCGTTTAGTACAACCGAATCCATTGCTAATCACGAAGATAGTTTTTTGAATCAGATATTTTACAAAACTTATTAACTAGTCATTTATTTAGCTACTTTAACATCTGAAAAACTTGTTCAATAAATAGTCTAATTTACACAAGTTTATAAAAAAATATCCATTAGATAATAAAAAAGTTAAAATTTAGTAAGCCTTCACAGAGACAGATTATAGAGGGTCTGCTCTGAAAGACTTTCCCAACCCCGTAGGGGAAGACACCCGCCTTGTGACGCTTCCGGTCGCCACACCAAGCCCCCCCCCCCCCCGTTTCTAGCCCTGACCTGAAAGAAGTAACCAGAAGATACTCAATTAATTGAAAATATGAACAAATACATTTAATAATATCGAAATAGGTTTCTTTTGCAGCCACACAACACTCCCAGCGAAGTTTCCATTATTGGTACATCTTCACAAACTCCTGTTGCGGAGGTTCCTCGTCACGACCTCTTGAGCAACTTCACGTTCGTGAATCGGCGTCCTTTCCTTTCGCGTCTCTTCTCAGCCGGAAGAACAAAAAGAAGTCATAGGGAGACACGTCGGGGCTCTGTAGGACGGCCGTGGCAACACTGGCACTTTCTTGTTGATCAGAAACTTCGTTGTCAACGCAGTGTGGTTCGACATATTGTCACGGTGAAGCTGTCGGAGATCTTGTGACGGACACGAACGATGCGTTTCAAAGTCTTGCCTGCACTTAGACGTTGCGATATGTTGTTGGGGCATCCACTATATTCCCTCACTACTAGTTTTCCCATCCATTGCGCCTGCGCGATGCGCCAGAGCCAATCCGTTTACTTTCAGGACAAACCCTATATTTTACTATACATATTCTTTCGCCTAATCATAAACAGCATCAACTACTATTAATAAGATAATAGTAGTATGTTCTGTTTCCATGAATCTTGAAAGTAAGCAAATTTTTCTCAAAAAGGACACGGTTGTAATCATTTGCCAAAAAAATCTAATTTTTAAAATATTTGAGGAAATAAAGTTTTGTAAAAACAATCCTTGTACCTTCGACAAATTGCAAAAAAATAATTTCCACGGATTTACGTATTATGATATTAAAAAAACCAAGTTGTTTTTTTTACTTGCATACATTAGCATGATAAACCCACTCAAATGATGGTAAAATTTAGTCTAAAACTGACACGTCATAGTATTTAGTCAAAAGTACACTTATGAAAGTATGTCTAGCATAGGAAATAGCTCTATACAGAACTCTCAGAAAATAATATTTGATTAGTATTTCTTGGACCTTAAGTATAATACAAAAATAAAAATATTTATAAATTCTAGGAACGAATTAATATACCAGTTTTTTCTTAAAACAAAAATTATACAGCCTACCCACACTCAAAAGGGAAAGTTTATTAATTTTGAATTTTGCCTATAACAAATTTTTCAACAAAGCTGATGCAGTATGATTTTTAAAACAACAGAGATTGAAAATACATGAGAGTATTAATGCGATTAAAAACAATCTGCTTTTTAATAATATTTTTCTGTTAAACAAGCTGACTACAAAAATAAATGGCAAAGACGATAAATTAATAATCACTTGAAAGATGACACAACCTAACTTAAATAAGTTTCAATGAATACTGCATGATAGTTTAACTGTGCATGAGAAAAGCATTTGAGTACGCGCAAAGGGGATTCTCAAGGGAGAATCAAGACGAGGGACGTTGTTATTTCTGTGGTGAACTGGGCAGTGGTCTATTATAGGGTTAAACTGAAGGGGTTAACGGAGAAAGGGATACTGCTGGAACAAACAGTATCCTACAATTGCGGTCTCTTTCCTTATGTATGTATGTATAAGGTTCTATAGAGCGTGCAATGGTAAAATTGGATGCAATGGTCTGTTTAACTACTACTGATAAAGCAATACAAAGCATAAACTGTAACAAAATGACACAGTATATGAACCGTAATAAATTGATAAATATTATTTACAAAATAAATTCAAAATTAATAAACGGAAAAATGTTGTTTACATAATATTTAAGCTGTACTGACAATCACAAGTTGTAATATTAAACAAAAAATTACAAATAAATATTACTTTGTTTTCATACGGTGTCTGCATCAAAAACATATCTGTATCTTTATTTTTGTATTTTTAATTAAAAATTTAATCAATTCCTCTTTAAAATTTTAATAAATTTAAAATTAATTGAAAATGTAAATTAATTTTATTAAGCATGGCCGATTGGTATTAATATATAAATTATTTATATAATAGTTTCCACTTACCAATAATCTTTAATAGTAATGTTCGAGCGCTTTCGGATTATTAGTCCATCTTCAGGAACAATGATTTGTTATATATTATAATTATTTACTTCACATATCATTACTTATACTAAATTGAATTTTATAAAAATATAAATATAACAATTGATCGTCAAAAGGTAAAATAAAGTTTATCTATAGATTATCTATTACTAGATAACAATTAAGACCTTCATACTGACATGACGTATAACTTTATTTTACCTTTTGACCATCAATTGTTATATTTATATTTTTATAAAATTCAATTTAGTATAATTAATGATATGTAAAGTAAATAATTATAATGTATAACACATTATTGTTCCTGAGGATGGATTAATAATCCGAAAGCGTTCGAACATTGCTAATAAAGATTAATGGTAAGTGGAAACTATTATATAAATAATTAAAAATTTATTTAGAAATTAAATAAAAAAATCCAATATTCAGATCAGATAATAATAATATGTTACACAGATAAAATCAGAAATGGTAGATGTTTATTCCACCTAAAAATCCTTTACCAGGGGAAATCAAAGGAAATAATGGAAAACTCTTGACAGTAAGTATAATCAATGATAAAATTGAGTAATAATCAATATAATAATAATGATGCAGTCGTACAAAGATAATAAATCCTTTAAAAAAACCCTTGAGTTTTTCTGCGTAAGAAGACAAACTTTTCGTTTCCGACGCCCTCACTATTTCACAGTCAAAAATGCACTGAGTACAACGCACTATCTATTAACCAATAGACCCTACACACAAGCATTAAATTTCAACTAGCTCATCGCTGTGACTTGCTGCATAATTTAGAATAAAAATAATTCGGTTGGAATAATAATTATTTAATAATGATGTTAAGCTTAATTAACAATTAGACATAATCAAGATATAAAATTAAGTTGTTTAATTAAATAAATTACTGATTTCGTGGCATTTTATTTTTTGAATAATCTGCCACCTTGGTTCAACACCACGGTTAGGTTTAATTATTCTAAATATTTTATTATTCACTGGTTCATTCAAATAAATGAAAATCTTTGTTTCGTTTATAATATAAACTAATTTTATTATAATCTTTGAACTTGCAAATCATATATATATATATATATATATAACATTATTATATTAATTAATTATACAATCGCAAAAAACACAAGTTGAATCTCTGAAGAATGGAACAAGACTGACCAAAAATAGAGCATAAGACAAATTCAATTAATAAGAGTAACAAAAAAATTGAGAATTTATAAAGAGTAAGAAAAAAGTGAACATTTTTATTTTAAAATTTAAAAGTCCTCCAATAATAAAATTAAAGCTACTTCTTTCAATAAAAAAAGGAGCTAATGAAACCTGATTCTTTAACAATATTAAATAATTATTTAATCGTTAATGGAAGAACAGACAAACATACCATGAACCCACACTAATCAAGGGTATAGATGCTCAACCAATTCGCAAATAAAGAATTTATGAATAATAACAAATAAAAATAATACGGTACTGTGGTTCACAGTACCGTTTAATAAATTGGAAAAAAGTTGCGTTCAAAAACCGTTAACAAACATTTTACTTAAAATCTAATTGTAATTTGGTCATTTCAACTGTTATAATAATCAGTAGATGTGTGTGTATCTCCCACTCGCTCACACACACACTCTCTCTCTCTCTTTCTCTCTCTCTTTGTGCGTGTGTATGTATAAAAACAAAGAACATATTAAATAATAATAAATATAAATTGACAAATAAACAGTAATTACAGAATATTATAACCCGACTAAATTTAGACGGGTTTTTTAATAGTTAAAACAACTGATGCTTGTTTTAGGGCAATCTCAAGGGTATGTAAAATTTAAAATCTAGGGAAACGAATAAGTTTTAACGATAAATAACTTCCAAAAATAGATTTTTAAATCAATTTAAAATTTAAAAAGACTATTTTATATTGATTGGTAACGACGTTCAATAATAAAAGTTCTGCATCACTATTTTTAAAGTAAGATTCCCAATTATCTGAAGTTTTTATACAAATGTGTTCAATTATCTTTAATAACTTTATTTTAAGTCTAGAACTGAAGTCGATATTGTATTTGATACAACATCGATTTTCTGAGTTCGATTCCGATGATAGAGTTTCATAACAAATAAAATATTAAATAATAAAATGTTTAAAGATGATTTAATAAAAATTGCTATAGCTACATATAATCAGCTTTATTCATGAGGTATAAATGGCAATAGAATAATAAATGGTGTTCTTTAAAGCAAAATGTGGCATCGGACCAACACCTTATAACTGTCTATACACGTATTATATACAAGTATGTTTATATATATATATATATATATATATATATATATATATATATATATATAAACTGGACTTCCTCTCTTTTACACAGTACATACAGCTAGTAGATGGCTTTATTGATTGGTTTCTGCTAGGCAGAATGCAGGGTGTTTCACTGCTCCCTGCCACTGAGGGAGAGTTTGAATTTTGGGGAGTGTTGGAGCGATAGATTAATGCTTAGGTTGGGGCAGAATTCCCTGCACATTCTCTCAACCTAGCCCCTTACCCCCAAAGGGGCAAAGTAACGTGCTGCTTCGTTTTAGATTTGAATAACAATCAGGGGAATTTCTAAACAAGGCAACATTACAGATTTTTTAACTTTTTTTATTTCTATGTATCAACTTGTTAACATAAATAATAATTAAAATTGTTATTCTAATCACGAAATTCAACTGAATAAATTGTATATAATAAAAGTAATTTATTTTATAAAAATAAACCAATAACGGCTGAAAAAAGTAAATAGTAAATTACATCAGAAAAATTGACATTTTTTTAATTAATTTATTTTAATATATATATATATATATATATATAAGTGATAAAAAATTTGGACAATTTTAATAGGGCAGGCGGTACCTGTTTTAAAATGGGCTATTTGGACTTTTTCTATATGATCGCTAATTTTTGCTTTAACGCCTCCGGAATATCAGAAATGATATTCAGAAACATGATATTCAGGAACATCAGAAATGATTATTTCATTATGCGCCAGTTGAAAAAGGTATGCTAGAACATTTATTAAATAAAATGTAAAAAAAATCGCTAAAGTATCAATTTTTTTCCTACTTCCCTAGATAACTCGAAAACTGTTCATTTTAGAGAAAGGATGGAGAGAGAAAAAGTTTCGTTACTACATTTTTTTTTACATTTTCTTTAATAAAAATTTAAGCATACCTTTTTTAATTGGCGCATAACGAAACTATCATTTCTGATGATATTCCGGAGATGTTAAAGCAAATATTAGCTATCACATAAAAAAGTCCAACCCAAAACAGATACCGGCTAGAAAAGTTGTAGCCATACTACACATTTTAAATAACAATACAATAGTCAGGGTATAGTATAGCAGAAAAAATAATTTTACATAAATAAATTAATTAAAACAAGAAATAACATTTTTCACGTAATAAATATGTTCGCGTTCAGTATAAAATATAAAAATGAATACTGAAATAAAACAAATATGTTTTAATTCGCTAAAAACTCGGCTGCATTCATATATTTTTGTATAATATTTCAGAATTCTTAAAATTCCTTCATTTTTCAACCCCTATTATTTGTAGGAATATTGTGTTTTCTTTTAATATATATATTTTCATTTTTGAATATGGGTAAAAATATTAATATACTAGATTCAATATTTTAAATGTTTAGAATATAATATGCATATTTTCTCAGCCAGAACGGCATTGCAGTGGAAGCGTAGCACTGTGAAAAAACCACGTGATCATGGGTAGTTAAAATATTAGCCTATATGATTTCATTATGTTGCGTTGTACAATGTTGTTAAACACAGTAATACATTTACTGGAAGGAAAGCGATTAAAAATAAACAGAATTAATGGTGAAAACCTTTTTTTACAGATATACAAAGGGTCACGTTTATTGTTTGTAAAACAGAAACGTTACACAGGTATCGCATTAAACTATCCTTCCCTGAGACAGTGTTTTTAATTTAATCCCCAGTACAATAAATATCGTTTATAGTGACCTCCAAGGGACCGACCATTTTAGGTCATTATGATCGATAGTCACAATAACCGATGTTTAGGTAGCTTAGTGGTACTACTTTAATATATATCTAAACGGGTATTGTAATACAGTAATAATAATAAAAATTTAATTATTTCAGAAATAATTTAATTTCAAATTTTTTCACAAAAATCGTTCGCCTTAGCCTGCAATACAGGATCACTAATAGGAATATCAGTAGTCCTCTGCTATTTAAATCATTTTAACAACGTTTTGTCTACATCATAATGTTGACTAGGTCGTAATTTTTTTCATTTCACAGAATTTGTTTCAAACTTTTTCTTAATTTTTTCACGGTTCTTCCATATCACCGAAATTGTCGATTGACCTACACCTAATTCTTTCACCATTATCTAACCGCCAGGTAATGTGCGCCTTTTCCTCCATCATGAATTTTTTTCATGAAGTCGTAATTAAATTCCTATTAAATGAATTACACAATATACGTAAAATAAAATACTGTACCCGCACGATGTGATGATACCTTTACAGCAAAAGATTAATAACAACTGAATGTGGCTGCTTCAGTTTACAATAATCTGGTGCAGAAAGAAGATAAAAATAATAAGAACTACAGTACATATGAAGGTAAAAAGGAAAAGATGACTCATTTAAGCGTCAAAATATTCCTGTAGCTACAATGTAGATATACTACGTTTTTGACGAGTCACTTCCGTACGTCATTATAAGCGATAAAATGTTGCATTGCAGTAGAAACAAGTCATAATAACCGATATGTCACTATAACCGATGTAATTATAAACAATATACATACTGTATTTATGTATTAGAAGTAAAACAAACCAATCAAACCAACCAAGAGACAAGTATTTGGTCATTATATCCGATATGTCAATGTATCCGATGTCACTATAAATGATACTTATTGTACATTGGTTACACGAGCATTCAGATGTAATTAATTAATAAACTTCTAACTGCAATTATTCTGGTAATATCGTAAAACAACTGAAGCATTACCTGATCACCAATTATGGTAACCATATTTATCCGGCATTTATTGAAGTGGAAGCTAACATAAGCAACTAAAATATAAATAACCAAGAGGTAAAGAAATATTTTTTAAAATCGCTTGAATGGTTTAAAGAGGGGAAAACTATTTTAAAACAAAAATTTCCTCAACAAAAATGGTATAAATATAATGACAAATTTATAAATAATTTATTTTATAATAGAGTATGAATGAATTGTAATTAATAACTAAATAGTCAGGCTACTAACATGGTATCAGTAAATCAATAAGATTATGTATAAATTAAACATCTATAAATTTTGATTAAGAAAAAATTAATGAAAATAAGAAGAAAAACAAAAATTATTAATTACTTTATCGGGCAATACAATAATATTAAAACAGAAGAATAATTAACTAATATTGAATCAGAAATAGAAAAATAAATAAAGGATACCAGATTAAGGGAAAATTGATTAAATTCAGGGAGTAAACAAATATTTCTTTACGATAATAAAAAGGTATTGTGCATTTATACGTAGATAAAACTCATATAACGAACAGGTTCATGCTTCGTTAGCAATAAACGCTCATTAAATGATAATCAAACAATTTATTATTTCAAAAACTCTATTTTTCATTTGAAATAAAGGTTTATTTATTTAAAAATTAATTTAAAACATTACGAAATAAAATAATACAGTTATTATAGTTATGTAAAAGATTTTTTTTTACTGTCATTTAACTGACTGAGAATTATTTGTATATAATTTATATCATGTTTCATTAGTCACACTGTAAAATTATACATACAACATTTTTAATAAACATAATTTTCATTTTTGTATAAAAATAATCAAACCGAATATAAAGGTTTCATGCAATACGATACTACTAATAAAAAAAACTGACAAAGTTGTAATACTTTCCTGCAATAGATTATTATTGATTCTTATACAGTGGAAAAATAATGATACATGAAAAAAGTTACTTAGGATTTCTTTTTTGGGATGGGGTAATTTATGATGAAGTTTTTTTTTGTAAAATTAATATTGTTTGTTTAGATAAACTAAAGACGTTTTAAAAATCAAAAAACCCGCAATTTTTAATTTTTTTTTTTTGGTCCCTCACCTCCAAAATCATCTTTCAAGAATTTTTTTTATTTTTCTACGTTTACTGTTAAATGGAAGAGACTAACATAAAATTTCACTGAAAAATATACAACCAATAAAAAGTTATCTAAGATTACTTTTATGCGGATGGGGGTAAATTTTGATGAAATTTTATTATAATATAATTATTATTATTAAACTTTAATATAAAAAAATAATGATTACTAATTTTGAAAATAAATTCGGAGGCAAATTTCTGTTTCAAAAAAGCTGTTTTTTATCAAATCCCCCTATAAACCAAAAAAACTTTTAAATACTAGTAAAAATTAAAAAAAATCAATATTTTAAAAATGTTAACGGTTCCCTCACTATCAGTGTAGCCCCAAAGTATTATTATCATTTTTTGGATCATTACTATGCCTTAGAAGACAAAAAAATTCGGTTAAAAATATTCAATCAATAAAAAGATAACTTTTTCGATTTTTGGAGAAGGGGGAATATTATGGTAAAATTATTTAAAAAATGAAAAGATAAAAACGCACACATGTACTGAGCGTAAAGTAAGGGTTATATATGCAACATTTTAATCCCAAAAAATAATCTAAACCACCCCGTGGAGATATTGACCCCAAAATTTTACCAAACAAATTGCCCCTTATGTACGAGACTCTACACAAATTTTATCAAAATCGTTATATTGTTGATTGTTTTATCCAATCAAAAGTTATTAAGCTTCAAACACGCCAAATACATGTACATACGTGCGCAAAAACATTATCCCCCACTTTTTTTTTGTTTTTTGGGGTCCGTGGGTCATGAAACGTCGAGAAATGAAAAAATATATAACCCAACTTTTGACTGATTAACATACTTTTCATCTTGAGATATGATGCCGGAAACCTAAAAATAAGAGGTTCTGGTGGTCAAACCACGAACTACAATTACAATTCTTATACTAAATAATATGTAATACAAAATATTCAATATGATGTTAAAAATCCGAAATAAATCTAAAAATTGAATTAACGCTAGAGGTATAAAGTTTACCATTTTTTATAACATGTTTCTATTATTTCTAGGATTGATCAAATTATTTAAACTATGAAAAAAGTTACTCCTATTTAACTGCTGAATAACACTTTCTTGTTTTTTTTTCAGTTTATACTCTTATCTACTTTTTCAGTTCAAGATTTGATTTACAATTTATTGGCACAATATGATTCCTCGTGCAAAATAAAATATTCTCATACGATATGATAATATTGTACATGATACAACAGTTATTTATTAATTCACTTGTTTTATATTTAAGAATAGAAAAAGTTACAAAATTATCACTCGAACTTATATTGAAGAATTTGGGATTAAAAAATAATAATAACTGAAGTTAAGTCTCAAACCTTATCTTATAATTTTTAACTAACACTAAAGTAATAATTAATAAATTTTAATAGTAGTAGTTAATAGAAATATATAAAGTAGTATTCCACATTAATTAAAATAAAAATAATAGAAAAATTATCGCGACAAACAAATATGTTAAATTTTAATCTTCCTGAGTAATGCAAGGTACTTATAATTTCCATAGTTTATATATATATATATTTTTTGAACCTCCGGGACCACCGTTAGTTATTGCTTCAGAGGATGAGATGAATGATTTGTAGCTTTTGAAAAATGCCGTACCTGGCCGGGATTCGAACTCGGAACCGGCCAGAAAGGCCGAGACGCTACCATTCGCTCCACAGAGGCCAGCCCATGGCTTCTATTAGCGTAAAACATTTTTAATAAGTAAAAAATAATCATTACCATGTCTATTGTACTTAATTGGGTTTATTTATTGAAATGGCTCTAAAAACAAAACACGAAATTACGTATTAACCTGCTCTGGTCTTTAAACTTGTTTTATTATTTCTTTACAGTACCCGGAAGAGTTTGTATAGCGGTATTTATTTATTTATTCAGAATTAAATATATATTAAAAAAAACAGTTTTATATTATTAAACTCAGTTCTTCAGAAGAGAACAAAGACTGTCATCTACCTACACATATCAGTTTAAACGTTTATCTACTTTATCTATGCATGATATAGCAGCTATTGTTATCAATTGTAATGTCAAACGAATAATAAATAATCTAAATTTATAATTTGAAAGGAATATGAATAGTTTTAATCAATGACAATACTATAAATTTATTTTATTCCTTACAGTTTGTTATACGCCAAGAAAACCGTTAAAACATCAAACATGTGGGCGCCATTTAAGGTGATATAACTTTGGTTCTTATTGAATCTACCTCATTAACACTTCAATAATCAAATATGGCTAATGAAATCTTTAGAGGGATTTTTTATTTTCGATTATCAATGATCATAGAATCTCGGATTATCCCAAATCTATGTTTTAAATTAATATTTCGACGTTTAGAGAAAATTCTAGTTATGTAAAATATAAGAATAATAAAAAGAAGAAAGTAAACCGACAAATAAATGTAAAAAGAGGAAAATCTAGAAAAAAAAAACAAAAAGGAATAATGGAAAGAATTTCTAGAATAGTATAGAAGATTCTGGTAATAGATGTTTTGAAACCATTACGCTTGGATGTATGAGTGGGTTGATCAACTGTTGTTACGTCAGGACAAGCCCTAGAGCCAAGGGTACTGCCGAGGGCCAGCAGGTGGGACAGAGGTGCGATAACATTTGAAGTGAATGTGCTATTATTTTTTTACGGTTTTGAATACTAGATCGTGGATACCGGTACTTTGGTTTTTTGGTTTTTTTCTTTTTCTGTTTTGCCTCCGGAACCACCGTAAGATATTACTTCAGAGAATGATTTGTTTGAATGTAAATGAAGTGTAGTTTTGTACAATATCAGGTCGACCATTCCTGAAATGTGTGGTTAATTGAAACAACCACCAAAGAACACCGGTATCCACGATCTAGTATTCAAATCCGTATATAACTTATATATATACGGATATAAATACTTATATATATAAATCCGTATAACATTTGACCCTTAGAACACTCAACTTCAAAATCACCTGATTTTGAAGTCGAAAGTCACGCTTACGTTGAAAGTCGAACTTTCGACTTCGCTAGACATTAGCGAATGTGTTATGCAAGAGCCTGCAAGACCCTTTTTTTAATATGACAATAATTATATTATACTGTTGTATTTTTACAACAGAAGTAAAGATATAGGAAAAGTAGGACTGCATATTTTTGCATCAGAACACTCGACTTCGAAATCAGACTTCAAAGTCGAGAGTTCTAAGGTTCAAATCTAGTAAAGGTAGTTAGTTACTTATAGACGGTTTTGAATACTAAATCGCGGATACCATTGTTCTTTGGTGGTTGGGTTTCAATTAACCACATAGGAATAGTTGACCTGAGACTATACAAGACTGCGCGTCATTTACATTCATTACAATCAATTCATCCTCTGAAATAATGTCTTATGGAGGTTCCGGAGGCTAAACAGAAAAGAAAGAAGAATGTGCTATAACAGTTGAACGTACAAACGAAGAGTACATCACCAGAATATTCCGTTTTCGGACAGTTTTTTTACTGCGGTTAAGAAAGAGAAGCTGTATTGTGAGTTCATTGTGAAAAGAAGACAAACTGACATTATATTATTCATTAATAAAGTTAAGCTGTGTTCCTTTAATAAATAATAAAAATAAATAAGTTTTGTATAAAGTTTATTATTAAAAATCTTTTAATTGTATTCTCATTGCATAACCACCTGTTAATTTTGTTTTTATTTTCATTATATTATTATTTACGACATAAAATTTACTCATTTTGTAAATAACAAATTACTTGGTAAATATATTGACACATAAGAATTTTAATTTATGCATTTTCTCAGTATCATTTGCGCCTTTCTTTTATCATTTACGTGACAATAATCAATTCAGGATCTTTTCGACTTATAATGAGGATAAGAAATAATTTTATTATGAATCTTGGTTCTGGTAATTTATTCAGGAGCTAATACCTTCAACTGAATTAAAATCTTTGCTTAGGGCAATACTCTGAAAAAATGGCTAATCTGTTAGATCCAGTTGTCTGGATTAAGAGGCAAGAAGAAATATTTTTTAAAACAATATTTCTCTTAACAGATTTTGATTAAAAAAAACATTAAAATATGCAACACATTCCGTTAATAAATTATGTTAAAACTATCTTTATTTAACGTACATTTATAATGAATATTCGTATAAATAATATACTGCTACAGAACTATATGGATGTTAACTACGATTTTTATACATTATAATAAAACCAGACATGGTCAACAAATAAAATTATTGAAAAATAATAATTCGGGTCCCATAACAATAAAATAATTTCCAATTTATGTAAATCAAATAGCCTCAATTCGAGTAGAGTTTAGAACAACAGAAGTAAAGATAAAGAGAGGAGTAAGTAGGGCTGCATATTGTTCCCTTTGTTATTAAACTGTTTCTCTGGGGAGATTCCTAACAAGTCACTACGGAATGAAACTGGTGGTATAAAAGAGAATGGAACGCCGTTATATAATATAAAGAATCAGATGATACTTTTCTTCTACAAACTATGAAAGATCTGCAACGTACTCTCAAGAAAATAGTAAAAGCTAAAGACGATTAGATAAACTCTTAATACAAAGAAAATAAAATTTATGACTATTATAAAGACATAAGTATTCGAATAGATCAAATTTTTATTCGTGACAATCGATAGAAAGAGTTGGAAAATAAACGTGCCTTATAGTACATTGACCGATGATAAGAATGATTATAACGCTCAAGTCAAACGCATGGAGTACGGTAACAAAGGTAGGTATTCTGTCTTATCTTATAGTTAAGATTTAAGCCTGAATTTTCAACTTACTTGTAATGAAATTTATATCTTTATATGTAGTGCATGAAAACCTCAATAGAATTCATATAAAAAAGTTATTTGAGGCATTTGATAAATGGATTTATAAAATAATTTTAGAAATATCTTGGGTAAAGCGAGTAACTAATGCGGAATTAATAAAAATACATACAAAGAAAGAATTTTTTTATTATATAAATGTCAAAAAAAAACATTTTGGACATACAGAGTGATATTAAAGTATGGAAACGGCTTCATATTTCATAATTGAGGAATACTAGGAGGTAGAAACAAATGTGGATCTACACAGTTAGCGTACAAAATTACTACTTCACGGTGTTTTTGAAATTTATGTCCGGCATTTTAGATCTGTCATATCGAATCAGACTTTTTTTTAAAATAGTAATATGGTCGTGTAATACATGATTTTAATGTAAAATCTTAGGAGAAAAGCGATTTATTTAACATGAGCATCTCTCGACAAATGCCTTAGTTTTTTAGATTATAAGCAATCAAAATTGCAAAAGCAGTAAAATTTATCCTGTGATCTGGAAATGTTTAATTAAAAATTTGCCGTTCCCTTAAATAATACTGACGTGACGCTCTCATTTTGTTGCGACCATAAGTTATCTACTCCTTTCCCAAAATTTTACAGAATGTTTGGTAAAATTCTTTCCATACCTATCATACGAATGCCAACGATTCCTAACCAAACGTTTATTTTCTCAAGGACTGCACATGACTCTCCAACATTCATCTGGGATTATCATTGCTCCAGTATCGACAACTATTCCTACTCGCATGGCCATTTAAAATGAACGTAACTTCATCCGTAAATATTACTGAATAAGAAAAGTTTGCATCTAAGTCAATTTTTTACATCTTAATATCACAAAACTCGACAAGACAATCAATTCTTTTTCTGAAAGTTCTTGGACAACTTGTAGCTTATAAGGATGAAAATTATTGTTTTTAAGAATCTTTTTGTTTACTGAAAAAAAAACTAATGTCACGTTGGATAACAGTTTTCGGAATCATTTAATGAGGCCCATAACAAACGTTTGCAAAACATAATGATTTTGCATCATTTGTGACAGTTTTTCAGTTTCACGGTACGATAACGATTTCTTATACTATAGATTTCTTTAAATCGTTTTACAATCTTTGATACAAATAAATTACTTATTGGTTCTCTATTTTGAATTTGTTATTAAATAAATCATATACTTCTTGCAAAGACCGCACCCTTACATCAATAACAGTTACTCTTTGGGTTTCAGTTAAAGGATGCATTATAAGTCGATAAAACTAAATGAATAAATGAAGATAAAAATAATAAAATTTGCATTAGAGAACTAAATTTGAACCGTTTAACTTAATTATCCAATACACAAGCAATGTAGAGGTAAATATTTACTGCACTGTATGTTGAAAAAGCTAAAATTAGAAATTAAAATAATTTTGGATTGTTGCATCATAATACAAATTGCACTGCTGTAAAATAACAATTGATTTATTATTCTAAATTTATAATGCACTCTTTAAATTTAAAAATTAAATATTATGATAATTAAAGTAAATAATTTTTTTTCCTGTTTAGCCTCCGGGAATCACCGTCAGGTATTACTTCAGAGGATGAATGAGGATGATATGTATAAGTGCAAGTGAAGTGCAGTCTTGAACAGCCTCAGGTCGACCATTTCTGAGATGTGTGGTTAATTGAGATCCAACCACCAAAGAACACCGGTATCCACGATCTAGTATTCAAATCCGTATAAAAGTAACTGTCTTTACAAGGATTTGAACGTTGTAACTCTCGACTTCAAAATCAGTAATATTAGTTGACCTAGCCATTTAATTTATAGTAGTGATGCAAATTATTAGTTAGTGTATTATTATTATAATTATTGTGAAGGCTGTTATTATTAGAGTTTGGGCAATTAATTCCAACATTAACTGTTTATGTTATTGTTTAACTATAAATAGTTGTTATGGATGTGATTCTGAAAGTATTACAAAATAAAAAAATCTGATGTGGAGTTTACAGGACTTCTTTTTGAACGCCTATTAAATTACATGTACATAATTTTTTAAAATGAAAAGTACATAAAATTTCATTTCATTAATAACTTCTATATTTTTTCATTTTTTTTTATTGTTATTATTGAATCATTATTATTATTATCGTAATTTTTTTTTACAGAGTTAATAATTATTAATAAATCAATATATCTAAATTAAAAGAAAAAGTTTAAAAAAATAACCGATATACCTTCCCATTGTAAGATCCAAATATTATTAATTAAAATTTCATTTGGTTATAACTCTGGGACCAATGAAAATACCACATGATTTATCGTTGAAACGCTCTCAATGAGAGTTTATTACTGCAGTTAAGAAAAGTCCAAAATTCAATTTTTTTTGGATTTTGGGCTTTTTTGGACACTTTTGGTTTAGTCGATTGCAATCAAAAGGGAAGGTGCACAACTAGATGTTAGAACAGTCCTAAATACAAAATGTCAACATCCTACGGTTAATCGTTTTTGAGTTATGGGAGATACGTACATACATACGCACAGACGTCACGCCGAAACTAGTCAAAATAGATTCAAGGATAGACAAAACTGATATTTCCGTTGAAATTTGAAAACCGAAATATTTCGCGATCACAATACTTCGTACAAGGAAGTAAAAAGTTTCTATGCTGTGTTTTATCTCGTTGTATTACAATTTCCGTTTTTCCAAATTTTATGGCTCATAACTGGAAAACGAAGGAATTTATTAAAAAAATATATTTTCACTATCATTTTTCTCTTAACATTTTACATTGCCATGTATGATATGTCTACCCTTCCGCCTATTTGATTCAATATGGCGGATAAAAATTTCAAATACCAGTAAAGTAGTAATTTTGTAAGTATGTAGATCCGCACTTGTTTCTGCTTCCTAGTAACCGTCTTTTTTTAATTATGATGCCGTTTCCATACTTTAATTCATCTTGTATAATGGGAAGGAAGCAAAAATAATATGTTACTTTAGCTGATAACCCACAGCAAAATCTCAGAAACGAGATCTGTGGGATGTTAATTCACATCTTGTTTACGGTACCTAAGATAATGATAACCTAAGAACATTCAATAACACAAGCAAATTATTTACAAAGCAGTGTAGAAAGTTCATACTACCTTAACGATTGCCAACTTTTGTAAAGAAATGGCGCATGTTAAGACTCAGGGTTATTTAAATGAGCTTATGTAATGAGTTATTTAATTTTTAAACGATGGTTTCTCAGTTTTTTCTTACTCCTTTTTAAATATCTCACTTTTATTGTTATTCCTTTTTAAACTTAATTTTTAACTATGGTCTTAGACTCTTGTTGGTCAGTCTAGTGCCAACCATCAGAGACTCAACATGTATTTAACAGTCATGTATAATTACTTAATTTATAACAATGTTGCATTATGAAGTATAAGTTTGAATATTATAATAAAAATAATGTGGAATATAATCTAAACAAGAACTTTTAGCACATGAAGAAGAAGAATATTAGTAAAAAAAAACAAGAATTACTTCACAAATATTTTTTTGGTTTCTTCAATAACTTCCTCCACAATTTATTTTATTTTGAAATTAACAAAAATCTTTTCTAGTCATTTTATTTTAGTAAAATACAAATTGATCATACTCGGCTCAGAAACTGTAACTATATTATTGCGTTATGCATTAAGTAGAATTACAATTCTTATTAATAATAAATATATCTTAAAATATATTAAAAAAATATAATACAATAAAAAGAAAGAAGCAGTATTTTGATCAAAAAAAGATATACAAAAGTGTTATTCACTTGTATCGGTCAAAGTATTGCTTATTTTACAATAGATATTTATATATGTATAAAAGAATATTCAAGACATCTACTGGGAACGGAATTGTAGTTGAGATAATACAGAAATATAAAGAAAGAAAGAGAGAGATAGATATTGAGAGAAAAAGATATAAATCAGTGAAAAGAGATTGCAAGAAAAAGAGAGTATAAAAAATACTACCGCGTAAAGATCAGAAAGACCGACTGCTAACACAGTACAAGATCAAACACTTTGTCCCATTCAAATCGCGGTAACCCCAAAAGTGGGATGTGTCTTTCTCTAAAAAAAATTATTGAGATTTTCATTCACGTAGAATAGAAAGGTAAGGAGAAAAAGGATAGGGAGGTAGCACTCTATGAGAACATTGTTTACTCTTGGGAACTACAAGAAAAATAGTGAAAAGGGTCGCTTTTCTAATAACATGTTCATTACATAATATGAAGCTCCTACACCTTATATTACAACATTTTTTATTTTCTGTTAAAAAAAAATCTTATATTTTTATAAATTTTTAATAGTAATATTAGAAGCAGTAATATATATTTATTTGAATCAAAAATAATTATTTTACTCTTGGTAATTGATATGTAACAAATATATAATTAAAATTATTATACATTTAAAAAAAATAAATTGATTAATTAAATTAACCCAATCACATTTATGCAATAAAATATATTACAAAAATAAGAAACAGTCATAAAATAATCTCAAATAATCATTTGATATGACGTATTTTTCTGTTTTAATTTTTTTTTAAGTAATAAATAATTAAGTTATAATTCTTAAGTACAATAGAACCCTTATCAATTGGAACCAACTTCGCTTAAAAAATTTGTCAGATGGAAATCACAGAAAAATATTTTAATTATAATTTGTAAGTTAATACTTAACTAAACCACATTTCTTTAAATACAAAAAAACACATATGTATTCATCAGATCATAATACAATTATTTACATACTATCCATGTGGCTTCGCTCAGGATTTTAGATTTGTATTTAAAATAAATATTAAAAGAAACATTAAATTTTGATAGAATTCTACTATAATTTAAAGGTTGATGTTTTAGTGGGCATATTTTAACGAGGATTTTTATAACGAAAAATTGCATTTTCTTAAAAAAAAAAATATCATCATCTCATTAAAGTAAATAATTAACCAATATGCCATTATTTTTTATCACCATTTTTATTTTTAGCCAACCGGGTTGATGTAATGGCTAACGCGTCGTCGCAAATAAGTCGTTTAACAGCTGATTTGCGAAGTCGAAGTTTCTGAAGTTCAATTCCTAATAAAAGGTAATTCCTTTTATACGGATTAGAATACTAGGCAGTGGATACCGGTGTACTTTGGTGATTGAGGTTTAATTAATCACACCTCTCTCTCTTTTACTGTTTAGTCTCCGGAACCACTGTAAGTTATTACTTTAGAGGATGAATGAGGGCGATAAGTATGAGTGTAAATGAAGAGTAATTTTGTACAGTCTCAGGTCGACTACTCCTGAGATGTGTGGTTAATTGAAACCCAACCACCAAAGGACATAGGCGAGTGAAAGTTTTTATTGCGGTCAAACGTATTGTTGTGCGCTCTGTCTTATACTGTTTTTTTCGGATCAACGGCATTTGATATCTGATTTTTAGAATTGGGAATCGACGGTGGAAAATTTTCGGAAGAGTTTTAATATACTTTAGTAATTTTTTGTTACAGACTGATTTTTTTATTGAATTTTTTATCTGAGTAACCTTATTGCTATTGGCAATAAGGTTTATAGTTGACTGCTGGTCGCAGTAAGTGTGAGTTAGTAGTGGTGTACCTTGAGTTGTTTTCAATTCGGGTGTAGCTTATCTCTAGTGGATGGCATAGAGTGGATTGGCAATTGTAACAGATAGTATTGTTTATTATACCTCAAATTGATAGACTCTTGATACTGGAATTAATTTAATTAGTTTCAATTGTTGTTATCTCTTGATAAGATAGACTACTGTAGCTTAGTTTATTAAGCTATCATTTATATATTTATTTGGTTTAATTTATTTATTCTACTGTTTGTTTAAAGTTGTTTTTGTCCCGTTTGTTTAATCGGTATACATAGTGCTTGATCATTGATCTTCTGAATCCTTTGATCCATACACAAATCCTTCAGTATCATGACGAATCCTGACCCCCCCCCCGGCTCATCCCATTACCCCTCCGCCACCCCAAAATCCGACCTCGGATTTGGGTGAATACATTTTCGGAATGCAATTTGGGTGAGTACAGTTACCCACCTGACTCCTTGACCACCTCTGCTGCCACTTATCCATCATTTCCACCTTCGTCTGACTCTTCGATTACCCTTCTGCTCTTTCCACCATTTCTTCCGCCACAAGATCCCACGGCGGAATCCCAGCTATCACCAACGCCGCCTCGGTAGAAACTCTACGATACGCCCTAACTGCCCCAAAGCCAAGGGTCTCTGACGGCTTATTATTATGAACGTAACAATTTTAATTTAAATAAAGTTATACATTTGAATTTGAATTAACATCTTTTGGGAAATCCCTGATGATGGAGTAGCGGCTCCGAAAGTAATCGGATATGTACTTTTAAAACTGTTGGTAAGTGGAACTTATACAACTGTATTAATACTAACGGTGTCAAATGCTTAGTAAATTAAATCTATACATATATTTTTTTAACTTTTTTTTATTTAAATATATTGATTTATTAATCAATACATTTTATTAACCTCTGTAAAAATGTTTGAATTAAAATGAAAAGGACATAACATTTTATTTCACTAGTAACTTCTGATTCCTTTTGATTTTTTTTTTATTGTTATTATTGAATTATTAATTACTGTCATACCTTTTCTACAACCAGAGGTTCATAATTATTAATAAATCAATATATTTAAATAAAAAAAGGAGATGAAGTCGGGTTCGAATCAATATGCCTTCCCCTTGTAAGATCCAAATATTTCATTAATTAAATTTAATTTGGCTATAACTCTGGAACCAATGAAAATAAGTACCACTTATGATATATCGTTCAAAAGCTTTCAATGAGGGCTTATTACTGCAGTTAAGAAAAAGTCCAAAACCCAAATATTTTGTATTTTGGGCTTAATTGAACACTTCTGGTGCAGTCGATTGGAATCAAAAGGGAAGATGCACAACTAGATGTTACAACAGTCGTAAATCCAAAATTTCAACATCCTACTGCTAATCATTTTTGAGTTTTGCGAGATACGTACGTACAGACATCACACCGAAACTAATCAAAATGGATACTTCCGTTGAAATTTTGAAAACCGAAATTTTTCGCGGTCACAATACTTCCTTTACTTCATAAAAGGAAGTAAAAATAAAAATTGATAAACTGTAGTAAAGCAACAAGGTGAAAAAAATAAATAAATAAAATCGATGAAGTATAAAATACTAAAAGAAAACGTTAATTGATAAATATTTTAGCATCTATTGTCTTTATTTATATTTAAATGATTGATTTTTACTTTAAAAAAAATTCTGTTTTATATAAGTAGCATTATTTTAAAAACTTATCAATAGAGTGTGATACTGTTTCTATACAGAAGATTTATAGATCGTAAGGTAATTTATTACAAATTAAAAAAAGAAATATAATAAAATCCTTTCTCATGGCCGAATTATTACCATGTTACAGACGAGTAGTTATATTGTCTAGTTTGAATAATAAATACCGTCTCTTATTTTTGAAAATAAATGAATTATTTGTGAATAGTGAATTCATAAAATATAAACGAATGAAGAAGTATTAAAAATTATCTAATTTTAATTAGATAATTAAAAAAAAAAAAAAAACGGTGTAGAGGAATGATATTATCGGTATTGTACTTTCTTTATTTAAATGTTTTGTTTTTAATATTTAAAAATTTTACATTTTCAATTAATTGTTTTTTATATATTCCATTTTTCTTCTCACTTAAAATGTTTACCTTACTATCATGTATTAACTTACTATCACCATAAAAATACTACAGAGTTAGTTTTACTAATTCTTGATCTAGCTTAATATGTTTCAAATCGTTCTTACCTTGATCTTTTTGGCTTTCTTGCCATTTATAGATTAATTTTAAGAAATTACTCTTCAACATATCTTGTCATTCTTTATGTTTACGGATTTAAATGTATGTTGGGATTAACTACATAACAATAACTACAAAATCATTATAGCAACAACTTACAAAAAACATTTATTATCATGTACGAAATAAATTTTTTTAGAAAAGTTATCTCTATACTATAACTTTACTAAGCAATCAATTGAACATGCACTAAAAATGGAAAAGAAATTTAATAAAAAAAAAAACAAATAATTATAAAATATTATTTAAAGAATAAAATTGTATCTTGAACTATTTAGATCGTAAAAAATTGGATATATAAAATTAAAAATCGTTGTCCTTCTACTAATGTGTTGTTTTACTTATGAGAGGTTCGGCAAGTCGGAACAAGTTAATTTCATAATTTCTTAATAAGAAATTAAAGATTTATTAGGAATCAAAAATATTACTATTTTTTTAAAAAATGGATTTAATTAAAATTCGTAAAACTATAATCAAAGAATATAATTAAAAAATACGATGAAAATGTGAAAAGATGAAACATGGATTTTAAAAGGAAACAATAAATTATGAAAATCTTAGAAACACATTAGTCGTAAAAGAGTAGAGAATTCTCTTATATTTTACCTACCTTCAACTTAAACAAAAATAAATAATACTTTAGAAAAAAAATGTAGCAGGATTTTCTAGGATGACTGAAATTTGTCTTCCTTTTGGGATGAAAAACCGTTTCCAATTCAGTTGTGAGAGTGCTACGCTGGATTACTCCAGTGGGGTGCGATATTTCATCGAGCTCAGTTTGTACCAAGTTAAAGTATTACTCCCGATTTTCATCCCGTAGAGCCAAAGTATGTGACAGACGACCGTACCAGTCTGACAAGTTAAATTTTTTTCCAGGAACTTTGTATTGTAAAACAAAAAGTTATTCGTGTTAAAGAAGTTACACGTTGAAGATATTTTAATAAATTATCTTATTAAAATGCTATGTATTAAACCAGAAAATATTGGTCATAATTTTTAAATGTGTGAAATTTATGTATTTTTTGAAAAACAACGTTGTTGTCATTTAAAACTTATAGAACTTAACGAAGAAATATTAAAATATTTTACTGGTCAACAAGTAACCTTGGTTTACAAGGTCATGGGTTCGATTATTAGGCTCTGTAAATTGTTCCCTAGTATTTTTTATGCGTTAATGCAATAAAATATAAGGAATACATAATAATAGCAAATAATTTTATGCATAAATATAATCTCATATACACATTATATTTAAATATATACACATAATATAATAATAGAACATATAATTCATCTTATTAAATTATAAAGGTATTGTCGCGAGTTCCTGGCTCGATCAGGATATTGAGAAATTTACAAATGAAAATGTTTAATAATTACAATTTATTCGTTTAAAAACATAAGGAAAACAAGCAAATCATTAATAATAATAATAATGACAATGGTAACAAATAATAAAAAAAGTATAGAAATCACAACCACAATAATAATCAGAATAACAGTAATAATAATATAATTAAACAGACAATAAAAAAACATAATACACAATAATAATTAGAATAATGCCAATAATAGCAACAATAAACAATAATAATATTAAATGTCAATAATAAAAACAATTATCATAAATGTCAATAAACAGAGATTACATACAAAATATAATCTAAAGTAATCAGGATTTATTTACAGGTAGATACATAATGAAAGCCAGAATTCATTCCCATTGACAAAAGGCATAGTATGATCACTAGTGTTAACACTTTTAACCATTAGTCTTGTATTAACAATAGTACAATAGATATGACAAGTATAAAGTTCTTTAACTGCAAAGGTATTTGCAGTTACCCTAAAAGTTAAAACTACCCTAACAGTTTACGAATGAAATTTAGTATATTATCTCTTACAGTATGTCTTACAGTAATTCACCGAACCATTACTTGCGACGTTACCTTGGTTGCGCCAAGGTAACGTGGTTCACTTTGAAATTCGCTCCTTCAATGACGTCCTCGCAGAATAATCTCGCTGACTGACGTTTCACGGACTGATCGCAGAACTCACATCGCAGACTCACATCTGCATATTCTCATCTCGCAGACTCTCCTCGCGGAACTGGTTTTTAACTGGTCTTCCCTGGAGTATTTATACTCCTATCCTCTTTATCTACCGGACCTGACCCAACTCGAAGCGTGAGAACGATCGACCGAGCCCTTTCGTTCCCATGCATTCCAAATCTTGGTCCGGTAACTCTTCTTACGGAACGACATGTTTTTATTGTGTGTCAATGGGCAGTATTACAAAAAACAATTGTTAAACGGATCTGTTACCTTTATTAAAGGAGTATCTGTTAGCCCCTTTCTGGATTCCTCAATTTTTATATTTTTTACTTTCTTCTTAATTAGCAGGATTCCGTTATTCCGGTTGGCTATATCGGTCTTGTTACAATATATATAATCGTCATTACAGCCGTTTTCGATCCACTGCAGGATGAAGGCCTCTTCAGCAGGTTTCCAATTAATAAGGTCTATCCGAGGTTCTGCAAATTCGGTTCAATATACTTGATAATATTACCTATCCAACGAGTCTTTCGTCTTTTTCGTGGGCGTTTAATATCCATTAGTATCCATTATTATATTATTATTATTATATATAATAATAAATCTCGATAAATAGCACTCCTAGGCTGAAGTCTACCAATACCAATTGTAAACCATTTGGGGACCTCGATCGAACAATTTCATTCAAGAAATTTCATCAGTTAAGAAATCTTTTTAAAAAGTACTACAATAAAGCAAACATTCTGGAATTATAAAGGTTAAGATGGCTATGTTAAACAGATGAAAGAAGAGCTCAAAAAGTTCAACATTATAGAAAATGACTGTCTAGATCAAACCGAATACAGAATTAAAATTTTCCCAATAAAGCTTCCTGTGGGTGAAAACAAAAACTCAACAGAAAAGGAGAATGGACGGAAGAAAGAATAACTAAACAGCCAGAAATAATGAAGAACCTCTGGAAGAAAAAGAATGAAACTACATGAAATGAGAATGGACAATTGTCCTTGAAGGTCTATCCGCGGTGGAAAAAAATATACATTTTATTTTATAAAAGGATAAACAAAAAAAAGAAAACTTTTTTTAGAATATTTGAAAAAATAGAAAAATAAAAGATTTCTAAATAAAAATAGAGGTTTCAAGAACATTTTTCGGTGGTAGTCAAGAAAACGAAATGAGAGACAAGATAAAGAAATACTGATCGGGATGTAAAATCAAATAGACACACTCGTTCTTGGACGTATATTGTACAGATCATGAGCAAACAGTATTGATCAGGAGAATACAGAGGCAGACCGTTAGAGGGAAGATAAAAATTAAGATAGATGGATCAAGTTCAAAAAGATCTTAAGAATTCTGGAGAAGACAAAATAATTGAGAAAAATAGAGAAAAGTGGTGAAAGCTGGTTGACAAAGTAAAAAAAAACCTTTTGAGATTTAAGTGACAGCAGAAAAATATATTATTAATATTTGGCGGGAAAAAAACAAAAAGTACTCAAATAAATAAGGAATGATATTGCTGAACTTTCTCGACATTTGGGTAGAGTTTAAAATCTAATCCCTTCCTTCAGTGATAAAGAGTAAATAGCCTGTTAATAAATATAAAAAGTCTGTTTTTTATATATAAAAACATCTATAAAATTCTAATTTTTAGAGTGACATGATCTTATGAATATTTTTGACGAGAAGGTTTTGGTTAAAATGCCTAATTTATTTCAAGGTAGTATAATTTGTTTGATAATCGACAAACTACATAAAAGTAAAAGTTTCGTAAATTTTTATACAACATATAAAAATACGAGTAGATGATCTTCTATATACGTACAGCATTTCTTCTGCAATTCTCAAACTCTGTATCCAATTTTTTTTTTTTATTAATTTAATCTATTTTGTATAATAATAACTAGCAGACCCGACAATGCTTCGTTATTTCGAGATTTGAGTATAAATATAGATTTAATCAACACAATTGATAGTTTGGTAAAACAGTAACAAAATGAACATTCGGAACTTCACAAAATTTAACTGTTCCCTTTTACCAATTTCCATTTTTCCCTTTCATTTCCCCTTTTCCTTATTTTTATTTTCCCGTTTTCATTTTTACCGTGTTCCCTTTCCCCCTTTCCCTTTCCTTTTATCCACTTACCCCTTTACATTTCCTTCCCTAATTTATCTTTCCCTTATTTCACTTCCACCTTCCTCTTTCCCGTTTCCTTTTATTCTTTTTTCTCCTTTCCCCTTTCTATTTCCTTTTCCCAGTTTTCCCTTTTTTCTTTTTTCCATTTTCCCCTTCTTCCCTTTTACCTTTTTCGATTTTTCCCTTTCTCCCCTTTTCTCCGCGCGTAAATCGGTCCAGTAGTTTTTTAGCCTATAGCGAACACACATATCAGAAACATTGAATTGGAATCGTAAAATATTTAGTATAGAGTGTGTAGCTTTTACGTCCAACAGATAGCGCTGTTTTTCAAAAAAACATTTTTATACCTATCACAAGTTTGACATCTTAGGTATATAAATAGTAGGTATATAAAAACACGCGCGTATTCGAATGCAACGTTGTGTCAAAATTCAAAACAATCAGTGAAGAACTTTCAGAGATTTAAGATTTTGAACAAACGAACATTTACATTTTTATTTATATAGATAGTAACAATTAATCACACTCCTACAAACACTGTATAAAATTATAGAATTAATAATTTTTGACTGAACAGCTCCTGAAAAAAAAAAGGATCCCAAGACAGATTTTTCTCTTTGTGTGTGTGTATATATATATATATATATATATATATATATATACATATAACGGGTGTCCGAAGAAAAACCCGCTATTTAATTAATAATTTTAGAATAATAAATGTATGTGTTTATTATATAATAGTAAAAAGTCTGAAGGTTTTTGTTACCTCTTAATATTACTCAATACGAGCACCATTTAAAACACTGCAGTTGTCAAACCGATAGTTCACCTCATTCTACATTCTGGCAAAAATATTTGCAGGAACTGCTTCCACAGCTGTTTTATTATTTGTTACAGGTGGTCAAGTAACTGGATGTTTTCGTGGTAAATGATGTCTTTTATATAGCTCCATAAGAAGAAATTCATTGGCGTCAAATTGGGACTTCGCGGTGACGAAGCGATGGGAGATTTTCTGCCTATCCAGCCTTCTGAGAACCTGTCGTTGAGCGTAGTCTGGACAACTTCCGCATGATGAGGAAGATTCCATCCTGTTAGAAAATTAGGCCTCTTGTGTTTACAATCTGCGGAAACACAAAACTCTTTAACATGTCGGCTTACACTATCCCGTAAAAGTCTGCTTATGGGGAAAAAAATGGCCTAAAAATTCGATTATGCGTAATACCAGACATTCACTTTCAACAGTTGCTGTTGTTTGGATTCCACAGGTTTGTGTGGATATTTTGAGCGCGTACTCGACAATTATGACAATTTACGACTTCATGAACAGAAAATATTGCTTCATCAGGAAATAACATGCAATCTAGGTAGTTTTTATCAGTAGAAATTGAATCTAACATGTTTGTTACAAATTGGACTTTTTGCGACTTATCGTTAGGTTTAATTTCAAGGCGTAGCTGCAGTTTATAAACACAAAGTTTCAATCGCCTGCAAACAACATCATTGACAGTGTTTTTAGGAATTTTCGTTGATTAACAATATGAACTGAACGTTTTAGACTTCGTTGAAAAGAAAGTCGAATTCTTTCTGCGTTTTCAACACTTGTTTTAATCCAGTCTGATAAGTGACCTTTCAAAATGCTTCCAGGTTTCAAAAACTGTTCACATCATTTACTTCTGTAACTCGGAGAATTTCGCGATAGACTAGCATATAATTTATTTGTATGACAGTCACAGATTTTGTTATTGCGAATCAGTAGATGCACTGCATTCTTTCTTCTGACGACGACATAGTACTGAAGCCCGGGTTCATTACAGCTCAGCTTGTGCAACACTAACGCTACAACTATCTGATGGAGAATGTGTAAACTAAATTAAGTGTTGCTTCAAGATTACACGTAAAACATTATTGAATACTGCGAAATAAAAATTATATTCGTTCTTGAAACTCCGGATTTCTTTTTCGGACACCCGGTAATATAGACTGTTACCCGTTGACCGGGTAACAAGGAGACAGTGAGTGTCTATGACATATATACACTAGCCGGTCAGGGCTCGCTTCGCTCGCTCTTCCTGTCTAGCCAGTCGGACCGCCATTATGTGTTCGTTATCCTCACGGTTGTGTGATAGATTAAAGCATGAAAAGTTCCTCCAACGTTCCCCTAAGAAGAAGCTCTGATACGCTTCTGCTATAGACGAACATATCCCTTTTGGTTCCTTTTTCCACTACTACTTTAATAACGTATTTTTCGGGAAGTGGTGAAGATAGAGAGCTGAAAATCGGGTATGTTAAACATTGCACAGTCTATTAATTTACTTCGAAAAACAAAATCAGAAACATATTCGGTCGTCGTCCGAAAGGAAAAATTCACAACTTCATTCCCAAGGGAACTAGGAGCTCGATCTATGGCTTAAAAACCTTTTTTTCTGGGATAATACAAATGTATCCGGAAAGTTTTTTAAGTGATCAATCCGTTGGTTCTCGCGTGATGCTGTTGTAAATAGACGGAACCACCACAAACTTTCGCATTTATATATATATATATATATAAACATACAAACAAAAATTTATTATCAGAATTTTTGAAAATATGGCTAAAAATCTTGGAGAATGAAAAAATTCGAATAGTCATTTTCTGGCTGATAATATTTTCCATCTATTTTAACTGCTGTAACCGGGAAAGAAAATATTCTATTAAATTAAAATTATTTGATAATCATAAATAATTTTTAAAAAGGACTGCATGTTATTTAAATTTTAAAAGGGACCCGGACCCTTAACTGGATCGCGTATATTTTTTACTTGCTTTATTTTAACTCGCAATGTTTTTTCAATTTTTTTTCATGTTTGTCCTCAAATCTTGCATCCTTAATTTAATATACTTTCTGTCATTCCCTGTTGATGAAATTTTGCACAGTTACTAAAGTCGGGTGACAATACAATATTCAACCATTACTTTTGCAAACAACCCCTCGTAGGTGAGTAAATTAAGCATAAAAACTAAGGGTGTGAGTGTAAAAAAATTGAAAAATCTGCAAAACGGCTATGCGGGGGTTTTGGGGCTGTAGATGACAAATCCGATAGCCATTTGACGTAAAAAAATTACAAAAACTTGGGACGGGAGTTTTTGTGGTTTGAATTTGACATTTATTCATCACTCATATATATACACATATATAGGATGTTATCTTTTTTTTGAAATCCAAATTAACCTATAAAAATTTATATTATTTGCTAAAATATTAGGCCTTTTATTTTGAACAAATGACATTTTATTTTTTTTAATCGGTTAACAAATAGTCGAGGTATGCGAAAATTGGTGTTGTAATTTTGTGTTATAATTATTAGGTTTATTACTGTGAGAAAATTATTATTTAATTTGATATTAATTTACAATGCTAGAATTAACAATAAATAAAAACAATTAATATTTCATCGAATTGATCGTAAAGTGGAGGACATGAAAAAGATACATAATTACATCAATTTTCTGCAATAACTCTGCTATTTGTTGTTTTTTGTATTTGTTCAAAAATAAAATGTTATTTTGTTAAAAATAAAAGGCTTAATATTTTAGTAAATAGCATAAATTTTGATAAAACTAATATTTTTGGAGATATAACGGATTGAAAAATAAACATGGCCGCCATTTTGTAATTTGCAAAGGTATTTAAGCCCTGAATTTTTGCTAATTTTAAACTTTATTACCAAGACGCTTACCAAATATTAATGCGATTCATCTATCCGAACTTGAGATATAAATTTTTATATAAAAAATAATAAAATGGTGGACAGTGAGAGAACGAAGAAGAAACTGCCGCGATTTTCCCTAAGGATATTTTTTTGTTTAGTTTTACAAATAGAATCCGAAAAAGTATAGCCAGCCCATTATTTTAGAAACACTCTCTATATAAGTCCATGTGTATCGTTTACCGAAAAACCCTTTTAAGAATTCTTTCACGAATATTATTTTATACCTTAAATACAGTAATTCTGACAGTGTTAATTCGAAACCAGACCCGCATTAAGTCAAGGAACAGTATTGTAAAATCATCAGTGCAAATTCAAAATTGCGTAAATCAAATCGCATTAAACCAAGGGATTACTGTATATCAATTTTTGCATTCTAGAGAGCCTTAGATCGAAAGCTTTTCTCTATATTATTAAAAGTTATTAAAGTTTGTAAATTATATGAAGTTTTTCTCTATATTAGTTTTCTTATTCCTTTCATATCCTAGTTTTCTCGTCTTATTACTTTTTCAAACGGCTTTTTCGTATTATTAACATTTTTTCCCAGTTACCGAAAGAATTGTTAAAAAAAAATAATGAATGTTAAATAAAATAATTTTTTTTAAATAAAAACAACAAAAACCATTTCAAAACATTTAACTGCATTAATAAAAACTTTTTCATTCCTTTAAATTTCAACTTTTTAAAGTAGGAAATGAATCTTCAAGGGTCAGTTAATCGTTTCTTTTAATTAATCGCAGAATTCTAGAAGTAGAAATTAAAAAATATATATTTGTTTTCACTGCAGCTTGTTTTAATCGATATCCATATTTAGTTAAAAATAAAACTAAACTTTTTAAATTAAATTGTAAAATTGACGTCAAAAAACTACCACGAAAAGCAAAAAAAAAGAACCATATTTCTTAATTAATTTTTCTTTAAATTTCAACATTTTGAAGTCTATTTAAATTATTGACTGTTTTTTTTTTTAATTTGATAAATGGAATCTTAAGAAAGTTGAATTATTTTTTATATCTTAATGCGTTTTTAAGTCTGTTTTATTTCTTTTTTTTTATTTAAAAAATTTATTTTATATATCAACAGTTATTGCGAAGTGTTGTTGAGTGGTTTTTCTAATATTATATTTTTAAGAATGTTAGAATTTCTTAAAATTCAACAAAAAGTTTTTAAGTAGCTGACCTAGAGTACTTTTGCCGACCTCCATGGCTGAGTGGTAGTGTCTCAGCCTTTCATTCGGAGGTCCCGGATTCGAATCGCCTGAACAGGTATAGCATTTTCATATGCTACAAAATTCGTCTATCATAAAGTGACTGTAATTGGGAATAAGCCTGTTGTTGCTTTGAAATATATTTTAGGTTATTATGGCTCATTTTTATTCTTGCGGTAAATTTGAGTAAAATAAGCAACAATACCATGTGCATTCAACAATGATTTTTTCGTTGTCGATACTACTGTATTGTTCAAAAGAAGGAAAATGTTTTCAAAGAGAAAGATACCGGTAAAGAGAGGACAATGACAGTTTCATTTCAGGTAAAAGAGTTATATTTGCAGTTCACTAAAATTATTTATATACATTTTTTTAGCTACACGAACAGGTAACAAACAGGTGAGTTGATAAAGAATTGCCAATTCCTTATGGCGGGGAATTCTGTCTCAGTTTATATTTATTGGGGAACGTATTCCCAATAGGAATGTCCTTTAATAAATGACATGTGTAAAAATTGAACAAAGAATTATATGTTAAGGATTTTGTCTGGGTAGATTCTTAAAAATTTTACCATTCCTTTATTTTTTGTCATAATTCGTAAAACCAAAGTAAATCTTGGAGAGAAGTCCAATCACTTATTTATACATATATTTTAATTCAAAAGGAAGTAATGTTTTTTATATTAAACAAAAATTATTATGCAGCTATGGGTTTATTTAATAAAACTGATCAATTATTATTAATATCAATTTCAACTATTTTTATCACTTAAATAATCTTATAATTAAAATATCGATTATTTTAACTTCTGATGAAGTGATCGGTTCACTGACTTAACCTTTTTGAAAAAGGGGCATACAATGTAAGGTTTACGAAGACACAATACTTTAATTTTGTAACTGAAACATAAAAGTAATATCATAAAAACATTTACAAAAACTTTACGACATGCGGGTTGTCAACGTTGTACAGATGAGTACTTAATCTATTTAATCTATTCATTCTACCGGGTGATTCACAACTCTAAATCATATAAAAATTTATAGAGATAACTTACAGATTCGGTTGAAGTCTCATTTCATAGCAAAACACATCAAGTTTTGACTCAGGCATCATTACCGAATTCGGCCACCAGCGCTATCACCAGTGTTGTTAAAAATTGATTCATTTACTGGGGCAGAACGTGCTCGTTATGTGTTTCTGTTTCACGATTTGCAGTCAGCAAATGTAGTTTAAAGTAATTCTCGTAGAGTACAGTAGGGAGCCTCCTAGTAAGTAAACAATTTACTCTTAGCCAAAACTTTGTTGAGACAGGTTGTTCTTCCAGACAGAACGGCCCGTTCTTCTTCCAGGAGGCAACCGGAAATGGTATCGTTTATCTGTGGACATGCTTAAAAATTTTCTACTTTCTCAATTAGACGGTGATGTCCAAGATGGACGCCATTACTATCAGCAAGATGGAGCACCACCTCACTAACGCGTAGAAGTCCGAGATTTTCTTGATGTTCGATTCCCACGTCAGTGGATTGGTCATGAAAGTCTAATTGCATGACCATCTTGCTCCCAGATTTGACCACGCTAGATTTTTTTCTTGTAAGGTTTCATTAAAGATTGGGTTTATGTTTTGTCTGCTGATCTTGTTAAACTAAAACTTCGAATTAACGCCGCAGTTGCAGAGGTAAAGCCAGACTTACTGGTTACAATCTGGAATGAAATCGACTTCAGGTGAGATGAACTCGAATGTCACATTATAAATGAAAGCCTTATCGAACCAAAATTGGGTGAAAAACTTGATGTGTTTTTCTATGAAATAAGATCTCAACCGAATTTGTAATTATCTCAATAAATTTTTACGTTCTTTTAAAATAGTGAAATCCTTTCTGAATTACCTGGCGTATTAAATTTTATTTTATGTTTTTTTTTATCTATTCCTTCGCGTCATACTAGACTTATTTTACCTCTAGCTATCTAAATCTCTTCTTCCTTTCATTTTGTCTATAACGCCATGTTAGAAATGAGGATCCATCTTCATCCATCCTGATTAAATAACCAAACCATTTTTCATAGATTTGAAATATTTTATAAAAAAAATATATAGTTCTATCTATCTTAATTTGTTTCTTTTTTTTAGTCTGTTTTTCTAAACTCTTTAACTGACTCCAGTTACTTTATTTAGGTATGTGGAAATGTAATTTTCTTTCTTTTCCCTCGTATAGCAGAACAGTAATAATTTTTTTTGTTATCAGTCAGTTGACTGGCTATTTTATAATCCGTTTTTTCTGTGATAATTTGTCTAACTTTAATGTATTTATTACATCTTACATTCTAAACTATCTATTTCATGTATTTCAATCATTGTCTACCACTACACGTTTTATTTTCCTCACATTTACTTATCAAATTAATTAAGCCTAGTAATATTATTCAGTGCACTAATCTACAGTTCATCTTTAGCAAAATTGTTGAGCAAAAGTTTCCTGTTTCCTATATATTTTAAGACTTTTCAGTTCAAATTTTATCGATATTCGCTTAATTTTTAATCTTT
Organism: Lycorma delicatula; assembly: GCF_047948215.1. Classification (NCBI taxonomy): domain Eukaryota; kingdom Metazoa; phylum Arthropoda; class Insecta; order Hemiptera; family Fulgoridae; genus Lycorma; species Lycorma delicatula. Next base: position 71,670,403 of record NC_134460.1, read on the forward strand.
CCAACTTCTACCAGTCATATAAGTGGCTATATTTTATCTCTACCTTCTAAAAGTAAACTGAGGCAAAATAACCCTTGCTGTTTCAGAAACCGAACGGTGACCTTCCCATACATTTACCATTCGTTCGATTCGAAAACTGTTCTAATTAAGTATTTTCCAACTAGTAAACACGAAACTAACCCACCGGATTGGTCTAGTGGTGAACGCGTCTTCCCAAATTAGATGATTTGGAAGTCAAGAGTTCCAGCGTTCAAGTCCTAGTAAAGTCAGTTATTTTTACACGGATTTGAATAATAGATGGTGGATACCGGTATTCTTTGGTGGTTGGACAATTACGTCTACAATACAACCTACGTCTAAAAATTACAATACAAATAAATTACGTCTACAAATTACAATACGTCTCAGGAATGGTCGAACTGAGACTGTACAAGACTACACTTCATTTACTCATACATATCATCCTCATTCATTCTCTGAAGTATTATCTGAACGGTAATTACCGAAGAAACAGGAAAAAGATAAAGTAAGCATGAAACTGGTTGGTTAGACTTAAGGTTTGTTAATCGAACAAGTAAAATCGAATAAGATTAAGGGTAGTTTTATTTTTTTGATTTTTGGCGTATTGTCTTATTAAGAATAATTACTAATAAATTTATTGTTATTACTGATTTAATATAATAACATTAATTAAGTTACGATTATTGGCATAAGCAATTCTGAATTGATATCATAAATTTATCTGTTGTATGAAAAAAAATGGCAACACTGTTGATGAATTTTCTGGAAATTGTATCATAGAACTGAAAATTTAACCCTCCTTCATGTTGAAATAGAAAACCATTACTATCCTTAACGACCTTAAATGCTTTCTTAACAAACAAAAGACACAGAAAAAACACATACAAACATATATATAATTATTTGGAAAATAAGAAAAGCAATGTATAAAGATCTCGTAAATTAAATTTTGTGAAAAGATATTACGCTTTAAGGTATTATAAAAAGTTATTACAAAAAAATTAATATAATATTTTGGAAAAATAACCCGAATTATTTTCAGTATTGTTCTATTAATCGAATTTAAAATCTTGGAAAAGGTTTAAAAACCAACGGATTAATTTTACTAATGAAAATATATCAATTAAGATTTTTAAATTTTTTATCCAAATAAAAATATATGAATAAAAAACGAATCTGAGTTGAATTATTGTCTATTTTAAAGATTGTTAAAGATATAGTAGCTTTTAGCTCATTTATTTACAGATGATTACGACAGTATTCATAAAAAAAGTAAATATCTCTTCTATCCATAAAAAAACTATAAATTACGGGAAAAATACAGAAATAAATATAATTTACTTTAATTATAAATTATAGGTGTTAAGTCAAAATACATACAAATTTTTTTATTCGATAATTTTTTTCTCAAACGAATGGCATAAAACCATAAATTTAGATCGAGTTCCCCACGGCTTCAGAAACAAGTACACTTTTTTCTGTCCATATGTCAGGACATTAATACTACAGTTGTCATACAGTGACGTTATTTTACGTTGAAAACTGGGCATTTGTCTTTTTTCCCCTAAGCAATTGTCGCTAGGTAAGTGATGAATGAATTTTTACAAAATGCGAATAAAAATATTACGCGATGAAACATGCATCAAGCAAATTAAAATATAAAAAGCAGTGTACATAATTAAAATAATATATTAACTTATAAAAAACATGAATTATTTAAAATATTAATCGTTGCCAAAAAGAGTAAATAAATGATAAAAAAACAAAACTGTAAATATTGGGCTTATTAAAAGTGTTTATGATGAAAATATAAATAAAACCACCTTTAAAAATATTTACACTTTTCTGATTCTTCCATAAATTTAAAATTTTTGAAATTGACATAAAAATAAATTTACCAACCGTTAATTTAGTGATGATTTCAAAATACTGAGGTTTAAAGAAGAAAAACTAAAAAAGTATCATTACTTCTTCGTAAGTAAATCTTAATAATTTTTAATATTATATTATTTTTCTTAAGTTATTTATTTGACTTCTTTTTTTAACTCATGTAACTACAAACAACGGCTGGTTATATTTGAAAAAAATATAAGATAGAAACATAAGATGAGAAACTTACACCTTAATTTAAATAATAAAATGAAGGCAAAGACAGTGTAAAGATACTCCTACCAACAGTGTAAATTAATACTTTTTGGAATGTGAGTTAGCGTTATTTTTCAACTAAATTTTGTTTGGAAATAATTTAAATTTGAAAATAAAGGTCGAAAGTATAATTTTTATTTGCTTATGCAAGGAAATATTGCAATCGCGAAAAATTTCCGTTTTCCTGATTTCAGCGGAAATATCCATTTTGACCAACCCTGAATCCATTGTGACTAGTCTCGGCGTGACGTCTGTACGTCGCGTATGTATGTCGCATAACTCAAAAACGATTAGCCATACGATGTTGAAATTTTGGATTTAGGACTGTTGTAATATCTAGTTATGCACCTCCCCTTTCGATTGCAATTGACTAGACCAAAAGTGTACAAAAAAGCCCAAAATTAAAAAAATCTGGATTTTTTATTTTTTCAAAACTGCAGTAATAAGCCTTAATTGAGAGCTTTTCAACGATATATCGTAAGTGGTAATTATTTTTATTGGTTCCAGAGTTATAGCCCAATAAAAGTTTAATTAATGAAATATTTGGATCTTCTAAAGGGAAGGCACATCGCTTTGAATCGGACTTCATCTCCTCTTTTTTTAATTTAAATATATTGATTTATTATTAATAATTATTAACCTCTGTTTGTAAAAAAAATTACAATAAATAATACTTCAATGACAACAAAAAATAAGAAAAAAAATATATGAAAAAGAAATAAAAAAATATGTAATAAAAAATACATGTAATTTAATAGTGTAAAAGGGTCATTTGGTATCCACATTGGATTTTTTGTTTAAAAATCTTCCATTTATTTTACTTAAGAAAATTCTTATTACTGGATTAAAACTTCAAACTTTCTCCGCAAGATAATAAAAGTAACAACAAATTTAGACCGTTTGATGAAGTAATGCTTAAACATAAATGAAAAAAGAAATATATATCATTTATTTATTTTCAAAAAAAAAGTGTTTCTTTCTCTAAATCTTAGATCAGGACCAAAGTTTTGGGTCACGACTGCAATAAAAAATAAATAAAATTAATAAAAAAAGAACGCAAAGAAATTTATTTTTTAATTTAAATTTTTGAAACTCAAGTTTTTGTAATCAAGTAATTTAAGTTTTTGGGTAGATCATAATATTGACTAAAACATATTTTTAATTTAAACCCCCAAAATCATTCGAAATCTTCAAAAGATGTATTGCACGTTATTTAAACTTATCAAAATATTTAAAAAATCAAATTTCAACATTTTACTGTTTTTCATAAGATACACCAGATAAAACTGATGTATTCTTTGCTATTTACTATTTAATTTCACTTTTTCCAGGAGCCTTATACGACGTATATTTTGAAGAGGTTTAAATTTTTGATGATAGTAGTTATTCTATTTACCGACCGATTTGGTTGAAATTTCTAATCAATATTAAAAAAAAAAATGCAAAAAACGGAATTTTTTCATTGCATATCAACAAATCAATAACCGTTCAAAATAAAATTCAAATTGTTAATAGATGTTTATTTTACGGTGACGCAACCCTCACACACTAAATTGAAGTTAAAAGATCGGGCATCAATAGCTATGATCATTATCCCGGTGGAAGTTGTTTACGAATGAAAAGCTGTCACGCGTGACCGGGGGATTCGAACCCGGGACCTCGACGCGAAATGCCGAACGCTGACTACTCACTCACGGAGGTGGACGAAATTTTTTTTAATTAACTAAAATTATTTAAAAATGGATTATTTTTGAATTAATTATAAAATTAAAAGTCAAGATAATCGAAAATCCGTCTGCATCTACACATAATCTAATACAAATACATCTAACAAATAATAAAAAAAATGATTTTATGTAGTTTAGCTAATCACCGTGACTAGGTTGTCATGTCTCAGTCTTTCAAGATCCTGGGTTCGAATCCTGGACAGGTATGAATTTTTCATACGTCATACAATTTGAACACATCATGATGTACTATAGTAAAGCATCATGATGCTTTTATAGTAAATTAATTATCTAAAAATAAAATAAGTATTTGAAAACTAGTTTCATTTTAAAATGACATCATTTGTTTATTTCTACCACAAAAGACTGAAATTTTATAATTTTTTACTTATTACCCATAATTTTAAGAATAGTTTACCAAAATTCCATTTGACTTCCTCGAACGCTTTCGGCTATTCTGCCATCATCAGAAGGAATTTATAATTTACAATTAAGATATATAAAATTCACATAATAAAGTTAAATACATAATTGATCGTCATTTTGTAATGTTAGAGTCATAATTAAAAGTAACCACGACCGTTTTCCAAGAGTATCACAATTGTTATCTTAATTTTTTACTTTTTTTACTTTACAAAAACTTAATTTTTTATTTATATTGATCTCCAAAAGAAATTTCAGCCGAATAGGTACGTAAAAAAAAATTAAAGACAATCAAAAACATAAATATCATTATAATACTACAAACTACAAAAAAATTGTATTATACATAATTTCCTTATTAATTATAAGAACAAAGAGTTTACCTGCTAGTGTGATTTAACCATAAATTATATATTACGTCTTAAATACCTTTCTATTTTGCTTACCTAACCAACTTTCAATAGTCTATTATAATAACAGATTTTAAACGCTTTTGTTCTTTCGTCGATAAGGAACTTTATTTTATTAAAATATGTTTGATTCACTGAATGTATGTCTCACATAAATACATTTCTGGGTAGATAATACTACATAAAATACTTAAGATTAAGATGTATGTGTTTATGGACGTATACATACAGCGTAAATGTACACCTAAATTTATTTACACTAATAATGTAAAGGAGTCAGTAGTTAATTTATAACTAATAATTCACTTCTTTTTATTGGTTAAACCAGATAAATATAAGCTAAAAAACAGACTTATTTTTTTGGCTATGCATACTTTATACCAGTTACATAATTTTTTTTTCATGATGATTCAAGATTTGAAATTCACGTTGTATAATAATTTTCACCAAAATATAGATTAAATAATTTTAATTTGCGAAGTTACTCAGCAAGATAAAAAAACGGAAGTAATAGAAAAAAAGGAAAATAGTTATTAGTTAAAGAAGGAAATACAAAAGAAACAATATAAAAATGAAACTGAACTGTATACTTAAAGAACATGAATGACTGAAAAAAAAATCATAGCAGAAGTACAGACAAAAATAACTACTTCACCATCTAGATCTATCTCCAAACTGGCTTCGGTAGTTCAATTTTTCTTTTTTTTAATATAATTTTTTTTTTTTAATGGATAGATGGATGTAGCCTATTACCATTGATTTTCAACTTGCATGTATACTCGAAGAAGAAGTAATTCAGGAACCGAAAGACAAGAGAATATTGTAACTATCCCAAGGAAAAAAAATTAAAATCTCGGGTATAAAAAAAATATCGCGGTTTTAATTTGTTATAATATCTCTATATTTGTTATAATAGTGATGTACAGTGTTGATTTAAAGCTAGAAACAAAGAACAGGGAGAGTTGTAACTGCATGCATAGCTTAGATTGATTCCCTCCTTTCCGCTTGACAGCACCACTAGTAAAGACAGTAATTCCTGAACAGAAAGCCTTCCGAATTTTGAAGTTTGCTAAATGTGAATCTGTGGTTACAATTCGCCGTGCGTTCCGTAGATAGTTTATCCTCCAAGTAGTATTCAAGTTTCCAAGTTCATCCAAGTTTCGTAGTTTGTGATCCTCTGAGTGACAATAACATTCGTCGATTACATAGTTTGAAATGACTAGATGTCTATGTAAAGGGGAGAGTACAGAACGACAAAGAGTGTCAGAAAAAAATGTTGAACTTATCAGAGAAACATTCCCTGACAAGAATTTGTTAGGAAGACAGCCGCCGGTGATGAACAGTGTGGTACGATTTAAAAAAAAAAAAAAACGCTTATACAGAGTATCCCACGAAGAAACTGTCAGGACATGTTCTATTGGTGAAAGTAATGAAAAAAGTTCACATAAAATAAGTGTGGAAACGCCTTGTTTTCGAGTTACGGCGAGTGAAAAAGTTCACCCGGTTTCAGCTCTTCTAATAAAAAGGAGCCTTACTGTAATTTTTCCGACACAAATTAAAGTGTATAATTGGTAATTTCTTATGTAATTTCATCTGATAAATAGAATAAAATAGGTCCCAGAACTGTAACTTCAGTAATTTTTAATACATCCGAAGTAAAACACAGAACTCAGTGTCGAAAAACAAGTTTTTTTTAGCTTTGTTGAATGACTAATAAATGCGGGAGATTTAATAAAAAAACCTTGTAGAGAATTTAATTCTGAAAACTTTAATGTAATTACAGCAAATAAAAAATAAATCAAAATGTTTAAAATTGGTTTTTAAAAAAAGTAAAACACGAAAAATAGACAGAAAATCGTATTCTTTCTGTAAGTAATAAACATTATTTAAAAAAAAAAAAAAAAAAAACGCTAATTACTGAAAATAAAAAGAAATTTGTAAAAGAAATACAAAATTTATAAAACAAAATTTTATCTGTGTATATTCAATAATTTACAGGTAAAACGAAATAATTACGTAAAACATTAATTAAAATGTCTGTTACGTTAGAAATATTTAAAAACATTTTATTGTAAAGGTTGGCAATATTAGCAGTTGGTCAACAATGAAAACGTGTTTAGTAACCAGTCAATATTTTACCTTACTAGAAAAATTAGGCAGGACACGTATCTGGGGGTTACAAAATCTCCATGAATTCTTAAAATGCGAAAGGGACTCTCCAAATCCTGGGTTGAATGACGTTTTCTAACTCTAGATCGTTCGGCATGTCCAGACGGGAGGGCTACTGCATCTTGATAAAGCTAGTGGGACCCCGATGGGAGGCCCTAGGAGAGGGCAAGACAGCGGGGCAGACGACTGCCACGACACCCTGAAGTGATTGTATTAAAGCTTAACGGCGAGGACCGGTCGGTCACTTTGGGGGTGTTAAAAAAAGGATAAAAAAAAACAAAGATCGATCGGCATGAACTCGATGACAAAGCTTGTTTGTGCTGACTTCCAAGGTCACCCGATTAGACCTCATGTGTTGTAAGATATTAAATAGCTTTAAAAATCCAATATTGGTTTTTGTACACCCTATATTAAGATTGACTGCTCAGTGACATTGTTCTTTTGACGAAAATAAAAAATCAATTACAGGAAATTTTGGATGACATTAATTTATTGCTAGGAGATAAATTAATTTTAAAATAAAGTTTCATAGAAAGAAGTTTAATAATGAAAAATATGATCGATAAACGAATACATCAGAAGTGGGAAAAGTTTGCTATTTAGTAAATAAAGCTACAAAAAATTTGTAATTTTTCTTTTATTCAGAAAATAATTTATTAATTAAACCTAAATCTAAGCATTACACAATTTTTTTTTTAAATTATTTGTTTGGAATGTAGAGTTTGTGCTAGCTAAAGACGTAGAAAGCTAAAGTAAAAGCAAAACTAAAAAATACATTTGAAACATACTGTTATACAGAGAGTTTAAAAATTAGGTGGGTTGATAAAATACGAAATAAACAAAATTTAAGAGGAATGAAAATGGAAAGAAGTATTTTGGCAGAATCTTTTAAAATGGTGAACTACGTTGGTAGGTTATACATATTAAAACAAACAGGTTTGGTTAATTCGTAATGTAGGAATATGTAGAGGACAAATATTACAGCAAAATACAACGATTAGAATTTAAAAACCATCTTACTGAGGACGTAGAATGTAATAATCATGTTAAACTTAAAAATTACATCGAACAAAAAAAAAATAAAGAGTAATATAAAATCAGTCAAATGTCTGATGAAAAAAAAAAAACAACAAAAAACTACGAATAAAACAATTTGTATAAATTTAAGGAATTATTTTTATTTGATGAAATGAAGTAGTTTAATATTTTGAAAGATATGTAACGCAATATGTTACGTCGTGCAACATGCTGCGCCAACTGTGTCTCTCTACAGATGGCTTGTTATGTTGGCGTGAATTTATCCTTCAACTTACCGACCTGAAAGAATTAACTTACTTGGTCTAAAATTAAGACAAAATTCCACGTAAAATATACCGTATTTCCTTACGTAATTCACGCACAATTTTTAAACAATATTTTTTTTTTTTAATTATCAAAGCCAAACAAATATCACTGATTATCATACTTTCTCACTGTTATCATGTTTTTTGGTTTCATTATAAATCTATATAGAATTGTTTTTTCACATATATCACGCGCCTACTTTTAGATAAAAAAATGTTGGTCAAAAACGTACATACCATATTTACACGAGTAAATATGGTATTTTATAATGGTATTTATCGGAACAACATTTCATTACTATATTTTTAATTTTAATGAAGTTTAACTCTCTTTAAAATTTTGGTCTAATCTATGAGCTGTCCCCAAAAAATAATATTTTTTATAAATATATATATATATATTAAAATCTACACTATTTCATTACTAATTTTTAGTTATCATAAACTAAAGGATTTTAGTATTTAAAAATTAAATTCGCCATTTAAAATACAATTTAGATTAATATATTAAAAATTTAATGGAACGTAAATGTTCTATTTTAATAATATTAAATTACCAATAATAGATTTTCCTCAAGAGCTATTACAGGTACAGTAATGAATTTATTTTATCGTAGATTTTTAGTGTAGTTTTAAATCAACTTGACTGAATTAAAATCTCAGCACGGTTAAAAATAACCAAAAAAAATTACAAGTGATTTTTTCAAACAAAATAGTATAGTTTAATGCAATAAATCTGAAGTTTATATTGAAATAATCTAATTGATATGATGTTAAAAATGTAAACTTATCTGAATTAATAATGCCATTACTTTGTTATAAATATTTTATTTACGTATTGTAGTTCTAATAAACCTCAGCAATTAGGAGAAAGTTCTCGATTAGGCCGGTTTTTTATTTGCTATACTTAAGCCTTACACAAGACCAAATATACCAATTTTGTTGATTTATTGTATTTTTATTTTTTACTTTGTAAATCCCTCTGACAGTTCCGTGCTTTCTTCCATACATTCTTAACTCAATTAAAAAAATTTTTAACGAAAAAATACACGGGCATATAGACAAGTTGAAAATATTTTTTATTTGTTAGCCAAAAAATAAATAAATAGATAAATATAAATAAACATATATTTAAATTTTAAATGTAGGGGATTGATTTTAAAAAAAAAAGTTTTTATTATTTATACGTGTATTGTAGGCAAAAAATTTGCTTTTAATAAAGTTTTTCTCTAAAATGCCTTTGAAGAAAATCAAAATAATATCCAGAAGTCTTTTATTGAAATTAATTTTACGTTAGCGGTAAAAATATTAATTGAAAAAATGCTACATATCTCTCCCATTATAGACAGCATTAAATCACGTGCGGTAACAGTTACCAATACAGTTTTTCTACAACACTTTACTTCATTTTTTCAAGAAGCAGGTTTTTCGCAAAACGTCTTTTGCGTTTTTTTTTTGTATGTATTCTTTTTTCCATACACACATCATTTTACAGTAGACCTTTGTCTTTTGTTTCTGTTTAGCCTCAGGAATCATCGTAAAACATTACTTCAGAGGATGAATGAAGATGATATGTATGAATGTAAATGAAGTGTAGTCTTGTACAGTTACAGGGTCAACCACTCCTGAGATGTGTGATTAATTGAAACCCAACCACCAAAGAATCCGTGTAAAAGTAACTGCCTTTATTAGGATTTGAATCTTTAAACTCTCGACTTAGATATCAGCTGATTTGTGATTATATAGTAGGCCTTCTATATTAAATAACATCTATATTAAATAAAACCAAATGTTTAATAAGATAAACTTGTAACAAGTGATAAAATTAAACATTTTTAAAAAACCCATGAAGCTGTTTTAAAGAAACATATCTACTGCAGTATATCCTTGGCGGCTTACAACCGTAAAACTAATCTAAAAACCTGATTTGAGATGATACCTATGTAGTGCAAAACACCGCATCAAAATCGACTCAGCCGTTTTAGAGAAACACATTTACTGCAGCCTCACTGGTGGCCTATAATCGTAAAATATGTCTAAGAATCTGCTGCAAAGTGATAACTGTATAAGCAAAAAATACATCAAAATCGGTTCAGTAGTTTTTGAAGAAAATTGTAACAGACACACACACACACACACACACAAAACCTCTTACCCCGAACGCGTATACCGTCTTCGTTCCGTCTTGGGTAAAAGAGTAATAAAACCGATTTCAAAAAATACACTTTTTTATTTATTTATTTTTTAACATTTCCGGAGTGACCGGTACAACCTTAAAGCACTACCTCGATCGCTCCGGAGTGTCGTGGCAGCAGATTGCCCCACTCTTACTTGCCCCTCCCCCACAGGCCCTTTCTGGGTCTCCGCTGGATCATACGAATAATCCAACTTTCGCTTCTGGATAGTCGAGATGCCCCTGCCCAGGAGAGCTGCCCTTCCCGGCCCTAACCTACTAGGTTCCAGGCATGCATTTCGCATGTCCTCTCAACACGCCCTGTCATATCATCAGGGTCCTCCGTGCCATCATCGGAAGCATCCCGAATTCCCCGCTCTTGCATGCGGGCGAGCCAAGGTGTTCTAGGGAAGACTAAAAATGCACTTGAAACAAAATATTATGACTTCCCAGTTCTTATGTTTTTAATTTCAACTTCTAGAACTTGGTGGCAAATTATGGGTTAAATTATTGTAGTTGTTTCTTCTAAATTTGGTGTACATTAAAAAACTATACAATTTAGCACTATTTAAGTTTTTTTAATTTTTTCATTGTCTATTTTTTTAATTCCATTAGGCTTATCGGTTCTTATTACAATTAAAAGTAAAAATCTTTCCTTAATAGGTAGTTTGAAAGAATAAATAAATTATTATTATTATGAATATATTTATTTAACATAAAAGAAAAATGTTGTACATAAATTAACACTAATAATAACAATGGAAAAATGAAATAACAAAATAACTAAAAAAAAGACAAAAAGAAAGTTCCATACAAAAATATATTCTTTTAAACAGAACAAATGTCCGTTATGTTTTTTTTTATACTATCAAAGTTTTGCAAACAGCAAGAGAAAACTTTCTTAGCTTTGATATAAAGACAAAAATATTCTTTACACGTTCAGTAAGGAAAACTATTTCATAAAAGCATGTTCTCTTTTTCCATACCGTAGTGTGTTTTTTCTTTAAAATTTTTCTCTAGAAAAAGAAGTGAGAGGGAGGTAAAAAAGCAGTTATTTTAAGAGGTTGAGGGGGAGGAAGTAGAAGCCTATTGTATGAAGAATGCGCCCGTCTCGACCTTTACTGCTAGTATATTTTACACCAATGGTTTCTCGCAGCTCGATAACGCGTAAAATTTCGTATCTTCAGTTCGGAAATAGTGTGTCACATTTTTGTCGATTGTATTTCTATAGGGATGAAATTATTTACTAGAATAAATGGTATATAAAAAAAGAGGAGAAAACATAAATAAGTCTTGAAAAGTTTTTATATATATATATATATAATGTTTTGTATTTTACCAGCTTTAACAAGATTTATTTCAAAATACAGAAACAAACACTCACATTTTCCTTTTTATTTTATATTTTGTTTCAGTAAAAATATAAACACAAAAATAGTTTGTTTCTCATTGTGTAATGTAAAACGAAGACAACGAAACTTTTTTAAAAATTATTTTAATAGTTTTTATATTATTATCTTGTCATAAAATAATTAAAATTTAATTTAATATCAATAAATTTTATAACATATTCTAGGTTATATTGGGGAATTATATTCCCCAAATATATGAGAATGAAAAAAAGGACGAATCTATTTTAATTTCTTTAGCAATGGATTCAATGTTTCGTCAATTTTTATTCATTGAATTAATTCGAAGATATGCTAAAAATTAATCCCAAAAATTCAACTATAAAACAGAAAAAAATTTAATTTAAAAACCCTAGTCCAAAAATAGGCAAAATAATAATATATATTGAAATTTTTCAACGGTGGTTGAAAAAGAATTTTTTCAAAATTTATCATTTTTAAATCGAGCTAATAACTACACAAAACTCAAAATTCTACTTTTTTATTCATTATTATAACAACTTTTTTTTTCTTTTTTGTTTGTTTTACCTTCGGGTCCGCAGTCAAGCAATTCATTCCGCAGAGGATGAGATATGAATGTGTTGTAGCGTGTGTGAAAAATGCCATGCCTGACCGGAATTCGAACCCAGGACCTCCGGGTGAAAGGCCGAGACGCTACCACTCGCGCCACGGAGGCCGACATTATTATAAAAACCTAAAATTAAATAATTATCCATATCTGTTCTTATTGCGATTTAATGATTTTAGAGATTAAATGAAATAAATTTCTAGAAAAACAAAGAAAACATGCATATTATTTCCCACTTAAGAATAAAAGAGGGAAATATGTTTGTGTATTTTAGCACAATACAGCTACGTTTTTAACTATATCAAACCTATACTGATTTTCATGAAATAGCTATAAAACGATTCGTCTAAATTATACATATGATACTGTCGTATAAAAGATTTATTAAAATAAAATGGTGGAAAGTAGACGTCATTTTCTTCAATCCAAAAAATCAAAGTTGTTTTAGATTTATCAATCGGATTAAGAGATAAAAATACTAAAAAAGCGTATTAAAAATATACCTATTTTGTTGCTTTCAAAGTAAAGCAATTTTGACAAACTTAAGTTAAAAAAAGAAATTTAAAATTAGAGAATAAATGATAAATTTCATTGCGAAATATGAGATCTTATAATTCGACCAGTTGAGTTTGAGAATCAAAACCATCTTTTCGATTATCTCAAATTCTTTACAGATATATTATATGTCACATAATTTGGAAAAAAGTTTTCTCTCTGATGTTTATTATTTATTTAAAATACTGAGTATTCGAAGAAACGAAAAAAGTTTCTCTTTCAACTTCTGAATCACTTTTTGTAGAATAACATGTTATTACTTCATGTTTTGTAAATTTATTTATGTATTTTCTTATATATAAACCAGATGGAAAAGTAAGGAGAGGAAGACCGAGAAAGAGAGTTGGTTGAATGGTTTGAAGGATGATTTAAGAGGGACGGGTATGAGGAGATGAAGGAGGGTTGCTGAGGGTCGAGTTATTTAGAAGAATGTAGAGTGAGCTCCATGGACTGTTGCACCGACCAGTAAATATGTATGTGTGTATATATATACACACATACATATTGAGAGAGAGAGAGAGAGATTGAGCGAGAGAGAGAGAGAGTATCCTGGGAGGTATTGGCTAAACTTAAAAGACTGATTTAATGTCAAACAAAAAAGGTTCATATGGACAAATATCTATCTTGCTTCATTTTCCCTACACCATTTTGTATTCTTTAAATGACAATATACATCTTAAGAACGGATTAGATATTTTAATGAAGTTTTTTTGTATATGTATCCAACAAAAACATTTTCTATAATATAAATACGTTTGAAATTTTTACTTTTAAATATTAAAAAATGGCGGCCATTAAATTTATTAATCATTAATAGCTCCGTAAATATTAGTTTTATCCAATTATAATTTATTAGCAAAATTTTAAGCCTTTTATTATGAATAAAATGCTACTCTATTTGTTCATATCAGTTGATAACCTGATATATAGTAAAATTATTAGAACGGATCGAAAAGTTATTTATTCTGATAATTTTGTTCGTTTTCACTTCTTTCAGTAATGAATTAAAAATAATACATAATAATTTCTGTTATTATTAATTATTTAGAAAAAATATCTTGATCTTTCCTTTATTTTTATAATATACATTTATACAATTTATTTTTTATTTTAGTTTAAAATAATGATAATATCCTTTAAGTTTGTCAAGAAGGAAGTGAATTTTAGTAACCAAATTGCTTTTTTAACATTATCAGTAAATTTCTTTAAGTATGTTCAGATTATACAGTACTCTACAGTTAACAATTACGTAAAGAAAATTAATTTTTTATTGCTGTTTTTTATTTTATTACTTTTTTTACCGTTATTTTCTTTTTTTAATGAAGAAAACATAGTAGTTCATAGTTATAAGTTTATAAATAATAAAAAAAGTCTTATTTTATAAAGAAATGAAAAATTGTATAGTAATAAATCAAAAGAAAGAAAGTATCTAAACTTAATATAGTAGAAAAGATTGAAATCATTAAGGACGTGACAACTTTAGTTTGAAAGAAGTTAAGTGGATGAATAGAGTGAAATTCATATGGAGTCAAGAACGAAAAGAAAGTATAGCGAAGTGAACATGAAGACAACCAATATAAAGTTTGAAAACTGTTGAAAATAAACTCAGACTGGGCGTCGCAGTATCCTAGTGTAACAAGAGAAAAAGAAGAAACTGAGGAAAGAAAAGTTGTGAAAAAGAGACAACTTATCTTCCGGTCGGTGTGTTAAGAGTTCCCGAAATAAGGATGTGGTAACAAGTAACAGTACTCTTTAGCTACTGAAGAGAATATCGCAGGATTAAAGCGTTGCTTACATTACAGCAATATCAGAATACATTATTTTGCGCGATCAAATAATGTGGTTGAATAACAGCGATTTAAGAAAATACAAAACCAGTAAAATACGCTCTGAAAACCTTCGACTAAATAAAAAACAAAAGTTTAAGATATGAAATACAAATTCAACAATACTAAAGAAAATCTTTTATTTTTAAATAACTTTGATTTTTAAAATTAAAAGGAAACCTTTAAAATAATTTACCATTAAATTAATAATACCAATAATTCTATTTATTCGGAAAAATCACTTTCATATAGTTCCTGGAGACGTAAGAGAGGAAATTAAATGAAAATTATTTTTCTCTTTAATGTTTTAGAATACGTATATTTTTTAACTTACATTTTCTGCAAAAAAAAATCATCCATAGATGCGAGCACAATTTATTCCTCGCATTCCAGATATTCGGCTAGGTGTGTAGTAAAATAGTTGTTCATTAACATCTCGTCTCAAATTCACTTCCCAGTAGGGATCTACTTCAACCACCTACATAATTAATTTTATTTTGACATTTTATTTTTTCTGTTTAGCCTCCGGGATCACCGTCAGATATTACTTCAGAGGATGAATGAGGATGATATGTATGAGTGTAAGTGAAGTGTAGTCTTGCACAGTCTCAGGTCGACTATTTCTGAGATATGTGGTTAATTTAAACCCAACCTCCAAAAAACACCGGTATCCACGATCTAGTATTCAAATCCATATTAAAGGAACTGCCTTTACTAGGATTTGAACGTTGGAACTCACGACTTCATAAATCAGCTGATTTGCGAAGACGCGTTTACCACTAGACCAACCCGGTGAGTTAGTATTTTGACACATTGAAATATATATCAGTACGACATAAATAAAATTAAAAAAAACATTGTCCAAAAAAAAATTTTTTTTTAATGTTTCCTTCACTTCATGAGTCAAATCTTACTAATTTGGGTTGAGAAAAACGAATATGACAAGGAAAATTTTTATTAGCTCTAGTTTATGTGATATACAGTAGGTGGAAGTATTTTATTAAATTAACGGATTAGGAGAAAACGATACATTTTAATTACATATACGAGCAACATAGAAAGTCCATTTGACATTTTTTTTTTAATGACTGTTGCATTTTAAGAGTTCTTAATTGAAGGAAAATTCAATCAACCTGACAGTTGTTTGGGTTTGATGAGAATCATATGATGGCTTCATGAGATTATTATTTTTTGGCTTTCCTCTTGTAAGTGAGTTCCAGTGCATTCCCACACATAAACCAGCAGTAATCCGCAAGTATTGCTTCATTCCAACGGCCCTGACATCTTTGTTCCATTACAGAAATATTTTGATGGAATCTTTCTCCGTGTTCATTACTGACAACTTCACAACTAGGAGGGAAAAGTTCAGGTGTGAGTGGAGAAAATGAATATTAAGGGACATGTTGCATCTGAGTTGACAGTATTTTTGCAAACGTACTGTCACCAACTGGCTGTAGTTTCCATCCCTTCTGTTGCCTAAAAATGAATGATTCCCTTTAAGGCTTCACAAGCTCATTTTTCCCGCTCCAAAATTCGGTCAAACGCAGGATACCTTACAAGTTGTCGAACTTGTGGCCCAACAAAAATACCTTCCTTAACATTTGCATCACTTAATATAGGAAATTTGTCTCTTAAGTGTTTAAAGGCCTGTCCTTCTCGGTTCATACTTTTGATAATATTTTTCATCAAACCCAGCTTTATATGAAGAGGTGGAAAAAGAACAATTTTTTGTGTCCACGAGAGGTTTGGCAACAACACTTTTCTCGCTAGAGTTAAGATCTCTTGCAGGCCAGTCTGTTTGAATATAATGTGACTTCCTATCCCTACTGTTCCATATACATAAAAAGCAGCAGTATTTAGTGACCCCAGCTGCATTCCTAAGAGTACAGCGCTGACTCTTAGATTGCCACAGATTTTCCACTTGTGTTCAGCATATTTGATTGAATCTAGGATTGCCATGTTTGCATAAGTCTCCTTCATGTGAACTGCAAGACCAACAGGAATAGTAGGAAGATGGTTGCCGCTGTAAAATAATACACATTTCAAACTAAGCTTGGAAGAGTCTGTGAATAGCTTCCAATCGGTTGGATCATGATTCAAATTCAAGCACTCCATCAAGCCATTAACGTCACAACAAACAACATTTTTTTCTTCTCAAAAAAAAGCAGATCTCTATGACACCGCTTCATCACACCGCGATAATCTGCTGACAGATATGGATCCGCAGCATTACTTCCTTCATATTACAATAAAGAGGAAAAAATAATTTTCTCGTTAAAAACAACCGTAACAATTCGAACCATATAAAATTAAACGAAGCATTATTATTAAACGGTAAAAAAATATTGTTCTTTTAATTATTTTCTTTTAAAAATAATACAATATGGTATGCAGTTTTTACTACTTTAAGAATCTTTCAAATACTCCCAGTAAAACAATAGAAATTAGCATCTTAAATAAAGGTATAGTGTTTTTTTTAATGTAAACATTAAAAATTAATTAAAAGGAAATCAGTAAATGAAAATACAGATGAGCGGATACAACAATTTAAATATACTAATAACCAATACAGTTCGGGTGAAAGAGTAAAAAAAAATATATCCTGAACAAAATAAATTTAGAAAATTCATACCACTAAGATAAAATAATATGTCATGATCTTTCTCCCAGCTCATATATTCGATATGTTTTCCTATCCAAAAATTATTCTTCCAGTTCAATTCAGTTCATCGTAATTAAAAAAAAAAAATCATAATAAACATACTCAAAGCAAGTCAATAATTTATTTTGCACATTTAAAATTAATATCATACCAGTAATTTCTTAATAAAAATGTATTTATTATGTATATATATATTTTTTTCTATCGATTTATTCTCTAGGGAAACTAAAAACTACAACTGATGAAAACAGAAGCAACTGCAACTGTGACGTGTGACATGTTTCGTTTACATTTTGAGTGGTTTCCTATCCTCATGGGAATTGTAACTTTTCAAAATGTAAAGCCCCTTGATGCCGTATTTGCCGCATCAACGAATTCGAATCAAATCCCTCTTCTTTCGGATTGACAACTATCCAGAACGATATGCTTTCAAATATCATCCATTAATTCTTTAGAATATAAACATACTCGCACAGTATGTATATAGAACTATTTGTTTTGCTTCTTTTTTTATATTTGTTACTTTATATATATATTTCTGGTTTATATTAGTCAAAAAAACAACTCTTATGGTATTAACAGAACAGTTTTAATTGTGTATTTCATCAGAAAGTAATCATTAAAGTAAATAAATATTTATATAACTATAAACTCAATCAATGACTATTTCTTTCTGATTAATAAAATATAACAGTAAGAAAAGTAATAATAGTTAATTATTGATTAACATAACTAAATAAAAGAAACCCTTTCAGCACGCGGGAAGGCTGATGTAGATTTCACCGGTGATAAATAAGGGATAAAAAAGATTTCCACCTTAAAGTTAAGAAAAACTTAAAATTTACTCAATATAACAATTGTTGCGTGTGAAAAAAAATTTCACATGTTTAGCGTACGATAAGCCCCATCTTACAATACCAGCAAATTTTTGATCATCCCTTGCCGTAACGGTTGGTCATATCAAAAATTGTTTCAGACAAAAGGTTTAGGTAATGTCTAGAGGACTAAGGATCACTTTAAACCGACTCGATTATGTGCCTATTAAGGAAGGTATGATTTTTTTGTCTTCAAAGCCCTTTTTTCCACCCCCTGGGCTAATGGCTGGTGATATTAAAAAACTTTACTTAGATAAGTTTTAGGCCGTTATCCAAAGAATAGTAGAAACTTTAAACAAATTCGATATTTTACTTAGTAAGAAAGTAATAGCAATATTTTTTTTCGAAAAAGCCCCCTATTTCCACCCCATGGTCCGATTTTGCCCATTAACGAACTCGAACGATATATTTTGTCTAAATATTTTATGTATCAATTAGAAAGTGAGTGGCGTAAAAATTACGGCAGTTACCGTGTCCACAAGAAAGTGAAATATATATATATAAACTTTTATCTACCTAAAAGGAAATAAAAAAAATTCTTACGCAGTTCTGAGCAAGAAGACCGACTTTTCGTTATTTTAAATTGTAAAATACTTTTTGTGTAATTTTTTGCCCAAGAAATGTACAAAGTAAACTAAAAGAGGTTTAATTTTTTTTATTTAATATTAAAATATATTTTCTGTTTATAAGAAAATTAAATTATTATAATCATAATTAAAGGAAATAGATAAAAATAACAAGTAGACTCTACACACAAACATCAAGTTTAAATTCAGTCACCATTGTGACTCGCCGCATAAGCGCAATGAAAAATATTCCGATACAAAGTAAATATAACCTCAATTTGAGGTTATGTTGTCTTTGTCGACCTTAAATTGAACGTAACTGAAGAACGACTCAACCAATCTTCATCAAATTTTCACATGCACAACTTCAGATAGACTACTACAGCATATTTAAATTTCAATGAAATTGATCCAGTAGTTTTGGAGATCTTCGAGCTACATTTTATACACAAATGATATCTTCGTAATCCTCGTATCTCAAATCGAAAAGAAACTCAATTTCACCACCCCACTCCCAGCGTGAGACCAAAGTAATACCATACTTTTCTTCGAAAAGTCGATAAAAAACTGATAGATTAACTACGCCAACACTTTAACAGAAAAAAAATTTAAAATATTTAAAAAAATTAAGAATATTTTAATATATTAAAATAAAAATATTTCAAGAAACCGAATTAAAAGCAGACAGATACACCCATTAAAATAAATAATAATAAAATTATAATAATTCTAATAAAACTTTTAAAAAAATAATTACAATAGTAAATACATTAATTAATAGTAATAGATCACTAAATGATTTTAGTTTTGGAATAGAGCGAAAAAGAAATTCCAATTCGTACCTGTGCCGTCGTCGTCGCGTATTCATAAAACTATGATTTCTTTTTTTATATTTCAAACATTTTCACACAACTTTTCAGATATGACAACGATAAAAGAAGAAAATATTAAATATACTTAAAAAAATAATACACTTGAACTCATGATTAATTACATGAAATATATTTGAAAAAAATTAAAATATTTTAAAATTTTCGATTCCAACAATATTTAAAAACACAAAAAAAAACAACAAATATGAAAAAATATGCATCACATTATCAATATGCATGCTTATAAACACATAGATTATGGAATGTACAAAGTAAAATGTACTAATTGCATTAAATGTAACATTAAATGAATTGGACATACTGATCCAGTAGGGGAAGACACCCACCATGTGACAGTTGCGGTCGCCACGCCACCCCCTCCGTACCTAGCCGCTATGGGCTTTACCGGAGGTCATCTTCAAAACCTCGGCGAAAGGCATTTCTCAGCCTCGTACTTACCTCAGTCAGGATACCATCGATGCAAATGCCCGATTCCCATCGGTGTATTACTATCCCTAAAAAACAATAAAACTAAAAACAAAACACATCCTACGTTAGTCTCAAACAAGACTGAGTAAACAAAATACGGAAAGGAACTGAAATCCACTACCTTCTCGAAGGTAAAAGAAGTAAGTTCAGCACACACAATAAAACAAACCCACAACAAAAAGTTACCAATTACAAAACAAACAAAAGAACAACGCGGGAAAGCCCAGGCGACACCCTAAATTCCCTCGATAACATTCTTTTGCCAAATAGTGGATGAAATTTTCAACTATTGTACATTCGGCCTGGTTTTGCCAATCGACACGGAAATCCAGCGCCGACCCGATAATAGCGAGCCGAAAGATAGTCTCCGTGGGTATCAACTCATATTTTGAATAAACATACAGAGCATGATGCACATCGTCCAACTGTCCGCATTGTGGACACATTCCTGAGTCCACCAGGCCGAGCCTCCGTAACCTGTCCCGGAAAACGCCATGCCCAGAGAGATATTGCTCAGGTACTTATTCGGGTGCACCCAAGAGACGCCCTGCTAATAACATCAGAAAACAGACCATGCTTATAACGTCCACCCTCTGCCTCATCCCATCTGGCCTGCCACAAAGCATTACCACGTTGTTCAGTTCCCGAACTTTATCAGAAGTAACTCACCCAACTTCTCGGTGACATAACGCTGTTGCCGCTTAGACGCAATCAAGTCTATCGGTTTCACGCCCGCAATCACCAAGAAAGCCCCCGTGAAATCATACGGTAGCCACTCGCTACCGGTAAAAGTATAAGGTGTTGAGCCTCAACAATTGTCCCAACAGTTTTTAAACTTTAGCCTACCCGCCCAAACAGGCGCCGCATAATTGCCTCACAGATGCCAAAATGAATTGTACATAAATTTCCCCTCTGAATGCAAAACCTTACACGTACTATACAGCACAATAAAATAAGCATTTGTGTATCATCTCATAGAAAATAAACCAATATAAAAAAATTGAATAAAACATATATATTTTACATCTAATACTAAGATCTCATTATACACATATTTGGCCAATATAATAATATTTATAAATGACAAAATTTGATAAAAAAGAAACCTTTATTAAATGAATTAACACAGTATAAATATTGTTCGATTACATAAACAGGTTTTTTGATGTTATTTTCAACGGGTACCATTAACTATAGCGCTTCCGGTAATTTTATTGTAGGAGGTGATGCTAATTATTACCCCGAAAAGTCTTTTTGAAGAACAAGCTACATTAATTTGAAAATATTTGATTTATCGTTTTTAATACGATTTGCACGTAGTACATTTGTTTCATCATACTTCGAAAGAATAAAATAAAAAACTAAGTGAAGTTCAGATCGGCATTATGTAAATGTACGTTTAACAACAACGATAGAAATAATTGAAAAAATTATTTAACGTAAGAATGCTAAACAATTTTTAACATTTATATTGTGCTTCTTTAATTACATAAAAACCCCTAATAACAACCTTATTTATAAGTAATACGACATACCACAGTTTCAAGAATGTTCTCGGGTTAATATGAATATTAATCCAATTGCACGATTAGTTTTCAAACGAACTAAAATAATTGTTAAATGTAAAATTGACATGTGCACAAATAAATATGTTTAAAAGGTAGTACCGCGTAAGCTTGCACACAGGAAGTTTGATTGTAAAGTGAAAATAAACTTGGCGAATAGGAGCAATCAGCTCTATTGTGAATGAAAAGAAATGATAAAGTTTATTCTGGATATTTGATAATGTAATAAGGAATAAGAAAATAAAGTTTTTATCAACACTACTGGAATATCAGATTTCCGATATGAAATTCGTTAGTTTATTAAAAAAATTTGATGTAGACATCACATGACTTCCTTGTAGCCAATTAAATTACTTATACACATTTTTTATAAATGAAAAGTACATAAAATTTTATTTCATTAATAACTTCAGATATTTTTTATTTTTTTTATTGTTATTACTGAATTATAATTTATCGTACATTTTTTTTACAATCAGGTTATAGCTATTAATAAATCATAATATTAAAATTAAAAAAAAAGTTAAAAAAAGATGAAGACTGTTTCGAACCATCGTGCCTTCCCCCTTGTAAGATCCAAATATTTAATTAATTATCATTTTATTTTACTTTTAACTCCGGAACTAATGAAAATAAGTATCACTTATGATACATCGTTGAAAATATCTCAATAAAGGCTTATTACTGCATTTAAGAAAAATTCCAAAACTATTTTTTTTTTTTGGATTTTCGGCTTTTTTGGAAACTTTTGGTTCAGTCGATTACAGTCAAAAAGAGAGGTGCATAACTAGATGTTACAACAGTCCTAAATCCAAAATTTTAACATCATACGGCTAATAGCTTTTGAGTTATGCGAGATACATACAACGTACGTTCAGACGTTATGCCGAAACTAGTCAAAATGGACTCAGAGAAGATCAAAAACGGTATTTACGTTGAAATCTGAAAATAAACGGATATTTACGTTGAAATCCGAAAATATTATTTAATTATATTATAAATATTATTTAATTACAAACAGTTAGTAAATTTTTTGGACCCCCTCTTTATATATAATTATCTGAAAACAATAAATAATTCTATAGCTTGAAATAAGCAGAAAGGTTCGTTCAAAAACGCTTTTTTATCGAATTTATTAGCGAAAAAATTTCGCCTGGATTTGAGTTCCACCGGTGAAATGAGGTCAGACTGAAATTTTTAAGGCGTATATATTGGGATGAACTTGATATTTTCTAATGCTTTCTGACCTAAAAAACAAAAAAAATATATCTTATATAGCTGTATCTCCGGTATTGTTCATGATACCAACGTAAAACAGAAAAATTCGGTGACGTTAAATACGTTTTTTTTTTGGTTTGAAGAACATAACTTTATTAAATGACTAATAAATGAGTAAATTTTATAAACAAAACTTTTATAGAATTTAATTCTGAGAAAATTTATGTAATAAAGTCTATGAAAAACAAAAAAAATAAACTTTTACAATTAAAAACAAACAAAAGAGAACAAAATCTTAACAGAAAAATGATTAAATTTGTAAAAATTAAAAACAACTGTTTTTAGTACAATAAATTTAGATTTTAACTTCACTATTTTGCGTAAACCAAAATATTTAATGACCGATCATGTGCTGTCAAAAACTATGTCTAAAACATGTTTATTTAATACTCAGCATTCTCCCGATAGAATCAGTACAAATGTTACCAGATCTTTTTGTCTACTTCTCTAGACAATGAATAAACCATCCATATTCTCAGCTATTCATAAGCTCAACTATTTTGTATTTCCACAAATTCACTTAACTCCTGCTACTACCATTTATCAAACTCTAGGATTTTTTCAAGTAATACTCAAGAACGGTAGTTAACTCGACTTTACCAAATCTTTACTTAAAGTAAAAATTTAAGAGCCGTCTAAACTTTTGTTAGTGAAGTATTTATCACTAAAATATAAGGTCAAAACTGAGTATAAACTTAGAAGAATTTTTGTTATATATACGAAACAAATATTTTCAGTCAGTTTTCTTATGCGGGAATTTTGTAATCAATTTTATTAACATTAATGAAAATATGTTTTTACTGTAGTAATTCTAAAAGTCTGATTATTATAGTAAAGAGAAATATCACTTAGATACCAAGGACAAACTATTCGGTAAATCATGTAAGTTTTAAAACCGAAGTTGAACATTGGAATTAAAAACGGGTGTAATAAAACATGTAAACAAAGGTATTCTTTAAGAGAAAAACATAACTGAAGTTGTAGCAGTAGTAGTCAATGGAACCGTGATAAAAAAAGGATGTATGATTAGTTGCAGTTTCTTTTTTATCCACAAAAAGAATAAAAAAGAATTGTGAAGGTTGACAGGCAAAGAGGAATACAATACTAATATAAAGACGAAGTACTATCCGGGAAGGTAGCTTTAATCAGTACATAACGAAGTACAAACACGTATCCGAATCTATTGTACTCTGAAAAAATATGCATATTATAGTTTTGTGTGTGTATATGGTTTATTGTTGAAAATAATAAAGATTAGTTATCAAAAGATATCATATAAAACAATAAAAGAATATGCCTTCATGCTATTAAGGATAAATAAGTCACATAAAAAAAAAAACTGATATACAAAAAATTTATAAATATAAAGGTAATTTATTCGAGGTATTATTTATAGTCATTCTATTGATTTAATTAAAGTTTGATTATTATTTACATAATTAATGTAAATTTACTTGATAATTATATTTCTGTATTTAAAAAATTTTACAACTTACATCCGACATCATTTTTCGGATATTAAATGGAAAATAATTCTTTATCTATTAATGACTGTAAAGCTTATGACATTTAATTTTCTAAAAAAAAATATATGAAGAACATTCTTAGGTTGTGTCGATAAACCAAAAAACTTTTATTTTTGTGTGAAACTTTTTAGGTCACATACATTTAAATGAGCAAACAATTTTTTTTCTATTCTTAACATTTTTTTTAACTTATAGTAAAAAAAAAAAAAAAACAATTACCAACAATCCACCACCTTTTAATTAGTGTTGACTTCAGAAAGTAAATAAAAAGTAATTGAAAAAGAATTGACTCTTTTAAAAAGAATTTTATTCTTTTTTTCATAAATTGAAAAAGAATAATTTTTACTTCCATGTACGAAGTAAAAAAAAAGCATGTTACATTCATCGTGAATCACTCACTCACTCCTGATTATTTTTAAATTTTATCTTACATTCCTTTAATTATATTTTCACTTAAAATATGGATGGGCAAACAAAAAAAGAGGTGCCTGTAATTAAAAAAACACTTTTGCACAGTTCTGCGCAAAATAACCGACTTTTCTTTCTCGATGCCCTCACTATTTCACAATCAGAAACGCACTGATTTTCAGAGTACAACGCACTGCACAAGTTCGGTTAACCAGTATATACTAAACCAAGCATCGAGTTTCAACTCGCCACCACTGTGACTCTCTGCATAAGCACGTATGAAAAATACACTACTAACAATAAACATACTTGGGAGTGATGCTCGACAAGAGTTTAAAATTTAGCGCACATATTGACATGATATGCAAGCGTGTAGGGCCTATTATCAGAGCGATAAGGGGACTGTTCTCGAATCATAATATCACAAGAGCTTCAGGAGATTAATTACGTCCGTTATGATATCGTCGGAGCTGTAAACAGCCCAGGTATGGTCGGAAGCAATAAACATCCAGAGAAACAGACAAAAACTACGAAGTGTGGACCGTATTGCGTTACTGGAGGTGGTGGCGGGATACCGTACTCTATCATACAACGCGCTACGTGTCCTGACGTCTGTACCGCCAATCGAGCTTCAAATCAAGGGTCGAAAATTGAGAGCAGCAGGACTTACTAAAACTGAAGCTGAAGAAGTGATGAGGAATACCTGGAAGGTGGATTGGTCTGGTTCATCGGTTGATGCGTGGATAAGGTGCCTGATTCCGGAATTGGACGCCTGGTTAAAGAGAAAACATGGTAATATGGACTATTATACAACGCAGCTTATGACCGGGCACGGCTCTTTCGGCTTCTATTTACACAGATTTGGTATAAGAACATCGCATTTACTATCATGAAGTCGATGATGCAGAACATACAATGTTTGTATGACAAAAATGGGCTCAATATAGGAATGAAATAGTTGTTAATAATATAACAGTTGAAAATTTGGTTGAATGGCTGCTGATGAATGAAACAAATTGGGAATGGTTTGCAAATTTTGCAAGAACCATACTAAGAATCAAAGAGAAAGAGTCTAGACGCCAGGGTTTGTAGGTGCTTAAGAGTAGGGAAGGGAGGACAGCCCTGCGTCGGAGGGCCCGTATGCTTAGGTATGCGGGTTTCTGTGATGGGGTGGGGACTCCTGGGGAATGTGTGTATGGGACTATGTTAAGACCGAGACCCGGCTGGTAGTGTTGGTTTCTGGGGCGTTACGGCGCTTTCGGGGCCTGCGCTGCCGTTTAGAGGCAAGGCATAAAGACCGAGCCCGGTTCCCGTTAGGGGGGGGGGGACGGCATAGCCGGACCTCATCTTCTTCTGCTGGGGATTAGAGGCAGGCATTAAAAGATCCTGAACCGTGAGGGGGGGATTGACCTACAGTGCCGGGTGTAAAACCGGTGGGTGGGGACGCCCCCTTAGAGTCTAATGGACACGTTCCTGGGCCGAGTATACTTAAGTGGATGTCCGGCCCAGGAATGTAGGGGAAAAAAAACAATTAACATAACCTCAAATTTTTTTTGAACTTAAATTGGGCGTAACTAAAGAACGATCCAACCAATCTTCGTGAAATTTTCACATACACAACTTCAAATACACTACTACAGGATATTTAAATTTCAGAGAAATTGATATAATAGTTTTGGACATTTTCGAGCCCTAAAATTAGGCTTTAAAATGTTTAATTTTATACATAATTTAAAATGTTATAAATATATAAGGAGATCACAATTTAAGAGAATGGTATTTTTGTACTCTTACATACATCAATGTAAAAAATTCATTTTCAGCCCCTCCCAACTCCCACTATACGACCGAAAACAATATCGTACTTTTCATCGAAAAGTCGGTAAAAAGTCGCAAAAGCGACATAATACTGTTAAGAATGGCGGTACAATTTTTAGGGAGTAACTACGATTTTCTCAGTTCGCCTACAACCACTTCAGTTTTGAACCGTATCATACATATATGAATTTTCTATCTTTAAATGTAATCTATTTTTTACTGGAATTTTATGTAACATATTGTCAACAATTTTGAATATTTCAGCTATTAACGCATGTTAAATGCATTAGTATTAGGAGATCCAACACTTTTAAAAAACTTGTAATTCTGTATTGTGAAAAATGATTAAATTTCTTATAAAATAAATATGTCAGTTGTACGGTTTTTGATATATTGCTTTGAAATTTGTTTGTTGTTAAGTCAGATATAGTATTAAGATTTTGTAAGATTGTAAGATTGTGTAAGAAAAAGTCTTATGAGTAACTTATAGTAATAGATCTGATCTTTTGGAAATACGTTTCTACTTGTTTAAATAATTTTTTTTTTATAATTTATTTTTAAAAATTCCATCATATATTTGTTACACTGATCAACGCAAATATAAACGAATGACATTAAAGTACAACAAAAATTTAAGCTATTGTTATTTATTTGTTTTACTTAAGTAAAACAAATAAGTTAATTTGTTAGAAACATAACATTAATTGAACCTACCTACAATATACTGGAGGCAAAATGTCATTGTTTTTCAATGAGAAACGATGAAAAACGCATGCGCGAAGGATCTGTGAAATTCAAGAAAACATTATTTTTTAGTACAAGTTTCTCAGTTTATTTTATTTGTTTACGTGAAAATACTTTGAATATTAGAGTAACACTGGGTTATAGACACACACGCGCACGCGTGGAAATTACACATATATTACTTTTATGGGATCAGCGGAAGAATTTTTTTTTATAAAAAAATAAACAAATTAAAATAATATAGTAATTTAATGTAAAGTCGTCACAAATTCTTTTTTTTATAGATTCATCAATAAGTACTACATATAAATCATGTTTCAAGCTGAATGTAACTTTACCAAGATTAAATTGATATTATGTTGATAAATATTGAACAAATAAATAATTATTCACCTCTCTCGAATTGTAGCGCAAAAGGCGCCATTGCTAATTGATTTGAAAGAAACTCGCAGCTATTAACTACTTCTAAGTTTCAAGTGTTGAAACGAGATCGCTTTCAACTCTCATTTTCTTTCTCTGATTAGCCGTTAAAAAGTTACAAGGAGCAGATTCTAAACAAAAACCAACATCAAACGTACAAAACAGACTCTAATAAAGTTCTTTCCAAGAAATCTTAGAACCAAAGATTTTATTAAGCTTCTTTTTTTTTACATTTACTATAAAATATTAATCTAAGTAATCCGTTATATATATATATAATTATATATATATAAAAAATATAAAGTATTATATATATATATATATATATATATATATATATACATATATGAAGAATTCTATAATTGGAAAATAAAGTTTCTGCAAAAGGGAAAACTTTCAAATTTTAGAAAAAAAATATTTGCAATAATGAATTTTTATGTTCAAAGAGATCTATGAAATGTTATTTTAACTATTTTCATTACACATTAACGAAAATATGGTCCTTATTAATTTGTCTTTTTTTTTTTAAATTACTCGTTTTAAAGATTTTTGTTTTATTCATATATATTACGAATTCTTTATAACATATATTTAAATATTTGAAACTCCACAGTTAAACAAAGGAAAAAGATTAGCATACCAAAATGATGTTTACAATATAATAAAATATAAATTAAAATAAAAATCATGACTGGCTTTTAAAATATTTGAAAATACGCTTCCAGAAAAATTTTTCAAAATTAAAATCCAATTTCTTTCAGAGTGGACTTACAAATGTAATCGTTTTTAATTTTAAGGAACTCTGTTAGTATGTGATAAAACGGTATACTTTTCCACTATAATTGTTCACTCTCTTTTATTCATTTATTTGTTTAATATGTCTTTTTTTGTCATATTTAGAGCGTACATAAATTTCATATAATTTTGAGTCTTTTGAGCGAATTAATAAAATAGAACAATGAGTAATGAATAAAACAGCGAATGAGTAAAATTCATTAGAACTATAGGAAATAAATTTCGTATATAAAAAAATATAAATTTTGATAAATTATATTTATATTAAAAATCCTCCTTTTTTATTTTTATTTATTTTTTTTTTGTATTTTGATAAATTTCGTATTTTATCAAAATTTACAAAGATACTAATTTTGATAAAACTAAAATAATACTTTGACAGACCAAACGAACAAATACGACAGAAATAAAATATAACTGACGAATGAAGCAAGAGATTTTGTTTTAATTCAACTTTTTGCATTTTGTCCGTTTGTGTACTTGTGACATAGTTACGGTCAAACATTTTTTTTTTAGTTTACTTTCCCGTCTAACGGTATAGCAGAGCTGTAGCTAATCGGTCCAATTTGGACATATGTGGTTTTTACAGGATTTTTACGTTTTGACGCCTAAGAAACCAAAAACACCGGATGGAAATTTTCCGTATGTTCATATGTACATGTCTGTGTGTTCGGAGTTAAGTGTCGCACCCTAAACCTTATATCTCCAGAACTGCTCAACCGATTTTGATCAAGCTTGGCAAGATATGGAACATTGATGCCATTAAATTTTTAATTTAATAGATCAAGGGGGTGAGCCTGTAGCGAAAG